>NC_092712.1:276521980-276826240 GCF_047496885.1 Scyliorhinus torazame
TGCTTTTCCGGTGTGGTATTTTAGTTTAAGTGGGGAGAGTGTGTTGTGAACAATGGCTCTTTCAGAGGCTCAGACGTTTTTAGGGGTGGAGAATGTTACACGTAGTACCTTACGGACAGAAACGAAAAGCAGACTGATAGATTTGGCAAAAACATTGCAGTTAACCTTACCTGATAAAATGCGAAAAGATGAGGTAATTATGGCGGTGGTTAAGCATTTAAAGTTGCCTGAGATAGAGTTTGACTCATTGGAAATGGCAAAAATTCAGTTGCAAATTAAACAAATGGAACATCAGAAAGAATTAAAGCGGCTGGAATACGAGAGTGAGAGAGAGGAAAAAGGAAGAGAAAGAGAGAGAGAGGAAAAAGAAAAGGAGAGAGAAGAAAGGGGAAAAGAAAGAATAGCCCTAGCAGAACAAAAAGATAAAGAGAGGGAGTTTGAACTTCAGAAAATGGCCATGAAATATGACAATCAGTTAAAATTGGCAGACGTAAAGGGAAACGTACAGTTGGATGATAGTGATAAGGATAGTGAGAAAGAGCGTCATAGTCGAAGACATGGTGAGGATCTATTTAAATATGTCCAAGCATTGCCAAGGTTTGATGAGAAGGAAGTGGAAGCCTTTTTCATTTCATTTGAGAAGGTAGCTAAACAAATGAAATGGCCACAGGACATGTGGGTGTTACTGATTCAAACAAAGCTGGTAGGTAGAGCTAGTGAAGTGTTTGCATCACTACCGGAGGAGGTATCTGGAACGTATGAGCAGGTGATGAAATCCATCTTAAGTGCATATGAGCTAGTGCCTGAAGCTTACAAAGGTTTAGAAATTTAAGGAAAGAATTTGGTCAAACATACATGGAGTTTGAAAGGCTCAGAGTAATTTTATAGGTGGATAAGGGTTTTGAAAATAGACCAAACGTATGAAGCTCTCAGAGAAATTATACTTTTGGAGGTGTTTAAAAATTCAATTCCTGATGTAGTGAGAACCACGTGGAAGAACAGAGGGTTAAAACTGCGAGATTAGCAGCAAATGGCAGATGATTATGAATTAGTTCATAAATCAAAGCTTGGTTTCCGACATCAGTTTCAGCCTGTGAGGGGTAGAAACTGGGGACATGAGAAATACTCAAGTGGTAAAGGTAAAGGTGATCTGATGGGAGACAATAAAGAGAGTGTACCTCAGGTTAAAAAAGAAATCCAGGAGGGTGGAAAAGAAATGAAAAGGTTCAGATGTTTTCACTGTAATAAACTAGGCCATGTAAAGTCACAGTGTTGGTGGTTGAAAAAAAGCACTGGGAAGGCTGATGTGGTAAAACAGGATAAGACAGTGGGGTTTGTTAGAGTGGCAAAGGAAAGCCCAATGGAAGCGAAGGAGGTGCAAATGATTGTACAGCCTTAACAAGTGATTGTTAAGAAGGTGCCAGATGTCTTTAAAGAATTTACTTGTGTGGGTAAAGTTTACTCATGTGTATCAGGAGGAGCAGGTAAAGAAGTCACAATTTTAAGAGATACAAGGCCTAGTCAATCTTTAATGGTAAGAGATGAGGAATTATATAGTTTGGGAAGAATGTTGCCAGAAAAGGTGGTGATATGTGGAATTCAGGGTGAGAGGAGTAGCGTTCCATTATATAAGGTACGGTTGGAAAGTCCAGTGAAGAGTGGTTAAGTGGTAGTAGGAGTAATAGATAAACTATCTTGTCCAGGAATACAGTTTATCTTGGGTAATTATATAGTTGGATCGCAGGTGGAAGTGATGCCTACTGTGGTTGATAAGCCATTGGAAAATCAGTCAACTGAAGTGTTGAAAGACGAATATCCTGGGATTTTTCCGGATTGTGTAGTAACAAGGTCGCAAAGTCACAGGTTAAGACAAGAGGAGAAATCAAAGAGTGAAGATGAAGTTGAAGTGCAATTATCAGAAATGATTTTTGATCAGATGATTGAAAAAGAACAACAGGTGGAGGATGTGGCGGATATTTTTAGTTCAGGAAAATTGGCGGAGTTACAACAGAAAGATGTAGAAATAAAATGGATATATCAGAAAGCATATACGGAGGAGGAATCTGAGAGTATACCAGAGTGTTATTACCGTAAAAATGATGGCTTGATGAGAAAATCAATGCAGGCGGATGAAAAGTGGGCAGAAGTTCATCAAGTCGTACTGCCGGTAGGGTATAGAAAGGAGGTGTTGCGAGTTGCACATGAGGTACCAGTGGGAGGTCATTTGGGAATAAGGAAAACTCAACCTAAAATCCAGAAACATTTTTATTGGCCGGGACTACATAAAGATGTAGTTACATTTTGTCAATCATGTCACACATGTCAAGTGATAGGGAAACCTCAAGCGGTGATAAAATCAGCGCCCTTAATACCTATTGCAGCATTTGAGGAACCTTTTACAAGGGTCCTAATTGATTGTGTAGGACTGCTTCGTAAATCAAAAAGTGGGAATCAATATCTTTTGACTGTAATGGATGTGTCTACTAGGTTTCCAGAGGTCATTCCCGTACGTAATATTACAGCTAAAAGGATTGTGGAGGAGTTACTTAAATTCTTTACTAGATATGGACTACCAACAGAAATTCAATCGGATCAAGGAACAAATTTTACTTCAAAGTTATTCAAAGAAGTTATAAAAGCGTTGGATAAAACAATTTAAATCAACTGCGTACCATCCAGGACCACAGGGAGCGTTAGAAAGGTGGCATCAGGCATTAAAGACTATGTTGAGGGCGTATTGTCAAGATTATCCAGAGGATTGGGATAAAGGAATTCCATTCGTATTGTTTGCAATTAGGCATGCACCTAATGAGTCTACCAAATTTAGTCCTTTTGAACTAATTTTTGGTCATAAGGTAAGAGGACCACTTAAATTGATTAAGGAGAAATTGGTGGGTGAGAAATCGGAAATTATACTATTGGATTACCTGTCAAATTTTAGGGAACGATTAAATAGAGCAGGTGAATTGGCTAGACATTTGAAAATTGCACAAAATGTGATGAAACAGGTAGCGGACAAGAAATCCAAAGTTTGTAGTTTTGCCAGTGGGGGTAAAGTTTAAGTGTTGTTACCAGTGGTAGGGGAGCCTTTAAAAGCTAGGTTTTGTGGACCGTATCAGATTGAAAGGAAATTAAGTGAGGTGAATTATGTGGTAAAAACACCAGATAGAAGGAAGACTCACCGAGTGTGTCATGTGAATATGCTTAAAAGGTACTTTGAAAGGGAAGGAGAGAAAAAGGAGGTTTTAATGATTCTAACTCAAAGTGACGAACCAAATCCAGATGACTGTGAATTTGATATACCTCAAATTAAATTGGAAAATGAGGATGTTCTCAAAAATTGGGATGAATTGTTAAGTTACCTTCCAGAGGAAAAACAAACTGACCTGAAAGAGTTATTGATATGACATGGGCAAGTCTGCAGAGATAAATTGGGAAGTACTAAAATGGCTATATCTGATGTAGATGTGGGAAATGCTGTTCCTAGCAAACAACATCCATATAGACTTAATCCTTTAAAATTGGTACAGGTTAACAGAGAGATTGAGAGTATGCTGAAGAGTCGCATAATTGAAGTGGTTTGCAGCCAATGGAGCTCACCCACAGTGATGGTACCTAAACCAGATGGTACCCAACGGTTGTGTGTGGACTTTCGAAAGGTGAATGCAGTTACAAGAACGGACTCTTATCCTATCCCACGTTTGAAGGATTGCATGGAGAAAGTGGGACAATCTGCTTTTATTTCCAACTTCCAGACAGGGAAAGAACATTTAAACCATCGTATGGAGTTCTTCAATCGACTTCAGGTGGCGGGTTTGGTGATGAACCTAGCCGAAAGTGGATTTAGAGAAGCCTGAATCACTTTCCTTGCGGAGTTCCGATACCCTCAAGACGAAGGGATATAATGTGACTTTTTAGCATGAGTGGATTTGATCGAACATTTGTGCAAAGGTTTTGTGGCGTGATTACTCCATTGATGGAATTGCTGAAGAAACGTAAAAAATGTCAATGGTCGGCGGACTTTCAACAGACATTTGACTGCCTGAAAGCTGTGATCACCAATGTTCCTGTATTGGAGAATTGCAAGGGACTCTGTGGTCAGATTGAACTAAAGTATCTGGGGCATCATTCTCCGACCCCCTGCCGGGTCGGAGAATCGCCGGGGGCTGGCGTGAATCCCACCCCCGCCGGTTGCCGAAGTCTCCGGCACCGGATATTCGGCGGGGGCGGGAATCGCGCCGCGCCGGCTGGCCGGCCCCCCCGCTCGATTCTCCGGCGCGGATGGGCCGAAGTCCCGCCGATAAATTGCCTGTCCCGCCGGCGTGGATTAAACCACCTTTTGAATGGCGGGACAAGGTGGCGTGGGCGGGCTCCGGGGTCCTGGGGGGGGCGAGGGGCGATCTGACCCCGGGGGGTGCCCCCACGGTGGCCTGGCCCGCGATCGGGGCTCACCGATCTGCGGGCGGGCCTGTGCCATGGGGGCACTCTTTCCCTTCCGCCTCCGCCACGGTCTCCACCATGGCAGAGGTGGAAGAGACGCCCTCCACTGCGCATGCGTGGGAAACTGTCAGCGGCCGCTGACGCTCCCGCGCAATTGCGCCCAGAGATGTCATTTCCGCGCCAGCTGGCGGGGCAACAAAGGCCGTTTCCGCCAGCTGGCGGGGCAGAAATTCCTCCGGCGTCGGCCTAGCCCCTCAATGTTAGGGCTCGGCCCCCAAAGATGCGGAGCATTCCGCACCTTTGGGGCGGCGCGATGCCCGTCTGAGTGGCGCCGTTTTGGGCGCCAGTCGGCGGACATCGCGCTGTTTCCGGAGAATTTCGCCCCAGATTCTGAAGAGAAATGCAGAGGAGTAGAGGAATGGATGGATAGTGCAGAAACTTTGTTCAAAGAGACTGTCAATCGAGAAGGGTTTTGGTTGGAGGAAGAAGAACAAAGAAACATGGACTATATTATTATACCTGTTTGTATGTGTTGGGTTTTTTTTAAATGAAAAGGTATATTTACTGTGTACATTTCTTAGTCGATGGTGCAAAGGTGAAAAATGAAACCATCTTGAAGTTGATGGTATATTTTTTTTTCTTGGGGGGGGAGGTGTCATGTGAGAGTACTTTTAAGACATGGATGTTTAAGCAATGTACCTTTAAGAAAACAGTGATGTCAGAGAGTGGGTGGGGCTCAGCTCAGTTCAGCCGTTTTGCAGTCTGTGTTTTGCAGGTTTTTAGTTTCAGTTTAAAAGCAGTGTCTGTGTGTTTCCAGAGAGCTGCACGTTTTCATAGATTCTTAGAATTTACAGTGCAGAAGGAGGCCGTTCAGCCCATCGAGTCTGCGCCGGCTCTTGTAAAGAGCACCCTACCCAAGGTCAACACCGCCACCCTATCCCCATAACCCAGTAACCCCACCCAACACTAAGGGCAATTTTGGACACTAAGGGCAATTTAGCATGGCCAATCCACCTAACCTGCACATCTTTGGACTGTGGGAGGAAACCGGAGCACCCGGAGGAAACCCACGCACACACGGGGAGGATGTGCAGACTCCGCACAGACAGTGACCCAAGCCGGGAATCGAACCTGGGACCCTGGCGCTGTGAAGCAATTGTGCTATCCACAAGGCTACCGTGCTGCCCTTTTGCAGTTTGGTTTTGCTGAGAGCAGCTAAAAAGTGCCTGGCTGGTTTTGCTGAGAGCAGTTTAAAAAGAGCTGGGGGTGTGTCTGTGTTTTGCAGGGAGCTGTGATGTTTACCATAAAAGACCATCTCTGGATCATTTGGGTGATTTAAACTCATAATAGTAAAACATTTAACCTGATGTAATACTGTTTAAAGGTGTTAAGTCTTTTGGAAGTTTGAAGGAACATTTTAAGGAATTATTTACTGTTGCAATATTTTCTGAGTTATCTTTGAAGTAAGGGGTGTTAAGCGATCCAATGTTTATTTAAGATGTTAAGGTAAGTTCATGGAATAAACAGTGTTTTGTGTTTAAAAACCCAACGTGTCCATAATTGTAATATCACACCTAGGGAAAAAGCCGTGTGCTCGGAAAAGCAACAAATCCATTAAAGGGAGAGGTTGGTTGAACTCCATGATACATTTTGGGGTTCTGAAAAGCCTCGCCCATAACACACTCTATTGATTAGCAGTTTAAGGGGTAATTGTAAGCTATTTTCCTGTGTTATCGAAAGATATTTTAATACTGTGTAAACACTGAAATTTGTTTTAATATACCATGGGCTGGATTCTCCGCAGCCCAGCGCCGAAATCGCGTTTGGCACGGTGCGGAGAATCAACTTTCCCAACGGAATCCGGCCCGTTGCCCCTCCGGTGATTCTCCGGAACACGAATATCCACGTGTCCACGAATTACACTGCGCGGCTGAGAGGCCCTCCCAGCGATCCCCCGCTCCCGACCAGCCGAGTTCCCGACGCCGTGGAACTAACATGGCCTGGCCGGTCGGGACTCTCGTGTAGCGGCTGCGGACTCAGTCCGTGGCCACCCTGGTGGGGAGGGCGGGGGGAATCGGGCACCGGGGGGAGGAGGGGGGGGCCTTAAGTGCGGCTGGGGCACAGATCAGGACGGTCCGATGCAGGGGCGGGCAGCCGGTGTGGGGGACCTATATTACGGAGCTGCCTCCGTGGTCCGAGTACGCCATGGCGCACGGCGTGGCCGCCGGAGGCCACCGCCATGCACAAGCGCGGAACTGGAACCGGAAGTGAGGGGGCCGTATCCGCAGCCAAAGCTGCGTGAAGCTCTCCGGGGTTCCTGCTAGCCCCCTGCACATAAGTGAATCGACTTTTATTTTTCTCAGGAAACTGGGGAGTGCAACACCAGCGGGTTTACGCCCGCGTGGGAACATAGCCCCATTTTGGGAGAATCCAGCCCCATATCCGTATTGTGTGTGAAATCACTCCTGGAGTGAGGTATCCTTTCCTCTTATTCAAACAAAATTAAAATAAAATATTGGGTATCCTACAGCCACTGTTGAGGCCTGGCCCCGGATTGTAATAGTACCATCGCTTTAATCTGAACAACGCATAAACATCAGCTCAGGAAAGGGTCACGCAAGGTCTGTTTCTGATCTACAAGATCTATAGTCAAAGACCTGCACTGAGCACTACTGGGGGAAATCCATATCGAAAGTCATTTGTCATGTGTCAGCACGATATCTTCCTTGCTGCAGCCTTTGAAGATACAGGCATCAAAAAAGCTCCAGAAAAGGTTTACGTTCAGAGAGGGAATTAGCACCATTTTCCTTCCGCATACTGCTTTTGCTAGTATCGTTACTGTCACTTAACTATTACTCAAAATCTATTACTTATCTTATTTCATCGTCTTCTTGGCTTTAATTTGAGTGTACAAGCAAGTTTTTTTTAATGGATTTTATTTCATTGGATCAAAACCCGTTTAAAATGTACTTTAATCAGTCACTTGTCGACTCAGACATCCAAGGCCTGAATGACTGCCTGATAAGATCTACCCAATAATGCACTCATATGTCAGGACATGGAGAGGGGCAGCCAGAAAAATCATCATCAACAGCAGCCACATACCTCAGCAACAACAGGACTACAGTGGAAGGCTGTTAAAATGCTCCACCCTGTGTAGCAGCATGGTGTTAAGATTTTTCTGGCAACTTCAATAGCTCAAGCTGCTTAGGGCAGATTTCCCTTCAGAAATGTTTTGCATTAAAACCCCAGCACTGCATTTTGCTCCACCTCATTTGCTTTAACTCTATAAGTGTAGTCATTTTTCATCCAAATCATTGTACCGAATTTTGTATATTCAAGTGCCTGTTCAGGATGAAGGGTAATGTGGGTGCTAAGGAGCCTGTTTTTTTAATCATTGAATTTACAGTGCAGAAGGAGGCCATTCGGCCCATCGAGTCTGCACCAGCCCTTGGAAAGAGCACGCTACTCAAGCCCATGCCTCCACCCTATCCCTGTAACCCCACTTAACCTTTTGGACACTAATGGCACTTTATCATGGCCAATCCACCTAACCTGCACATCTTTGGACTGTGGGAGGAAACCGGAGCACCCGGAGGAAACCCACGCAGACACGGGGAGAACGTGCAGACTCCGCACAGAGAGTGACCCAAGCCGGGAATCGAATTTGGGACCCTGGAGCTGTGAAGCAATTGTGCTAAACATTGTGCTACCGTGCTGCCCGCGTCTGTTTTTAATTAGAAAACTGGAAAGGTTTGAAGTGAGTCAAAATGTTTTAGAGAAGGCATACAAAAGTCTGGTCGAGAGTATTTTAATATTCAACGGGCGCGATTTTTTGGCTGTGTTCTGCCCAAAGGGGAGTGCGCAGTGGCCAGTAGGGGCCTCCTTCGGGCTTCCCAACAGCTGGCTCGCCTCACGAGATCTAACCAGATCTCCCAAGGCGTCGCATCAGGATCCCGTCCATGATCTAACAGGCTCCCGGTATCTACTGGGCTTCTCAGGGAGCCCCTAGGCAGGTGGAAGGGAACCTGGTGGTCTCCAAGGCCATTGGAGGCCCCTTTGTGGTCAGGGACAGGGCAGGTTGGCATCTTGGCTCTCCCCTGGCACCTGCGCACCTTGACTAGCACTGCCAAGGTTTCCAGATGGCACTGCCAGGCTTGCAGGAGCACTGCCAGGGTGGCGCTGCCAGGGTGGCCCTGTCAAGGGTCAGTTCCTGAGGGGATCATGCCCATGAAAGGAGGGATGACGGGGGAGGGGTCTCCGGAAGTTTGGGGGCTGAAGAGTGAGGATCCTGGAAGAGGGAGGAAGCTGAATGGGAAGGCCTGAGAAGGCGGACCCTCAGCCACCCCATAGCGGGGTATCCTCACTTGGGGAGATGTGGGGTAATGCCCGTGTGTGGGGGTGACACTGCCCATGGGTGTGGGGTGTGGGGGACCCTCAAGCTCACTTAGAGATCGTGGCACTTATTCACAATGGTAACCCGATCTCTGAAGTGCCAGTCTGGCCAGTGAGTTCAGCTTCGCAGTGATGAAAATAATTAGAAGTGTTGGCTTGACCGGGGAGAAACTCCCCAGGGCCCACAAATGTGATAAAGTATGGTGAGATAGCGGTGGGGAACTCCCAGCTAAATCCGCCACAAATGACATTTAGTAACCCTTCCTAGATCGTGCCAAACATGACAGTCTGGTATGGTAACCGGAGTGTGAAATACAAAAGTAAGCTGGCCAGAATTGTCAATACTGCAAGTAAAATCATTGTTAGACAGCAGACACAGCTTGACAATTTATTTAATAACGCAGTTAACAGCAGAGCTCAGGCCATCATCGGTGATACCTCTCACACTTTCGGCGCAATCTAACCGAATTGCAACAGAGTCCCATGTCGAGGCCCTTAGCCGTGCGTTTCTAGGCACTCGCAGCGCCGAGAAACAACACTCCGGGGCCTCAGCGGGGAATGCCGCTCCAGGCCACACTTAGTGCTGTTTCCTGCACTGAGGAACTCCGCTTGCCAGAACTCTTCATTGCAGGAGGAGATTGGGACACCAAAAACGGCTACCGGATCTCTCAACGCCTCCCCCCACTTTGGCACTGTCACCCTGGCAGTTCCATCCATGCACCTAGGCAGTGTCAGGTGGGCACCCAGGTGGCACTCAGGGTGCCAAGGTGGCAGTGCCAAGGCATCCCGTGGGACCAGCAGTGTCAGGGTGCCACCCTGCCCAGAGGGCAGCCACCTTGGGGCCTCCAAATCCCTTGGAAACCCCCCTCAAGTGCCGTTCCGTCTGGTCCCTGTTTGTGGGGATCAGCACTCAACAGGGCTCGCCTGAGGTCTCTGAGGCAAAGGGGTTAGAACCCAGAGACGCGGTAGATCAGGCGAGCTGCATTTTAGAGTGACACTTGCAAGCCTAAAAGGCAGATTTGTCAAATACTTATCACGCTCACAACAGGATTCAGATCGCAACGTCTCACGAGAATCTGTTAGATCTCGCGATGTGTGGCGAGCCAGGTAGATCCCAGAAGAGGGATCTCCCGGCATCTATCGGCTGCGGGTGACTGGACGTGCTGCCGGTTGATCGCGCCCTTCATATCATCAATTTGAAAGGCTCCCCTCGGGCCGGTGCTTTAAAATGCCTATTGCTAGAAACATTTGCCACAAATCTTTTCTTCCCAGTGCCATAAACTTACTAAATAATATAATGTAAATTTAACTTACTGCTCTTATTTATTTTAACTGCAGTCAATGCTTTTAATGTGTTGGGCAGAATTCAATCACAAAATTTCCAAGTGTCATTTTGGGCACTTTTGGTGGGCTTTTTTCCCCTTGCTTTTTGGGTGAGATCCACCCCGGTATTCAACCACATTTAGGGCACGATTTAACCAAATGGGAATTATCTCCCATAGAGTGCGCATTTAGCCTCGTGTTTCCCGGCGCTCGCACCGCCGAGGAACACGCTATCAACGTGACTCCAGTTAGAAATGGGGCCTCAGCGGGAAACACGCAGCCGAGGCCACATTTAGTCCTCTTTCCTGCAATGAGGAGTCCCGCTTGCCGAAACTCCTCAGTGCAAAAATGGCATCTTGATCTCTCGAGCCCCAATGCGACACCCAACCCCCTCCTCCAACCCTCAAACCCCCACCTCAAAACCCCACTCAATCCCACCCCCACCCCCCTGCCCTCACACACCCACACAGGGCACCCTGGGCTCGATCACCTCTGCACAAAAAATGCCAGCTTGGCACCTTGGCAGTGCCAGCCTGGCACTCTGGAAGTTCCCCTGCCGGCTGGCAGTGCCACATGAGCATTTTGGCTGTGCCAGGCTGGCACCCACATGGCACTGCCAGAGTACCAGGCTGACACTTCTAGGTGCCAGGCTGGCAGTGTCTGGGTGACACCAGCAGTACCAGGGTACCATCCTGCCCAGAGGGCATATACCTGCAGGCCTCCAATCCCCTGGGAGATCTCCATGAGTGCCCGTTTGTGGGGACCAGTACTGAACAGCACTCGCCCAAGCTCACTGCATATTCAAGTGAGACTAGCTGTCTCTCGCTAATATGCAGATTTGCCAAAAAGTGATCCCACCCACCATGGGCGGGCTTCACATCGTGATGTCTTGCAAGGCGCGGTGAGCCGGGTAGATCCCGTGGGCGGGATCTCCCGTCATTTACCGGCCATAGCATGACTGGTAGATGGCGCCATTAATATTTTTGGGGGGGAGGGGGGCTTGGAGCGTTTCTCTCCGGTCCAGCCCAGACAGACAGACGTTTTTTCAGCAGCAGGGAGCTGAACTGGCGAGACCGCCTCCTCAAAAATTATGAAAGGGTGCCCCTTCACCTCACCACCCTTCATAACCCCCCCTTATACCCCATTTCCTCCCTCAGGTCCCAATCCTTGGATGCGCCACCTTGGCACAGCCAGCCTGGCAGTGTCCTGCCAGCCTGGCAGTGCCACCCAGGCACCCTGTCAATGAGCCATTTAAATATGCTGATCTGGATCTTGTCAGTGAGGGCAAAATCCAGATCACAACGTCTTGTGAGGTTCGGTTGAATCGCGTGAGATGTTGCAAGCATCATGAATCTTGCGGGAGCCTCTCGTGAGATACAACAGCATCGTCCCTCCACCAAGTTGTGCGGGACGAGGCCATTAAATCGTGCCAGTTTTGTTTGTATGGTATGGCCGTATGTTGTATATGCACAAATGTATGAATATAGGTATACATGAAATATTTACTGCTTTAAACTATATTGTTGGGTGGGGTTACTGGGTTATGGGGATAGGGTGGCGGTGTTGACCTTGGGTAGGGTGCTCTTTCCAAGAGCCGGTGCAGACTCGATGGGCTGAATGGCCTCCTTCTGCTCTGTAAATTCTATGATAATCTATGGAGGTAAAGCCAAATTGCACTGGATGGGGTGCAGGGGCTATTCACCAGGATGTTGCATGGGATGGAACATTTAATTTACGAAGAGTGGTTGGGATAGGCTTGGGTTGTTTTCGCTGGAGCAGAGAAGATTGTGGGACGGCCTGAAGATTTTAGGTTAGAGGGGCAGAATGGTTGGCTCAGGTTTGGAGGGCCGAAGAGCCTGTTCCTGCGCTGTACTTTTCTTTGTTCTTTGATCGAGGTGTACAAGATTATGAGGGGCATGGACAGGGTGGATAGGGAGCATCTATTCTCCTTTGTTTTTTTAAATAAATTTAGAGTACACAATTCATTTTTTCCAATTAAGGGGCAATTTAGCGTGGCCAATCCACCTAGCCTGCACATCTTTGGGTTGTGGGGGCAAAACCCATGCAAACACGGGGAGAATGTGACACACGGACAGTGACCCAGAGCCGGGATCGAACCTGGGACCTCGGCGCCGTGAGGCAGAAATGCTAACCACTGTGCCACCCTGCTGCCCCCCCTGTTCCCCTTTGTTGAAGGGTTGGTTAAGAGGGGGCACAAGTTCAAGGTCAGGGACAAGAGGTTTAGGGGGGATTTGACAAGAAACATTTTTACCCAGAGGGTGGGGACAGTCTCTGGAATGAATTGCCTGGGAGGGTGGTAGAGGTGGGTTGCCTCACATCCTTTATTGGCTGGAAAGCATTTTGGGGACACCCTGAAGTGTGGAAAGGTGACGGCATAAATGCAATTCTTTTTCCTTCCTTCGCATACTGCACGGCTTCGAAAGAATGAGACCCAAGATTTGGATGATATGTGTGCTGTACAGTAATGAATGTTCAGTTGCACATTCAGGTTCTAAACTAATTACGGGTCAACAACACTCCCAAAATTCATCTGTGCCCAAAGATGTACAAGGCCTTTAGGGCAGCACGGTAGCACAAGTGGATAGCACTGTGGCTTCACAGCACCTGGGTCCCAGGTTCGATTCCCCACTAGGTCACTGTCTGTGCGGAGTCTGCACATTCTCCCCACGTCTGCGTGGGTTTCCTCCGGGTGTCCGGTTTGCTCCCACAGTCCAAAGACGAGCAGGTTAGGTGGATTGGCCATGATAAATTGCCCTTAGTGACCAAAAAGGTTAGGAGGGGTTATTGGGTTATGGGGATAGGGTGGAAGTGAGGGCTTAAGTGGGTCGGTGCAGACTTGATGGGCTGAATGGCCTCCTTCTGCACTGTATGTTCTATGTCTTTCAAGCTTTAATAATTTGAAAAACTTATTCTAGAGAAACTATGCATGATTATTAGCAAAGCAGAATGTAATGATGTACTTTTAGAGACTTCATCAGTGAACATAAAGGATTTATTTAGTGATCTTTAAGAGCAGCATCATGTCTGCAGCTAGCTCTAAAATATCGCTACTTAGGAGAACTCTTCCCCCTGGAGGTGATTCCGCATCTGAGTCCTAATTTATCACCCATGCCAGGTCAGGTGGCCTGCTGTGTTGCTCTTAAAGGGACAATCACCAGTCAGACTAAAAGGGAAATCAAGCAAATACCCTCACACAAGAATGTCTGTGAGGTTACACCAAGAGAATTAAGAGTGTCTTTCTGTATCCCAAAGATACAGAACAGAATGAGGGCATTCAACCCCATTGTGCCTTCTACTTCAAAAGTATCCAATTAGTCCGACATTCCTTTTTATTTGACTGTGTGTCAAGTGGGCGTGCAGGACCAGGAGTAATTCGACCAGTGCACACAGAGACATAGATGTTTAATTATATGTTTTTTTTTCCTTAAGTAATTCCTGTAAGGGTCCTTCCTACTGATTCCCTTTTCCCCTTTCTTTATTTTTGCTGTTACCATTTTGATCTATGGATACTTAATGGACATGTATCTTTAAGTCAAGCAGCAGAGAGAATGAGGAATTCAAGAAGTTTCAACATAGTATATGGTGCTGCTAGCTTTGGACAACAAGACACAGTTTGTGGCACCCGAGAGATAGGGTGGGACTCTGTTCAATTGATTGGCTGGTGGCCAACGAATTGGTCAAAAGACCGTATTTTGCCCGTAAACGGGTGGTGATTGGGTGTTGCTCAAGTGGAATGATTTTCAGAGACCCAAGGAGCTCAGTTTGAATCCTGGACACTTGGGGGAAAGGACCTTCTCTCTCTCTCCAAAAAGGCTGTGAGTTGCTGAAATTCTGAAACTGCAAAATGAATGAATCTACAGTGAAAATCATTACAGACTGGAAAGCAGAATCTTGCCTTGAAAGCCTGGTTTCCAGGACAGCGTGCTAGAAACAAACATCTGAAACAAAGACTCTTGGGCGGGATTCTCCCTTCCGGGGACTAAGTCCCCACGCTGGCGGGAAAACCGGCGCCAACCACTCCGGTGTCAAAAGCCCCCAAAAGTGCAGAATTCTCCGCATTTTCGGGGGCTAGGTGGACGGCGGAGGGGTTGGCGCTGCTCCAGCCGGCGGCAAAGGGCTGGCGCGAGTTCGCACATGCGCGGAAAGGCCGGTGTGATCTCACGCATGCGCGGCATAGCCGCCGTGATTCCGCACGTGCAGACCGGCCGGTGTATTTTTGCACATGCGTGGGGGGTTCTCTTCTCCGCGCCGGCCCCCGGGCAATATGGATGAGCCCTACAGGGGCCCGGCGCGGAAGAAAGAAGACCCCCACTGAAAAAGCCCGCCTGCAGATTGGTAGGCCCCGATCGCGGGCCAGGCCACCCTGGGGTCCCCCTCCAGAGTCAGATCCCCCCACGCCCCCCCCCCCCCCCCCCCCCCAAGGACTGCCCCGCATACTCACCTGCCAGGTCCCACCATGCATGAGGTGAGTAATTCACACCGGTGGGACTGGCCAAAAATGGACAGCCGCTCGGCTCATCGGGGCCCGGAGAATAGTCGGGGGCCGGTGTCAACGACCCCAACCAGCATGGCATGAATCCCGCCGCCGCCCGGAAAACGGTGCCGGAGAATAGGGCAGCCGGCGGCGGGACGGCATTTGCACCTCCCCCCCCCCGGGGATTATCTTCTACTTATCATTTTCTTTACAGCCCTCTCCTACCCTCTGTGTTTGTCTGTCTTGCGCATGTGTGCAGAGGGTGGGGTTAAGTTTAAGTAGGGGATTAGGATAATAGTTAACCAGTTCCATTTGCTGCATATTTCATTATGGTTCTTGTTAGAAATTAAAAATAGTTGTGTTTAAATTTACCAACCTGGTGACTGTAATTATTGGGCAGCCAAGGACTCCAGGTCAAGTGGGGCTGGAATTGACCATGCGCTAGTCCCGGGCGTCGTACCATTCCTTCAAGGTGGTGTGCTGTAATCCCATCTGTCAGCTGCTACGGTTGATTTGTCTCTGCCCTGGGATGTTTGATTCATCTTCATAGCGTTGATGATAATAGTTTTTACTGTCAGTTTTTCTTTGTAGTTGGTTCCTTTGCCATTGAATACTTTGATCACATAGTAGGTGTTATTTCAAACTGGTGTATTCACGCTATTTCTCTGATCTCCTCATTGTACAGCCCGACATTGTTTGTATTTTGTGGTTGCTTATGTCCTTGTTGCAATTGCAATGGTGATTAATTTGGGATATTGCAGTATGGCTTAATTTACATAACTCCGAGGGCCGCATGGTGGCGCAGTGGTTAGCACTGCTGCTCATGCCGCCGAGGACCCGGGTTCGATCCCGGCCCTGGGTCACTATCCGTGACGAGTTTTCACATTTTCCCCATGCCTGCGTGGGTCTCACCCCCACAACCCAAAGATGTGCAGGGTAGGTGGATTGGCCATGCTAAATTGCCCATTAATTGGAATTGGGTACTCTAAAACTATTTTAAAAATGAAAAAAAAAATGTAGGCAATTTGTCATTCTTTTAAAGCGTGCAGAGAAATAAAATGTCAAGTGATTTAGGGGAGTGCTGCGAGACCCTGGGTCAGTGCGCAGTCAGTTCCAACCCCACTTGACCTAGAGTCACAACATGGTTGAAATTTTGTTAAAATGCCCGAGGTCTTTGACTCCCCAATCACTACAGTCCCCAGGTTTGTAAATTTAAACACAATTAACTTTTTATTATTAACAGTAACTATAACGAAATAGGTAACAAAAACAACTGGTTAACTGCCAGCTAATCTGTAGCCCTCCTCCCCCTTTTAACTCGACACACACACACGGACAAACAAACACAGAGGGGAATGAGGGAAGTCTTCATTTCAGATGTGACTTCTAGTTAGTTTCTTCTTCAGTCTGGACTTTCAGTTTAGCTCAGTTGGCTAGACAACTGGTTTGTGATGCAGAGCGAGGCCAGCAGCCCAGATTCAATACCTGTACCAGCTGAGGTTATTCGTGAAGGATCCGCCTTCTCAACTTTACCCCTCGCCTAAGGTGCGTTGATCCTCAGGTTAAACCAGCCAGCTCTCTCCCTCAAAGTTGAAAGCAGTCTTTGGTCAACTGGGACTATGGTGACTTTGCCTTTACATATTTCACCTTGCTGATAAAAGAAAAATCAGCTAAATGAAGCTGCGCTGAATAGCTTCCAACAAATTGAAGTGGATATAAAAGGGGATTTGCAACAAATCATGTGAACATAATTAGGAGCTAAAGAAGCTACTTTTTAAATTCTGCTTTTAACCCCCAGGTGGGACAATATCCTGATTCTTCTCCTTCTGTCTTATTTTATAAATATCCATGAATAAACCCTATGTTGTGTGCTTGGGAATTAATTCGACCTCTCTGGATTTGGCAGTCCAAATGCAGACTGTGACCTTGGAGCCTAGGCTGGAAGGAATACAATGCCAGCAAGAGTGCTCACCATTACACTGTTCATCCATTCACCAGACAGATGTTTGACAGAGTGGCCAGATGCCTTGGGCCCATCTGTTTCCCAGGTAAGTGGCCCTGTCCCAAGAGTGGTAAGGAGAGTGAAGGAGGTCGTATCCATAGTGATCCATGATGAATTGCCAAAGGGAATGATTTTCCGAGGCCGAGTTCATCAAAAATGAATAACGATAATGAAGTGCCTTTCCACTGTAGATTGTGAATATAAATGAATACAGGAAGAAGAAAAGACCTCATCATGTAAATCGTCCAGCAGGAGCTTGTAATGGGGCACACAGTTAGAATTTAATCATTTGTAGATGGTGACAGACTAATATCCTCCACAGATCTTTCTTTAAACTGACTTCCTAAAGCTAAAGGTGCTGACTCGTTGTCGAGTTGTAATTCCTCAGGTACCTCTTAATGCTGATGCTCACAACTGTACCTAGACAGTGAAATTTGATGTTCGCTTCCCTCCCATTTTCTTTCTACAATCCTCACTGCACCAAAATAGTTTAGTCTCGAGTACTCGGGGGGGGGGTTACCATTCCCGCCCATCCTGAGACTGGAACCTCCCCCCCCCTCCCCAAGGTTAACAGACCTTGCAATGGTCTGCTGAATTTTCTGTCTCGTCCGTGGTAATTATGTCATTATGTCAATGGGTGGGATTTTTGACATCTTTATTGTGGGTGAAAATGTCCTGCCATTGGCTGGGGCTGACATCTTCCGGTCCCACCGCTGTCAATGGGTTTTTCTGATGTCCGCACCCTCTGTCACCGGGGTACCGATGGCAGGGGGTCACCTTCGGTGGGACTGTAAGATCCCACCAGTGGGAACTGCTGGAAAATCCTGGTGCAGTCTCTCACCTTACCTTCCTCAACCACTCGCAGCTTTCAGTGTGGTCAGTCACAACATTTTCCGCCAATGAAACTGAACTGCTCAGTTTGACGGAACTGATCTATCACAGAGTTTACAGTGCAGAAGGAGGCCATTCGGCCCATCGAGTCTGCACCGGCTCTTGGAAAGAGCACCCCACCCAAGCCCACACTCCCACCATATCCCCATAACCCAGTAACGCCACCCAACACTAAGGGCAATTTTGGACACTATGGGCAATTTAGCGTGGCCAATCCACCTAACCTGCACATCTTTGGACTGTGGGAGGAAACCGAAGCACCCGGAGGAAACCCACGCAGGCACGGGGAGGATGTGCAGACTCCGCACAGACAGTGACCCAAGCCGGAATCGAACCTGGGACCCTGGAGCTGTGAATCAATTGTGCTATCCACAATGCTACCGTGCTGCCCACACCTGGATCCACTCTTAGCTCCCCAAACATTCCTTGAGCATCTATATCAATTAGCTTCTATACTGCTCCGGCAGTAGCCTTAAATCACCCAATGATCCATCCTTGGCCCCACCTCTTACTCATCTCCGTGACATCTCTTAACAGTTTCTCTAGGCAAAGGATCTGCTTTCACTTGCAGGTTACTGATACACAGTCTTGTCATCCCAACACCTCTTTCAAAGCCTCGCTGTGTGTGTGGGCTAAGATTGCTGATAATATTCAGTTTCAGAACAAATATAATTTCCTTCAGTTATAAACTTGTCTTCATCCCCTGCCAGAAAGTTATCAAATCCACCACCTTCATTGGTCACTGTCTTGAGCTGTTCATAACCCCAGAATCCAGTTTCACCCAGAAAGGGTTTACAATCCTATATTCTCTGTTGTAAATATTGTCTTTTTCCAGCTGTGTAACATCGTCCATCTCTGTCACATTTCAGCCCATCTGCTGCTCAACACCTCATTCATGCTTTTGTCATCTCCACACTCAATGGGCTGGATTTTCATCAAGGAGATGAGTATCGGGAGTTGGTCATTTTCCTGACCCTGCAATCCCATCTCCATCCTGGAGGAGCTCACCTGCCCTATTTTCTTGCTGGGGAGGGGGGTAAGTCAGAGGTCACAATGAAGGTGGATGGATAGCAAGGCAGGAAGGTTAAATGTCCCACGAGCTCTCACCCCTCAGCCGCCCCATTGCCCGTCCAGGCTCCCTCACATCTCTCATGTTCTCCAGGCCTGTCCATGCCAATGTGTTCATCCAGAACACACTGGCTACACAGCCATTCAGCCATATAACAACAGTGGCAAGTCTTTGAAATGCTCATAAGAAAACAGCCATTTAAAAAAAATAGATGAAGTAAAGGGAGTAATTTTATCAGCTAAATACTGGTAGGTTGGTGTCAGATCAAGTGCAAAAATGTTAAAATCTCAAATCCAACTTCAACTCACCTACACTTGAGTGTAACAGAGGCAGGACTCGAAGACAAAGAGCCAAGCTGCTCCCTGGAGGTTGGACATTTAAATATTATAATGAGACTAGAAACCTTACATTTAACCAGTCTTCCAGCATCAACCCTAGCTAGTCAGAGAAAGAGGATGTCCTTTTGGAGCACCGTGCATGGCCCAGGAGGGATAGAAGTGCTTCATCCCAGCCCTGTGAGCTAGCTTCTTCCCTGAAACTAGACTACACCCCAGATAAACCCCATCATGTATCTGGGATGGGACACCCCACACTACCCCACCTGGAGTCAGGGGTTGGATCTATCAGATTGGCTTTCCCTCCCACACCCTGGGGTCAGGGATCAGCCTTGCACATTCCCAATAATAGAGGAGATTCCTTACCAGCTCCTGCAGCTTTAATTGGTGTGATGCCCATCTGACAGTGAGCCAAGCCTCTCAATCTAGCTGGCATCCAGGGAGGCATCCGATATAAAAAACTGACATATGCTCTGCAGCCACAATTCCACAACATGCAGGGAAACCCACACTTTCAAATTTCCCAATCCAAACTCTTCAGTTCCTCCTCCCTGCCCGAGTAGTAAGCACTTTCCTGTCAATATTAGGATCATAGACTTTTTCAATTAATTAATCACAAGGAATTTGTTATTGAATGACTACAGGCATTCGAATTAGGAGCAGCAGTCGGCCATTTGGCCCATCGAGCCTCCTCCGAGATTCAATAGTATCAGAGCTGATCTGATTGTGACCTCAACTCAACATTCCATCCACCCCCTATACCCTTTGACTCCCTTGTTCGTCAAGAATCTTTCCACATCTGCCTTAAAAATATTCATTGACCCTGCCTCTACCAATCTCCTGGGAATACAGTTCCAAAGACTCACTACCCTCTGAGAGAAAACATTTCTTCTCATCACCATCTTAAATCGGAGAACCCTTATTTTTAAACTGTCTCTCTTAGTTCTAGTCTCTCCCACAAGGGGAGGTATCCTTTCAGCATCGACCCTGTCAAGTCCCCTCAGGATCTAGCATGCCTCAATAAGTTTGCTTCTCATTTTCCTAAACTCCAATTGATACATATAGGCCCAGTCTGGCCAACCTTTCCTCATAAGAAAGCCCATCCCCCACCCCGAACTTTCTCTGAACTGCTTCAAACGCATTTATATTTTTCATTTTTCATTTCATTTTCATATCCTTTCTTAAATCAGGATAACAAAGCTGTGCACAATAATGCAGATGTGGTCACACAAATACCCTGTACAACCGTAGCAAAACATCCCTCCTATATTCCACTCCCTTTGCAATAAACAGCAACATTCCTTTTTAATCACTCGCTGTAGCTGCATACTAACCTTTCCTGATTCATGTACCAGGACACCCAGATCTCCCTGTACCTCAGAGTTTAAAAACATTTTTTATTCCTTTCTCAGAGTTGCAAGAACAATGCAGGGAATGCCCTTAATCCATCTCCTTTCCTGTTCCAAAAACCAATTCAAATTCAATCCAATTCATGGTCCCCACAAAAGAGACGGACACGATTCAAGCCGAGAAGAACAGGCAATACACCTGATCTCGGGCTTGATCCAATGCTTTCTGTACCTCAGAGTTCTGCATTTAAATAAAATGCTGCTTTACTATTCTTCCTGCCAAAGTGGACAAGTTCATATTTTTCCACATTATACTGCATCTGCCAGATTTTTGCCCACTCACTTAATCTTCCTGTATCCCTTTGCAGGCTCCTTGTGTCCTCTTCACAACAGTCTTTCCTCCTTTGTGTCATCAGCAAATTTAGCAACCACACATTCGGTCCTTTCGTCTAAGTCATTTATATCAATTGTAAATAGTTGAAAATGACCCATTTATGCCAACTCTGTTTCTTGTTAGCCAACCAATCGTCTATCCATGCTAAGATGTTGTCCCTTCCACCCGGAGTTCAAATTTTGCGTAGTAACCTTTGATGTGGCACCCTGTCAAATGCCTTCTGGAAATCTCAGTACAGATTCATCTAATTTCAACCAATGGTCTGTGTATAGGTTAGGATTTATTGCAGTTTAGACTGTAATTTCTCAGATTTATATTGGATTCTAGTATCTGATATCTTTGGTGGCATTATTAATACCCATTCTTTTCGTTTCTAAAAATGTTCACATGGAGAGTAATGATGGATTGGCAAGGCTGGCGAGTGAGCATCAGGGCTGCCAGCCAGATACCAATATTCTTGCAAATCTACCACTGATTACTTTTCAGCCGCAAGTACTCATCTAGACCTTTATTTGTATGACCTGATGCCTACCCAATCTGGAGCTCAAGGCGCACTGTTCACCTTTGAACTGCACAGTGACCGCAAGGCCTTCACAATTCTCAGCAAACCCTTGCATCATCCAATCTTACTTCCCTCTTCCTCTCCTGACATCCATTTTGAAAAATGCAAGACGAGCAGAAATAACAGACGAAATGTCCGACCAAAAGTTTTAGCTCCCGCCAGCGGTGGGGATCATGGCGGGCGGAGACACGAAAGTTGGCATGATGGAAAATGCCAGTTTGCTGACGGCGGGAAATTCATTTGGAATTTTGCTATTGACTGTGATGGTGGGTTAAAGGTGGGTCGCGTTTACCGCTAATCTATTTGGGGAAACCACATTTGCATCCATGAATGTTCATTAAAAGGTCAACTTGCCGGAATTATGTTTCCCCCTCCAAATCAAGTGCTCCACCAAACGATAATTAGAATGGCCTGTTTCACGACTGAATATAAGTGGAGTGCATCTGGTGAGCCTCCCATCATCCATGACTTGGAGGTCAACGGATCCTCTTTCGCCGACCTTTAAGAGAGTTGCTGTGAGATATCAGTGCCCACATCACAAGCTGTGCCAAGCTGGGCACAGGTGGTGTCACCAGGAGGGAGACAGAGTCAAAACTTGGTGGGGGAGGGGGAAAACATGAGGGGGGTGGGGGAAATGCGGGGGGGGGGGGGGGGAAGAGAGACGGAGGTAGGTTATAGGGGATGGTCAAGGAACAGAGCACCTGGGGTCAAGGGTTTCAAGACTGTCCGAGGAAGAGTCAGTGTCTGAGCTGCAGCTGAGGACATTCTATCAGGGGCAGATTGAACAGACTGTATTGGGGCGGAAGCCACTCTGTGCAGGACATATTAAAGAGACTGTCCTGGGGCTGAAGCCATGCTATCAGGAACTCATTGAAGACACTGTCCTGGGGCTGTAGCCATGCTGTCAGGGACACATTGAAGAGGCTGTCCTGGGGCTGTAGCCACGCTGTCAGGGACATATTGAAGACACTGTCCTGGGGCTGAAGCCACACTTTCAGGGACATATTGAAGAGACTGTCCTGGGGCTGTAGCCACGCTGTCAGGGACATATTGAAGACACTGTCCTGGGGCTGTAGCCACGCTGTCAGGGACATATTGAAGACACTGTCCTGGGGCTGAAGCCACACTTTCAGGGACATATTGAAGAGACTGTCCTGGGGCTGTAGTCACGCTGTCAGGGACACATTGAAGAGACTGTCCTGAGGCTGTAGCCACGCTGTCAGGGACACATTGAAGAGACTGTCCTGGGACTGTAGCCACGCTGTCAGGGACACATTGAAGACACTGCCCTAGGGCTGTAGCCACGCTGTCAGGGACACATTGAAGAGACAATCCTGGGGCTGAAGCCACGCTGTCAGGGACAGATTGAAGACACTGTCCTGAGGCTGTAACCACGCTGTCAGGGACACATTGAAGAGACTGTCCTGGGGCTGAAGCCACGCTGTCAGGGACACATTGAAGAGACTGTCCTGGGGCTGTAGCCACGCTGTCAGGGACATATTGAAGAGACTGTCCTGGGGCTGTAGCCACGCTGTCAGGGAAACATTGAAGACACTGTCCTGGGACTGTAGCCACGCTGTCAGGGACATATTGAAGAGACTGTCCTGGGGCTCTAGCCATGCTGTCAGGGACACATTGAAGACACTGTCCTGGGGATGAAGCCACGCTGTCAGGGCCACATTGAACACACTGTCCTGGGGCTGTAGCCACGCTGTCAGGGCCACATTGAAGACACTGTCCTGGGGCTGTAGCCACGCTGTCAGGGACATATTGAAGAGACTGTCCTGGGGCTGTAGCCACGCTGTCAGGGAAACATTGAAGACACTGTCCTGGGACTGTAGCCACGCTGTCAGGGACACATTGGAGACTGTCCTGGGGCTGTAGCCACGCTGTCAGGGACATATTGAAGAGACTGTCCTGGGGCTCTAGCCATGCTGTCAGGGACACATTGAAGACACTGTCCTGGGGATGAAGCCACGCTGTCAGGGCCACATTGAACACACAGTCCTGGGGCTGTAGCCACGCTGTCAGGGCCACATTGAAGACACTGTCCTGGGGCTGTAGCCACGCTGTTAGGGACACATTGAACACACTGTCCTGGGGCTGTAGCCACGCTGTCAGGGACACATTGAAAACACTGGCCTGGGGCTGTAGCCACGCTGTCAGGGACACATTGAAGAGGCTGTCCTGGGACTGTAGCCACGCTGTCAGGGCCACATTGAAGAGGCTGTCCTGGGGCTGTAGCCATGCTGTCAGGGACACATTGGAGACACTGTCCTGGGGCTGTAGCCACGCTTTCAGGGACACATTGGAGACACTGTCCTGGGGCTGTAGCCACGCTGTCAGGGCCACATTGAAGAGGCTGTCCTGGGGCTGTAGCCACGATGTCAGGGACACATTGGAGAGACTGTCCTGGGGCTGTAGCCATGCTGTCAGGGACACATTGAAGACCCTGTCCTGGGGCTGTAGCCACGCTGTCAGGGACACATTGAAGAGGCTGTCCTGGGGCTGTAGCCACACTGTCAGGGACACATTGAAGACACTGTCCTGGGGCTGTAGCCATGCTGTCAGGGACATCTTGGAGAGACTGTCCTGGGGCTGTAGCCATGCTGTCAGGGACACATTGGAGAGACTGTCCTGGGGCTGTAGCCACGCTGTCTGGGACACATTGAAGGGACTGTCCTGGGGCTGTAGCCATGCTGTCAGGGACACATTGAAGACACTGTCCTGGGGCTGTAGCCACGCTGTCTGGTACACATTGAAGGGACTGTCCTGGGGCTGTAGCCATGCTGTCAGGGACACATTGAAGACACTGTCCTGGGGCTTTAGCCACACTGTCAGGGACACATTGAAGACACTGTCCTGGGGCTGTAGCCACGCTGTCAGGGACACATTGGAGAGACTGTCCTGGGGCTGTAGCCACACTGTCAGGGACACATTGAAGACACTGGCCTGGGGCTGTAGCCACACTGTCAGGGACACATTGAAGACACTGTCCTGGGGCTGTAGCCACACTGTCAGGGACACATTGAAGACACTGTCCTGGGGCTGTAGCCACGCTGTCAGGGACACATTGAAGACACTGTGCTGGGGCTGTAGCCACACTGTCAGGGACACATTGAAGAGGCTGTCCTGGGGTTGTAGCCATGCTGTCAGGGACACATTGGAGAGACTGTCCTGGGGCTGTAGCCACGCTGTCTGGGACACATTGAAGGGACTGTCCTGGGGCTGTAGCCACGCTGTCAGGGACATCTTGGAGAGACTGTCCTGGGGCTGTACCCACGCTGTCAGGGACACATTGAAGAGACTGTCCTGGGGCTGTAGCCACACTGTGAGGGACACATTGAAGACACTGTCCTGGGGCTGTAGCCACACTGTCAGGGACACATTGAAGAGGCTGTCCTGGGGCTGTAGCCACGCTGTCAGGGACACATTGGAGAGACTGTCCTGGGGCTGTAGCCACGCTGTCAGGGACACATTGGAGAGACTGTCCTGGGGCTGTAGCCACGCTGTCTGGGACACATTGAAGAGACTGTCCTGGGGCTGTAGCCACGCTGTCAGGGCCACATTGAAGACACTGTCCTGGGGCTGTAGCCACGCTATCAGGGACACATTGGAGAGACTGTCCTGGGGCTGTAGCCACGCTGTCTGGGACACATTGAAGAGACTGTCCTGGGGCTGTAGCCACGCTGTCAGGGCCACATTGAAGACACTGTCCTGGGGCTGTAGCCACGCTGTCAGGGACACATTGGAGTGACTGTCCTGGGGCTGTAGCCACGCTGTCTGGGACACATTGGAGAGACTGTCCTGGGGCTGTAGCCACGCTGTCAGGGCCACATTGAAGAGACTGTCCTGGGGCTGTAGCCACGCTGTCAGGGACAGATTGGAGACACTGTCCTGGGGCTGTAGCCACGCTGTCATGGCCACATTGAAGAGACTGTCCTGGGGCTGTAGCCACGCTGTCAGGGTCACATTGGAGAGACTGTCCTGGGGCATGTAGCCACGCTGTCAGGGTCACATTGGAGAGACTGTCCTGGGGCTGTAGCCACGCTGTCAGGGACACATTGGAGAGACTGTCCTGGGGCTGTAGCCACGCTGTCAGGGACACATTGAAGACACTGTCCTGGGGCTGTAGCCACGCTGTCAGGGACACATTGAAGACACTGTCCTGGGGCTGTAGCCACGCTGTCAGGGACATATTGAAGGCACTGTCCTGGGGCTGTAGTAATGCTGTCAGGGACACATTGAAGAGACTGTCCTGGGGCTGTAGCCACGCTGTCAGGGACACATTGAAGAGACTGTCCTGGGGCTGTAGCCACGCTGTCAGGGACACATTGAAGACACTGTCCTGGGGCTGTGGCCACGCTGTCAGGGACACATTGAAGGCACTGTCCTGGGGCTGTAGCCACGCTGTCAGGGCCACATTGAAGACACTGTCCTAAGGCTGTAGCCACGCTGTCAGGGACACATTGAAGAGACTGTCCTGGGGCTGTAGCCACGCTGTTAGGGACACATTGAAGACACTGTCCTGGGGCTGTAGCCACGCTGTCAGGGACACATTGAAGACACTGTCCTGGGGCTGTAGCCATGCTGTCAGGGACACATTGGAGACACTGTCCTGGGGCTGTAGCCACGCTTTCAGGGACACATTGGAGACACTGTCCTGGGGCTGTAGCCACGCTGTCAGGGCCACATTGAAGAGGCTGTCCTGGGGCTGTAGCCACGATGTCAGGGACACATTGGAGAGACTGTCCTGGGGCTGTAGCCATGCTGTCAGGGACACATTGAAGACCCTGTCCTGGGGCTGTGGCCACGCTGTCAGGGACACATTGAAGAGGCTGTCCTGGGGCTGTAGCCACACTGTCAGGGACACATTGAAGACACTGTCCTGGGGCTGTAGCCATGCTGTCAGGGACATCTTGGAGAGACTGTCCTGGGGCTGTAGCCACGCTGTCAGGGACACATTGGAGAGACTGTCCTGGGGCTGTAGCCACGCTGTCTGGGACACATTGAAGGGACTGTCCTGGGGCTGTAGCCATGCTGTCAGGGACACATTGAAGACACTGTCCTGGGGCTGTAGCCATGCTGTCAGGGACACATTGGAGAGACTGTCCTGGGGCTGTAGCCACGCTGTCTGGGACACATTGAAGGGACTGTCCTGGGGCTGTAGCCATGCTGTCAGGGACACATTGAAGACACTGTCCTGGGGCTGTAGCCATGCTGTCAGGGACACATTGGAGAGACTGTCCTGGGGCTGTAGCCACGCTGTCTGGTACACATTGAAGGGACTGTCCTGGGGCTGTAGCCATGCTGTCAGGGACACATTGAAGACACTGTCCTGGGGCTTTAGCCACACTGTCAGGGACACATTGAAGACACTGTCCTGGGGCTGTAGCCACGCTGTCAGGGACACATTGGAGAGACTGTCCTGGGGCTGTAGCCACACTGTCAGGGACACATTGAAGACACTGGCCTGGGGCTGTAGCCACACTGTCAGGGACACATTGAAGACACTGTCCTGGGGCTGTAGCCACACTGTCAGGGACACATTGAAGACACTGTCCTGGGGCTGTAGCCACGCTGTCAGGGACACATTGAAGACACTGTGCTGGGGCTGTAGCCACACTGTCAGGGACACATTGAAGAGGCTGTCCTGGGGTTGTAGCCATGCTGTCAGGGACACATTGGAGAGACTGTCCTGGGGCTGTAGCCACGCTGTCTGGGACACATTGAAGGGACTGTCCTGGGGCTGTAGCCACGCTGTCAGGGACATCTTGGAGAGACTGTCCTGGGGCTGTAGCCACGCTGTCAGGGACACATTGAAGAGACTGTCCTGGGGCTGTAGCCACACTGTGAGGGACACATTGAAGACACTGTCCTGGGGCTGTAGCCACACTGTCAGGGACACATTGAAGGGGCTGTCCTGGGGCTGTAGCCATGCTGTCAGGGACACATTGGAGAGACTGTCCTGGGGCTGTAGCCATGCTGTCAGGGACACATTGGAGAGACTGTCCTGGGGCTGTAGCCACGCTGTCAGGGACACATTGGAGAGACTGTCCTGGGGCTGTAGCCACGCTGTCAGGGACACATTGGAGAGACTGTCCTGGGGCTGTAGCCACGCTGTCTGGGACACATTGAAGAGACTGTCCTGGGGCTGTAGCCACGCTGTCAGGGCCACATTGAAGACACTGTCCTGGGGCTGTAGCCACGCTATCAGGGACACATTGGAGAGACTGTCCTGGGGCTGTAGCCACGCTGTCTGGGACACATTGAAGAGACTGTCCTGGGGCTGTAGCCACGCTGTCAGGGCCACATTGAAGACACTGTCCTGGGGCTGTAGCCACGCTGTCAGGGACACATTGGAGTGACTGTCCTGGGGCTGTAGCCACGCTGTCTGGGACACATTGGAGAGACTGTCCTGGGGCTGTAGCCACGCTGTCAGGGCCACATTGAAGAGACTGTCCTGGGGCTGTAGCCACGCTGTCAGGGACAGATTGGAGACACTGTCCTGGGGCTGTAGCCACGCTGTCATGGCCACATTGAAGAGACTGTCCTGGGGCTGTAGCCACGCTGTCAGGGTCACATTGGAGAGACTGTCCTGGGGCATGTAGCCACGCTGTCAGGGTCACATTGGAGAGACTGTCCTGGGGCTGTAGCCACGCTGTCAGGGACACATTGGAGAGACTGTCCTGGGGCTGTAGCCACGCTGTCAGGGACACATTGAAGACACTGTCCTGGGGCTGTAGCCACGCTGTCAGGGACACATTGAAGACACTGTCCTGGGGCTGTAGCCACGCTGTCAGGGACATATTGAAGGCACTGTCCTGGGGCTGTAGTAATGCTGTCAGGGACACATTGAAGAGACTGTCCTGGGGCTGTAGCCACGCTGTCAGGGACACATTGAAGAGACTGTCCTGGGGCTGTAGCCACGCTGTCAGGGACACATTGAAGACACTGTCCTGGGGCTGTGGCCACGCTGTCAGGGACACATTGAAGACACTGTCCTGGGGCTGTAGCCACGCTGTCAGGGCCACATTGAAGACACTGTCCTAAGGCTGTAGCCACGCTGTCAGGGACACATTGAAGAGACTGTCCTGGGGCTGTAGCCACGCTGTTAGGGACACATTGAAGACACTGTCCTGGGGCTGTAGCCAGGCTGTCAGGGACACATTGAAGACACTGTCCTGGGGCTGTAGCCACGCTGTCAGGGACATATTGAAGGCACTGTCCTGGGGCTGTAGCCATGCTGTCAGGGACACATTGGAGACACTGTCCTGGGGCTGTAGCCACGCTTTCAGGGACACATTGGAGACACTGTCCTGGGGCTGTAGCCACGCTGTCAGGGCCACATTGAAGAGGCTGTCCTGGGGCTGTAGCCACGATGTCAGGGACACATTGGAGAGACTGTCCTGGGGCTGTAGCCATGCTGTCAGGGACACATTGAAGACCCTGTCCTGGGGCTGTGGCCACGCTGTCAGGGACACATTGAAGAGGCTGTCCTGGGGCTGTAGCCACACTGTCAGGGACACATTGAAGACACTGTCCTGGGGCTGTAGCCATGCTGTCAGGGACATCTTGGAGAGACTGTCCTGGGGCTGTAGCCATGCTGTCAGGGACACATTGGAGAGACTGTCCTGGGGCTGTAGCCACGCTGTCTGGGACACATTGAAGGGACTGTCCTGGGGCTGTAGCCATGCTGTCAGGGACACATTGAAGACACTGTCCTGGGGCTGTAGCCATGCTGTCAGGGACACATTGGAGAGACTGTCCTGGGGCTGTAGCCACGCTGTCTGGTACACATTGAAGGGACTGTCCTGGGGCTGTAGCCATGCTGTCAGGGACACATTGAAGACACTGTCCTGGGGCTTTAGCCACACTGTCAGGGACACATTGAAGACACTGTCCTGGGGCTGTAGCCACGCTGTCAGGGACACATTGGAGAGACTGTCCTGGGGCTGTAGCCACACTGTCAGGGACACATTGAAGACACTGGCCTGGGGCTGTAGCCACACTGTCAGGGACACATTGAAGACACTGTCCTGGGGCTGTAGCCACACTGTCAGGGACACATTGAAGACACTGTCCTGGGGCTGTAGCCACGCTGTCAGGGACACATTGAAGACACTGTGCTGGGGCTGTAGCCACACTGTCAGAGACACATTGAAGAGGCTGTCCTGGGGTTGTAGCCATGCTGTCAGGGACACATTGGAAGACTGTCCTGGGGCTGTAGCCACGCTGTCTGGGACACATTGAAGGGACTGTCCTGGGGCTGTAGCCACGCTGTCAGGGACATCTTGGAGAGACTGTCCTGGGGCTGTAGCCACGCTGTCAGGGACACATTGAAGAGACTGTCCTGGGGCTGTAGCCACACTGTGAGGGACACATTGAAGACACTGTCCTGGGGCTGTAGCCACACTGTCAGGGACACATTGAAGAGGCTGTCCTGGGGCTGTAGCCATGCTGTCAGGGACACATTGGAGAGACTGTCCTGGGGCTGTAGCCATGCTGTCAGGGACACATTGGAGAGACTGTCCTGGGGCTGTAGCCACGCTGTCAGGGACACATTGGAGAGACTGTCCTGGGGCTGTAGCCACGCTGTCAGGGACACATTGGAGAGACTGTCCTGGGGCTGTAGCCACGCTGTCTGGGACACATTGAAGAGACTGTCCTGGGGCTGTAGCCACGCTGTCAGGGCCACATTGAAGACACTGTCCTGGGGCTGTAGCCACGCTATCAGGGACACATTGGAGAGACTGTCCTGGGGCTGTAGCCACGCTGTCTGGGACACATTGAAGAGACTGTCCTGGGGCTGTAGCCACGCTGTCAGGGCCACATTGAAGACACTGTCCTGGGGCTGTAGCCACGCTGTCAGGGACACATTGGAGTGACTGTCCTGGGGCTGTAGCCACGCTGTCTGGGACACATTGGAGAGACTGTCCTGGGGCTGTAGCCACGCTGTCAGGGTCACATTGGAGAGACTGTCCTGGGGCTGTAGCCACGCTGTCAGGGACACATTGGAGAGACTGTCCTGGGGCTGTAGCCACGCTGTCAGGGACACATTGAAGACACTGTCCTGGGGCTGTAGCCACGCTGTCAGGGACACATTGAAGACACTGTCCTGGGGCTGTAGCCACGCTGTCAGGGACATATTGAAGGCACTGTCCTGGGGCTGTAGTAATGCTGTCAGGGACACATTGAAGAGACTGTCCTGGGGCTGTAGCCACGCTGTCAGGGACACATTGAAGAGACTGTCCTGGGGCTGTAGCCACGCTGTCAGGGACACATTGAAGACACTGTCCTGGGGCTGTGGCCACGCTGTCAGGGACACATTGAAGACACTGTCCTGGGGCTGTAGCCACGCTGTCAGGGCCACATTGAAGACACTGTCCTAAGGCTGTAGCCACGCTGTCAGGGACACATTGAAGAGACTGTCCTGGGGCTGTAGCCACGCTGTTAGGGACACATTGAAGACACTGTCCTGGGGCTGTAGCCACGCTGTCAGGGACACATTGAAGACACTGTCCTGGGGCTGTAGCCACGCTGTCAGGGACATATTGAAGGCACTGTCCTGGGGCTGTAGCCACGCTGTCAGGGACACATTGAAGACACTGTCCTGGGGCTGTAGCCACACTGTCAGGGACACATTGAAGACACTGTCCTGGGGCTGTAGTAATGCTGTCAGGGACACATTGAAGAGACTGTCCTGGGGCTGTAGCCACGCTGTCAGGGACACATTGAAGAGACTGTCCTGGGGCTGTAGCCACGCTGTCAGGGCCACATTGAAGACACTGTCCTAAGGCTGTAGCCACGCTGTCAGGGACCCATTGAAGAGACTGTCCTGGGGCTGTAGCCATGCTGTCAGGGACCCATTGAAGACCCTGTCCTGGGGCTGTAGCCACGCTGTCAGGGACACATTGGAGAGACTGTCCTGGGGCTGTAGTAATGCTGTCAGGGACACATTGAAGAGACTGTCCTGGGGCTGTAGCCACGCTGTCAGGGACACAATGAAGAGACTGTCCTGGGGCTGAAGCCACGCTGTCAGGGACACATTGGAGAGACTGTCCTGGGGCTGTAGTAATGCTGTCAGGGACACATTGAAGAGACTGTCCTGGGGCTGTAGCCACGCTGTCAGGGACACAATGAAGACACTGTCCTGGGGCTGTAGCCACGCTGTCAGGGACACAATGAAGAGACTGTCCTGGGGCTGAAGCCACGCTGTCAGGGACACATTGAAGAGGCTGTCCTGGGGCTGTAGCCATGCTGTCAGGGACATATTGGAGAGACTGTCCTGGGGCTGTAGCCACGCTGTCAGGGACACATTGAAGAGGCTGTCCTCGGGCTGTAGCCATGCTGTCAGGGACATATTGGAGAGACTGTCCTGGGGCTGTAGCCACGCTGTCAGGGACACATTGAAGACCCTGTCCTGGGGCTGTAGCCACGCTGTCAGGGACACATTGAAGAGACTGTCCTGGGGCTGTAGCCACGCTGTCAGGGACACATTGAAGACACTGTCCTGGGGCTGTAGCCATGCTGTCAGGGACACATTGAAGAGGCTGTCCTGGGGATGTAGCCACGCTGTCAGGGACACATTGAAGACCCTGTCCTGGGGCTGTAGCCACGCTGTCAGGGACACATTGGAGAGACTGTCCTGGGGCTGTAGCCACGCTGTCAGGGACACATTGGAGAGACTGTCCTGGGGCTGTAGCCACGCTGTCAGGGACACATTGAAGACCCTGTCCTGGGGCTGTAGCCACACTGTCAGGGACACATTGGAGAGACTGTCCTGGGGCTGTAGCCACGCTGTCAGGGACACATTGAAGAGACTGTCCTGGGGCTGTAGCCACGCTGTCAGGGACATATTGAAGAGACTGTCCTGGGACTGTAGCCACGCTGTCAGGGACACATTGAAGACCCTGTCCTGGGGCTGTAGCCACACTGTCAGGGACACATTGGAGAGACTGTCCTGGGGCTGTAGCCACGCTGTCAGGGACACATTGGAGAGACTGTCCTGGGGCTGTAGCCATGCTGTCAGGGACACATTGAAGACACTGTCCTGGGGCTGTAGCCACACTGTCAGGGACACATTGAAGAGGCTGTCCTGGGGCTGTAGCCACGCTGTCAGGGACACATTGAAGACACTGTCCTGGGGCTGTAGCCATGCTGTCAGGGACACATTGGAGAGACTGTCCTGGGGCTGTAGCCACGCTGTCAGGGACACATTGGAGAGACTGTCCTGGGGCTGTAGCCATGCTGTCAGGGACACATTGAAGACACTGTCCTGGGGCTGTAGCCACACTGTCAGGGACACATTGAAGAGGCTGTCCTGGGGCTGTGGCCACGCTGTCAGGGACACATTGGAGAGACTGTCCTGGGGCTGTAGCCACACTGTCAGGGACACATTGAAGAGGCTGTCCTGGGGCTGTAGCCACGCTGTCAGGGACACATTGAAGACACTGTCCTGGGGTTGTAGCCACGCTGTCAGGGACAAATTGAAGACCCTGTCCTGGGACTGTAGCCACGCTGTCAGGGCCACATTGAAGAGACTGTCCTGGGGCTGTAGCCACGCTGTCAGGGCCACACTGAAGAGACTGTCCTGGGGCTGTAGCCACGCTGTCAGGGACACATTGAACACTGTCCTGGGGCTGTAGCCACGCTGTTAGGGACATATTGAAGAGGCTGTCCTGGGTCTGTAGCCACGCAGTCCAAAGGTGTGCAGGTTAGGTGGATTGGCCATGTTAAATTGCCCTTAGTGTTGGGTGGGGTTACTGGGTTATGGGGATAGGGTGGAGGTGTTGACCTTGGGTAGGGGGCTCTTTCCAAGAGCTGGTGCAGACTCGATGGGCCGAATGGCCTCCTTCTGCACTGTAAATTCTATGATATCTAAGATATTGAAGAGACTGTCCTGGGGCTGTAGCCACGCTATCAGGGACACATTGAAGACACTGTCCTGGGGCTGTGGCCACACTGTCAGGGACACATTGGAGAGACTGTCCTGGGGCTGTAGCCACGCTGTCAGGGACACATTGAAGAGGCTGTCCTGGGGCTGTAGCCACGCTGTCAGGGACACATTGAAGAGGCTCTCCTGGGGCTGTAGCCACGCTGTTAGGGACACATTGAAAACACTGTCCTGGGGCTGTAGCCACACTGTCAGGGACACAATGAAGAGACTGTCCTGGGGCTGAAGCCACGCTGTCAGGGACACATTGAAGACACTGTCCTGGGGCTGTAGCCACGCTGTCAGGGACACATTGAAGAGACTGTCCTGGGGTTGTAGCCACGCTGTCAGGGACACATTGAAGACACTGTCCTGGGGCTGTAGCCACGCTGTCAGGGACACATTGAAGACACTGTCCTGGGGTTGTAGCCACGCTGTCAGGGACACATTGAAGAGGCTGTCCTGGGGCTGTAGCCACGCTGTCAGGGACACATTGAAGACACTGTCCTGGGGCTGCAGCCACGATGTCAGGGACATATTGAAGAGACTGTCCTGGGACTGTAGCCACGCTGTCAGGGACACATTGAGGACACTGTTCTGGGGCTATAGCCACGCTGTCAGGGACACATTGAAGAGGCTGTCCTGGGGCTGTAGCCACGCTGTCAGGGACATATTGAAGACGCTGTCCTGGGGCTGTAGCCACGCTGCCAGGGACACATTGAAGACACTGTCCTGGGGCTGTAGCCACGCTGTCAGGGACATATTGAAGAGGCTGTCCTGGGTCTGTAGCCACGCAGTCCAAAGATGTGCAGGTTAGGTGGATTGGCCATGTTAAATTGCCCTTAGTGTTGGGTGTGGTTACTGGGTTATGGGGATAGGGTGGAGGTGTTGACCTTGGGTGGGTGCTCTTTCCAAGAGCTGGTGCAGACTCGATGGGCCGAATGGCCTCCTTCTGCACTGTAAATTCTATGATAATCTAAGATATTGAAGAGACTGTCCTGGGGCTGTAGCCATGCTATCAGGGACACATTGAAGACACTGTCCTGGGGCTGTAGCCACACTGTCAGGGACACATTGGAGAGACTGTCCTGGGGCTGTAGCTATGCTGTCAGGGACACATTGAAGACACTGTCCTGGGGCTGTAGCCACGCTGTCAGGGACACATTGAAGAGGCTGTCCTGGGGCTGTAGCCACGCTGTCAGGGACACAATGAAGACACTGTCCTGGGGTTGTAGCCACGCTGTCAGGGACACATTGAACACACTGTCCTGGGGCTGTAGCAATGCTGTCAGGGACACATTGAACACACTGTCCTGGGGCTGTAGCCATGCTGTCAGGGACACATTGAAGACACTGTCCTGGGGCTGTAGCCACGCTGTCAGGGACACATTGAAGACACTGTCCTGGGGCTGTAGCCACGCTGTCAGGGACACATTGAACACACTGTCATGGGGCTGTAGCAATGCTGTCAGGGACACATTGAAGACACTGTCCTGGGGCTGTAGCCACACTGTCAGGGACAGTTTGAAGAGACTGTCTTGAAGCTATGCAGGCCATGTTAGAGGGCTTTGCAAGGCATGCACATCTTGGTCTTGTGTGGGGAAAGGCCTCTCTGGGCAGTGACAGTCATGCACAGTATGGTATGTAGGATGTGGTAGTCACCAAAGGAATTTGGTCCTGGAGGTAGAGTCATGGTATTGTATGGCAGACTGCACAGTAAGGTTCGGGGGAGATCCTTGATCCTGTTAATTGGGACCTGAAAAGTCATGAGGCGTGGGGGGGGGGGGGGGGGATATTGGATGGACTCATGGGGGCATCCCAAAGACTATGTGCCCTCGGGAAGGGGAGGGGATCACGTCAACGAAGGGTCTGGGGACATCAATATTAAAGGGTTGAAGGGGAGAACAAGAATATCCACTGGGCACTGATGGGATCAAGGGTAACAGGGAGAAACTGGATAGTGATAGGAAGAATGGGAATTAGGAGGCAGCGAGTATGGAGGATGGGAGGAACCTGATGGGTAAGGGGGGAGATTTGAAGCTGGTCTTATGGATAAACTCTGCAGCACCATTTTTGATCTCACCTAAGAATGATGAATTTCAAAAACAAGCTAGAAAAAAATATTGATCAGGGGGGTCTCTAGGCGTGGGAGGAGTTCGGCACGGTAATCTTGATTGTGACTGTCTTCCTCAAACAATGGAGAGCATGGCTCAGCTGAGTGGAGCACTCAAGAGTCTCATACACAATGGTTGAGCTTGGCTCGTTTACTAACAGTGCGCATTCAGTCAAGAATCCATTAAGTTTAGGTGCTGCGGTGCATATGGTCTTAACTGGCACCTGCTCCTTACAGAGGTATGTCAGAATGGATGGAGAGTCAAACAATCAAGGACCATGACTGCTGCACAGACGCAGCATGGACCCTTCAAGCCTCCATATTCCCAGTGCACTGGTCGTGGCATTCAAGGCACCATGCTTGTAGCCATGACATAAGAGCAAGGATTGAGTATTGATAGTTGTTGTCAAGGTCACTGGAGAGCAACCACAAGAAACCAGATTGTGTATCCTCGGACTTGGGGTCTTTTGACTCGTTGCAAATAGGCAGTCATCTCTGAGGGGAGAGGTCATCCACATTGCCTTCCAGATGATCTCAACCCGCAATAGGGTGGCCTTGGTATGGTACATACAGACCAAGGGCAAATCAAATACTAGAGGCTTCTTTCCAGCTTTGCAAATGGAGTGGGGGGGGGGGAGACTATTCAACAGGAACTCCCAAAGGTTGTTCAATTATATCTGTTCATAGATATGTGGAGGAGTGGTGATTGCAGGCTGCAAGCAACGCTGCCTTCTTGATAGCTTTGATTAGAATGAGGAGAAGAATGGTCTGTCATTGTTTGGCATAGCTCAGGGAAGACCATAGCCGAGAGTAACAGGAAGCCCCGGGGCCCCAGGAGATCCCAGATTCTGACAAGGACCTAATCCAAAAAGACATTTGGCACAACCAAGATCTGTATACGATGCTGCTCATATGTGGAGATGAGCGAAAGACAGTGCCGCAAGTGCCTTCGCTTGTCTAGGGGTGTGGTAGCTCACAGCTGCCATATTCTCCATGAGGAATTAACAGGGCATGGTTTTGTGAGCATTGAATGCCAGTTGCTCTGAACATTTGTGCCAGTAGGTCCTTTCAGGGTCCACTGGAGACCGTTGCAAGATTTCACAATTGATAGCACACAAATGCATAAGGGAGGGGATAGGTGTCCTTTTAAGTAAAGCTCACCAGTGCGTGCAGTTCTGTATGGATCACGCAAGCCAGGCTGCCAATGCTGTGGGATTCATTGCGATCTCAGGCTTCCTGCAAGTGCAGCGTGCCATCATGTGGCCCTGAGAGTTCCCTGGCAAAAGCCTGTGAGATTAACTCATAGAAAAGGCTTTCACTCTCTGAATGTCCAGCTCATTTGTTATCACAGAAAGCAGATCCAGCATCTTTGTGCTAGATATCGAGGGAGCTCACACTACTCAACTTGGTGTTTGGGAGCAGTATGGCTCTGTCAATATAGACAAAACAGTCAATGATAATTTATTCCCTTAATAGATCCTGCTAAAAACTGACCATGAGCTGTGCCGAAGCAGCACTTTCATAGCATTACAGTCCTCGGCATTGTCCATCACATAATGGCTAATCCTTTCTATTAATCTCAGTCACCAAGTACACCGTCATGCATTGACTTCCATATTGATTTGCGTACTGTGCTCTTACAGAAAAATTCCATAAAGCACTGCCAGGCAGCCAATCAGGAACAAAGCAAGATCCTCCTAGATAAGTCGACGTTTTCATCAGGATGAGCACACACCTCTGACATGACACCCCATTTCCATCTAGCAAATGTTTCAAATGTCACCGAATGGAATTGACTTCCATCACTCAGTTTCAGAGGACCATAGAATTCCTACAGCGCAGAATGAGGCCATTTGGCCCATCGCGTCTGCACCGACCTTCTGAACGAACACCCTACCTAGGCCCACTCCCCCACCCTATCCCTATAACCTAACCCCATCTTATCTACACATAATTGGACATTAAGGAGCAATTTAGCATGGCCGATCCACCTAATCCGCACATCTTTGGACTGTGGGAGGAAACCAGAGCACCCGGAGGGAACCCACGCAGACAAGGGGAAAAAATGCAAACTCCACACAATTACCCAAGGTCAGAATTGAACCCAGGTCCCTGGCACTGGGAGGCAGCAGTGCTACCTACAGGCCACCGTGCCACCCCTGCATGGGAAGAGTGGGAACTATAAGAAAGGAATAACGTTCATCCTTAAACATGTTTGTGCATGGTGGAGCCGGGTTAGATTGTCTAAATCCTCGCTGGTTCATGGTGGGGTTCGTAGAGGTGGTGTGGGGCCCTGCCTTTAGTGGCACAGTTGCTTTTGAGTGGGCTCCCATCCTGGCGGTGCGGTCTGAATCGACAGATAATGGCTGCCAACCAAGATGCTGTTCTGGCTGAAGATTTCGGCTCGGAGGTACAGGTCTTCAACGACCAATTCCAAGAGTTGCGGGGTGTCTTTATGGAGGCAATGGAGGTGCATGAGGAGGTTTTGCATTAGAGAAATTTGATGGAGCACATTAAAGCCTGGGGTTAGGTGTGGCCTTCCAACCACTGGTCCTGTGTAGCCAATCACGTCACTGCACCCCCCTCCCCCGGCCTAGACTTTTGACCACTTGGGTTCTGATGAGACGGTAAGGTGGAAGTAATGGTGTCTTGTGCTTCGATCGTTGGAATCCTTGAGAGATCCTAAAGAGGGCTCATTGATCCTCATCCTGCTGCATCCTTGATTTTGGTTTTCTTTGTGCTCCTGTAAGGAAGTCTTTATTCTGAGGACTGCCTTGCATTTCTGCATCGCGGTTGTTATCCTGGACTTTGCTCACTGTTGGCCACGTTGTTGTCTGCTTGAAGTTGTGATTTGTTTCCATTTACAGGGAAGTGAATAATGTTGGTATGATGGCCTGCACAGTCGATTATCCTGATTTATCAACGTTATATCAAATGTTGAATGTGGGATGTGTGTTCAGTCTTTATCCTGCATCTTTTTGGGCCATATATCGTCTGACAATTTTTATGGTGGAGGGAAACCCCCCCCACCCACTTTTTTCTTTTAATTTGGATTAAAGTATATGTGTTTTTTTCTCTGAGGTAGCCTTGCCCTTTTCTCCTGAGTGATCCTGGTCACTGGTGTGGGTTCCCTGATGCTGGGAAGAGATGGGCTGACCCTTCCTCCCAGGGCACTCTTCCTCCTCCCTCCCCCCCCCCACTACTTTTGCAGGGTGTCCCAACGGCCCCCTCTTCTGTGCCAGGGCCCCCCCCATTTCCCGCTGGGATCTGATGACATCCTTCTTAACCTCGGGCCTTTTGCATTGTGGGTATCAGTGTAATTCTCCCTTAGCTCTGGGTTTCACTTAGCTCTGGGTTTCCCGTGTGTTTTATTCCTCCAGTATCTTCTTTGAAGCTATGGGTATGATGTAACTCTGTACTCGTGGCTGTATCTTGCTTTGGTGCAGATGGATCGTGTATCCGTGAAGGGAACATGTTGGGAACTCATCCGGTTTTATTTGTTCCTATGTTTGTAATGACTTCTGTTACGTGCTGTACCTGTTTGCATTGATACCCATTGATTTTTTTCTCTTTATTACTTTTGTTTTGATTCAATAATTGTTAAAACTTAAAAACTTCAATAAAAATACATTAAAAAATATATTTGTTGCCTTGTATTCAAAGTTCCCGGATGCAATTTTTAAGATAAGACAAGATAATGATCAATTTTACATGATTACAACATTCCAAAGGAGGCTACAGTAAAATATTTACTGATCAAGCCAGGTAGTTTAACTACATCTATTAAGCTCATTGTGTGTTATATACCTCGTCATATATAATGTTACCTTTTATTGCTGCATTAATTACGTAAACACGTCCACATAAACTGTCTGGTAAAGATCTTTGCCGCACCCTTAAGTATTTGAAACACAAACAGGAATCATAATTCACAGTTCCGAAGGCACTAGCTTGAGGCATTTCCATTTTTGGAAAATAAGCACAAATTGGTCCCAGCTCTTCACCTTCACTAACAGTTATTAAGAATCATAATTAAACTGAGCTTGTGTATTCTGAATACAGCTTTTAGTGGACATCAAACTGACCATAGAACATTCAATGCACAAATAAAATTTTAAACACAGGGTGGGATTCTCCATCGGATTCTCCGGAATCGGGAAATGCAATTGGGCGGAGAATCAATTTTGACGTCAAAATTGTGGCGGGTGCCGGTTTCACGCCAAATCGCAACTCTCCGTTGCCTCGGCAGTGGCGTCAATGCGTTCTACAACACATGTACACTTGGCATATCATTCGCGGGCCTGACCCGGTATTCTCTGGGCCTCCAAGATGCTCCATCTCCACTGGGGCGAATTCCCGATGGCAAAGTTCACTTGTGCTTTTGAAAATCCTGAAACTGATGCCACAGCTGCTGAGGGAGGGAGAGGGGGTATAGAAAGTGTCCAACATTGCCCTAGTTTGCTGAGTCGTGCCGCTGGCCGGGGGGCTTCGGCCAGGGGGAGTAGCAGGTGTGGGCTGTGGGGTTGGGGTGGACGGGCACGGAGCACCATTGCCGTGGCCTGCAAGACAGCCATGCAGCTACGCACACCGCTGACTGCCCACTGTGAATGTAGGGCCAGGGGTCGTATAGGTGTCCCCCCAGGACCCCCCCCCCCCCCCCGGGTGCCCTCTGGCCCCAGCCAACCCATCAGCGGGGTGGGCGCACTCCAGCGCAACCAGTGCCATCTTGTTGGCTGGGATGAGTGTGTGTGGGGTGTGTAATGTGTATATGGGGCTGCAGCTTGTCAACCTCCCGAGTGTCAATCACGGACCCTGCGAATCCCACACCATTTTGCATTGGAGTGATTGTGTTCCACTTGCCGCCGGTTCTAGCCCCTCCTTGGTCAATGAGTCCAGGGGCGGCACCAATATTTCTGTCGTGGAAGTCCACGAATCCTGCCCAGGCGCCAACCCTCGTCTCAGGAACGGAGAATCCAGCTCTGAAAGTCTGTGGATGCTTAGTTGCAACTTATCTTATTCTATTGTAATGTGAATGTCCCTTTAAGAAAAGTGTGCTTTATCAAATGGCTGCAGTGATGTCATTGTGTGGGTGGAGCTGGAATCTCTTTTTCGCTTTCAGTTGGAGAGCTGCATTCAAATCAAGCAGATGTATACTGGTATCTTTCTGTATGTTAAACAAGGTGTTTAGATTACTTGATAATTTAAAAGTGATAACTGCTCTCTGTAGAGAATTCAAACCTACTGTCTTCGTTAAAAAGTATTTTGGCTTATGGATGTTGTTAGGAAAGTTACTAAGAGTTACCTATAGAGTACTGTATCTTTTGGGGTGTTATCAGTGTTGGTAGTTGGTAAGATGTTTATAAAATGTTAACTGGATTCATAGAATAAACATTGTTTTGTTTAAAAATACTTCTAGTTCTCTGTTGCATCACACCTGTAAAGTGGGCCCTTGTGCTTCCCATAACCAAAATCTATTTAACGTTGTGGGTCAGGTGAACACCATGATATACTTTGGTGTTCTCTAAACCCTGGCCCATAATATTATTGTTTATAATATTTAGTCCATCACTAAAAGTATTGCAGTAGAGTATTAAAAACTATGCGCAACAGAACTAAGATTTAAAACAGACATTGCGGCTGCAGCAATGTAATGCATCACATCACAGTTAAGAAATACAAAGTTTAGCACTGCTGCCTCAAGGCGCCGAGGTCCTAGGTTTGATCCCGGCTCTGAGTCGGGTCACTGTCTGTGTGGAGTTTGCACATTCTCCCTGTGTTTGAGTGAGTTTCACCCCCACAACCCAAAGATGTGCAGGGTAGGTGGATTGGCCACGCTAAATTGGCCCTTAATTGGAAAAACAATAATTGGGTACTCTAAATTTATTTACAAAAAAAGAAATACAAAGTGATTTTTCCATTTTTCCCCATCTCTTTTGTAAATGGTATTATGGGGGGTGGGCGGGGGGGAATGCAGTTCTACAGGTACGAACATTTCTCCAGGTATTCTTCATAGTCAAGCTAAGTGATGAATGTTCATAGGTTACTGTCAAGCCCAGTCTATCCTCAAGTGATGCCTGCACAAATGATCGCTCCAAAATAAAACAGCAATGACAAACTGGAACTGCAGTCAATTCATCCTTGCCCTAATCGAAGGTCAACTTTAGCACTCCCACCATCATCCCATTTAAGAGCAGAAAACACAGTACTGGATAGGGATCAAATCTTTGGACCTTTCTGGTCTGCACAGCTCAAAAGCATACCAAATATCTTCTTTGCCCAATAAGGAAGATCATCAATTTGAACAAGTGGTGAATTTTGAGGAGAGTCTGGCAGAATCAGACTTCACTATGGACTGCCAACATGCAGGCTTTTTGTATTTGTGAATTGAACTTCCAAAACGTATTCTGACTATTTCAGTAATTTTCATTAATCATTCGTGGGATCGTTGCTGGCAAGTTCAGCATTTATTGCCCATTCCTTGAGAAGGTAATAGTGAGTATTTCCATTTCACGTTGGAGTGTCATGGATTAATAGGAGCTGAAGTTTTGTTCTTTTGTTGCTGCATTATCTTATCTTGAAGGTCACAATGTAGTCTGTATATATAAAGAACAGCTAAAGGTGGTTATGCAGGAGCAGACAATCTGGGGCAGTGATTTCTCCAGGACCATTAATCCTGTCTTGACAAGCAGTTGCAGAATGTGGCACTTCAATGGATGATCAGGCCATCTCTCGGAATTTGATTCCACTGTTCTACTCATGATATAAACAAATCCTTGGTACACTACATTAAGTCCACAGCGGTTCATCACAATAAATCAATCAAACATTTTATATCCTTTTGAAGTTTGATTGAAAGTGCAACTTCAAGATTTGTGATCCAGAAAATGTAGAAATACAGATTTGCTTTTGGAGCTCTTGAGGCAGCAGCTATATTTTTGTGTCAGTGAGGCTATAATTAATGTTTTTAAGGTGGTTAGTTTTTCATTGTTTTTTTTTGCATCCAACTGTGATCGTGAAGGAAGTTTTGTGATGTGAACTCGTGCCCACTGGGAACCAGAATTAGACTGCCAGAACTTATTTCACTTAGTAGCTTGAACAGCCATTGGAGAGCAGTAGATTTTAAGCCCATCTGTCTTGGTCTGGTTTAAAGCCAGATCCCGGAGGCAAATGAGTAGTACTCTAAGAGCATGTTACCCACTGCCCTGGAGACTTGTTTTAGTTAAATGTCAACTTGGTATAACTACTCACTTTGAGATGCCTATTTCCAGCCATGTAAGTGAAAATAAAAACAGGAGCCAAGTTATGCTCATATTGCATTTCAAGAAAATGCTTTAACTTTGTTGTAATTCTACCTGTGCGAGCAAAGCTGGTAAGACAGTTGCCAGATCGCTGGTTGATGCTGCTACTGTTATCTAGGACACATTGAATCTATTCAATATTTGTATCACCCAATGTTACGTTCGAGTTTGCAAGACTTAGAGGACCGATCAAGCACTTGCCAATCAGAACAAAACTGGTTAAAAGCTGAACTGCTGATCGATTACTGGATCTACCAGCCACCAGAAAACCCTATCGTAACCATCCTGATGTTACATCTGGGGCTAGATTAGCTCAGTTGGCTGAACAGCTGGTTTTGTGATGCAGAGCGAGGCCAACAGCGCAGGTTCAATTCCCATGCCAGCTGAAGTTACTTATGAAGGCCCCGCCTGCTCAGCCTTGCCTCTCACCTGAGGTGCAGTGAACATCAGGTTACATCACCACCAGTCAGCTCTCCCCTCAAAGGGGAAAGCAGACTATGGTCATCTGGGACTGCGGCCACTTACTTTACTTTTAAATTTACATCTCTTTTTCATCATGCTCTTCTAAAACAATATTGCCTAAATCTTCGAAAGAAGGATGGTTAAAATATTTATCTACTTTACACAAAGAGTGGCTAGCATACAGGATGCACACCACCCTTATCCGGCCACAACCCCCAACCAACACTGAAAGAAAGGAAAGAGGGGCCAATTGAAATGGCAAATTCAAGAGAGGGTTAGACAAGTGCCAAGAATATATGATATTTCCTAAATATTGGAACTGGTCAAATAAGATCACAATGGGTTTTTTGCTCCCGTACATTCCTGCACACCAAGTAGGAAAAATTATATAATGGTATTAAACAAAGAGACTCAGCATCTGGACATTACTAAAAAAAAAAAATAATGTCCATTTACGACAATTGACTTCAGCACCCTTTTAATGCCAGAGTCCCTTTCTATTGAGAAATATATGAACAGTCTGGATCAGAGGTAAGCATCATAATCTGTATTTTCTTTAAGGCTAGCATTAAAGTATACTGTTGGGCCATGAAGCTGGGGCTCTACTTTGTAATTGGGTGTGCTGTAAACAACCCACATATTAAACAACAGCAAAAGTTACACAGCCCAATAACATGAATGAATTGAATGAAGTGAGTTGACAAAGCAGCTAAAACAAAATGCTTTTAACAAGTCTATGCTGCTTCATCTAGCTCTTTCATTCCCTAGTGATCCCAACACAGAACTGAAGACACATATAATCATGGTTTGGATGTCCCATCTTTCGCGGTTTTCCATTCATTCATTTTTAAGAACTAACAAATTGTCAGGTGCATACCCCACAGCACCTCCTCCCATGCAGGAAGCCCTGAAGGTGAAAATTTATTTGGGTGTAATAAAGTATACTCGGGTGCAGTGCGTAGTGTCCCTGCCTCTGAGCCAGAAAGTCTGGGTTCAAGCCCCATCCCAGGACTTGATGGCCAAGGAAGGCACATTCATAATGCAGTCAAAACTGCAAATCCCTCCAGACATGCCAATGGCTGGCGGTAAGAGACTCCTGGTCAGCCATGCTTGATGTGGAGTGGCACTCCTCAAGCTATAAACTCTTGGCAGCATGTTCCGGGAATTACTAGCCATGGAAACAGATGGAAGTCTGCCTTCGTGCACCACTAGGCGCAGGAAAAGAATATCCAAAGCCCTAAAATGTGCACATTAGGTGGATTGGCCATGCTAAATCGCCCCTCAAGTGTCTAGGCAGTGGACCTAGGTAGAGTGCTCTTTTGGAGGGTCAGTGCAGACACGATGGGCAGAATGGCCTCCTTCTGCATTGGGATTCCATGATTCTATGAATTGGAATTGGAATCAACCTCAAAGGTTAATTTTGACTTTACATCAGGGTGTAAAACAGGTGGTAGTGGACAGTTTTATATCTATCCTGATTTTAATTTCCATTGATTCTTCAATTTTGCATGAGCTGTAACTTGTCCAAAATTGGAGCTATATTGGCAATTTCAATATGATGATAGATAGTGCAGGAAATAGGAAACTTCAAATCAATATAATGGGGAGTTTGTGCCAGATATTAGATGAAAGCATCTCATTCGGGCAGAACGGGGGTGGACATCACGCTCATGGAAACCCAGTGTTTATTGTTGATACTGAAGAGCAGAGTGGAAATAGCACAAGTACTTTTGAAAAAACCCTTCTAAATATAGTGTTTTTATAAATAAATTCTAGGGTGGAATTCTCCCAACCTGTCCATGGTTTGTGGCGGGTGAGTATGTAGAGTCTGGCGGGATCCAAAAAGTTGGTCTAAAATTACATTGCAATTCTCCCAATGGATGTTAATAGCGGGTCAGTCACCCCACTGGCTGTTGGCGTGAATGGGCCTCAATTAGGGGCAAGGTAGGAAGGCCTTTAAGAGTCACAGAGTCCCTACAGTGCAGCAGGAGGCCATTCAGCCGTTCGAGTTTCGAGTCTTGACCCATCGAAAGACAACACTACCTAGGCCCAGTAACCCTACCAAACCTTTTTTTTTTTTTAATAAATATTTTATTGAAAATTTTTGGTCAACCAACACAGTACATTGTGCATCCTTTACACAATATTATAACAGCACAAATAACAATGACCTATTTTATATAAACAAACAAAAGAATAAATATTAAATAACAAAAATGAAAACTAGCCCTAATTGGCAACTGCCTTGTCACAAGTTACACCCCCCCCCCGCCCGCCCCCCCCCCCCCCACACCCCCCCCCCCAAATCCTGGGCTGCTGCTGCTGCCTTCTTTTTCCCATTCCATCTATCTATCCGCAAGGTATTCGACGAACGGTTGCCACCGCCTGGTGAACCCTTGAGCCGACCCCCTTAGGACGAACTTAATCCGCTCTAGCTTTATAAACCCCGCCATGTCATTTATCCAGGTCTCCACCCCCGGGGGCTTGGCTTCTTTCCACATTAGCAATATCCTGCGCCGGGCTACTAGGGACGCAAAGGCCAAAACATCGGCCTCTCTCGCCTCCTGCACTCCCGGCTCTTGTGCAACCCCAAATATAGCCAACCCCCAGCTTGGTTCGACCCGGACTCCTACTACTTTTGAAAGCACCTTTGTCACCCCCATCCAAAACCTCTGTAGTGCCGGGCATGACCAAAACATATGGGTATGATTCGCTGGGCTTCTCGAGCACCTCGCACACCTATCCTCCACCCCAAAAAATTTACTGAGCCGTGCTCCAGTCATATGCGCCCTGTGTAATACCTTAAACTGAATCAGGCTTAGCCTGGCACACGAGGACGATGAGTTTACCCTGCTTAGGGCATCTGCCCACAGCCCCTCCTCGATCTCCTCCCCCAGCTCTTCTTCCCATTTCCCTTTTAGTTCATCTACCATAGTCTCCCCTTCGTCCCTCATTTCCCTATATATATCTGACACCTTACCATCCCCCACCCATGTCTTTGAGATCACTCTGTCCTGCACCTCTTGTGTCGGGAGCTGCGGAAATTCCCTCACCTGTTGCCTCGCGAAAGCCCTCAGTTGCATATACCTGAATGCATTCCCTTGGGGCAACCCATATTTCTCGGTCAGCGCTCCCAGACTCGCGAACTTCCCATCCACAAATAGATCTTTCAGTTGCGTTATTCCTGCTCTTTGCCACATTCCATATCCCCCATCCATTCCCCCCGGGGCAAACCTATGGTTGTTTCTTATCGGGGACTCCCCCAAGGCTCCAGTCTTTCCCCTATGCCGTCTCCACTGTCCCCAAATCTTTAGTGTAGCTACCACCACCGGGCTTGTGGTGTAGTTCCTCGGTGAGAACGGCAATGGGGCTATCACCATAGCCTGCAGGCTAGTCCCCCTACAGGACGCCCTCTCTAATCTCTTCCACGCCGCTCCCTCCTCCTCTCCCATCCAATTACTCACCATTGAAATATTAGCGGCCCAATAGTACTCACTTAGGCTCGGTAGTGCCAGCCCCCCCCTATCCCTGCTACGCTGTAAGAATCCCTTCCTCACTCTCGGGGTCTTCCCGGCCCAAACAAAACCCATGATGCTCTTTTCAATCCTTTTTAAAAAAGCCTTTGTGATCACCACCGGGAGGCACTGAAACACAAAGAGGAATCTCGGGAGGACCACCATCTTAACCGCCTGCACCCTCCCTGCCATTGAAAGGGCTACCATATCCCATCTCTTGAAATCTTCCTCCATCTGTTCCACCAACCGCGTTAAATTTAACCTGTGCAATGTGCCCCAATTCTTAGCTATCTGGATCCCCAGGTAACGAAAGTCTCTTGTTACCTTTCTCAACGGTAGGTCCTCTATTTCTCTACTCTGCTCCCCTGGATGCACCACAAACAACTCACTCTTCCCCATGTTTAATTTATACCCTGAAAAATCCCCAAACTCCCCAAGTATCCGCATTATTTCTGGCATCCCCTCCGCCGGATCCGCCACATATAGTAGCAAATCGTCCGCATACAAAGATACCCGGTGTTCTTCTCCTCCCCTAAGTACTCCCCTCCACTTCTTGGAACCCCTCAACGCTATCGCCAGGGGCTCAATCGCCAGTGCAAACAATAATGGGGACAGAGGGCATCCCTGCCTTGTCCCTCTGTGGAGCCGAAAATATGCCGATCCCCGTCCATTCGTGACCACGCTCGCCGCTGGGGCCCTATACAATAGCTGCACCCATCTAACATACCCCTCTCCAAAACCAAATCTCCTCAACACCTCCCACAAATAATCCCATTCCACTCTATCAAATGCTTTCTCGGCATCCATCGCCACTACTATCTCTGTTTCTCCCTCTGGTGGGGCCATCATCATTACCCCTAACAACCTCCGTATATTCGTGTTCAGCTGTCTCCCCTTCACAAACCCAGTTTGGTCCTCGTGGACCACCCCCGGGGCACATTCCTCTATTCTCATTGCCATTACCTTGGCCAGGACCTTGGCATCCACATTTAGGAGGGAAATTGGTCTGTAGGACCCGCATTGTAGCGGGTCCTTTTCCTTCTTTAAGAGAAGCAATATCGTTGCTTCAGACATAGTCGGGGGCAGTTGTCCCCTTTCCTTTGCCTCATTAAAGGTCCTCGTCAGTACCGGGGCGAGCAAGTCCAAATATTTTCTATAGAATTCGACTGGGAATCCGTCCGGTCCCGGGGCCTTTCCCGTCTGCATGCTCCTAATACCTTTCACCACTTCTTCTACCTCGATCTGTGCTCCCAGTCCCACCCTTTCCTGCTCTTTCACCTTGGGAATTTCCAGCCGATCCAAAAAGTCCATCATTCTCTCCCTCCCATCCGGGGGTTGAGCTTCATATAATTTTTTATAAAATGTCTTAAACACTTCATTCACTCTCTCCGCTCCCCGCTCCGTCTCTCCTTCCTCGTCCCTCACTCCCCCTATTTCCCTCGCTGCTCCCTGTCATGATATTCAAACACACACATCATGATGGACACACTAACAGGCAAATCAGAGTACACAACACCACAACCAATCACAGACAAGAACACCAACCACATAAAAAGCACGAGCACGACACCTGGAGGTCAGTAGGTCTGGGGAGAAGGAAGCATGAAAGAGCTGTTGAAACACCACAAGCAGGGAGCCCCCCACGTGCAGAGTGCAAAGACCAAGTTGTAAATAGCAAGTTTAAATAAACAAGTGTTGTACCATATGCAACTGTGTTGGCTCTTCTGTGTGTTAGAACACCCAACACCACATGGTACAGGAGTGGATCGATACCTGCCTACCAACCTGCCATTCTGGACATGGACCACACCGGCAAACCGCAGCCGATGCAAGTCACGGGGAACCTAGGCACCAACTGGAAGCTCTACAGGCAGCGATTTGACCTGTACATCCGTGCCACCGAAAAACAGAATGTCTCGGATGATTCGAAGATTGCAATGCTCCTCTTCTACGCAGGCCCCCACCCAAATGATGTCTTTAATTCACTGGTGTTCGAGGAAGGCGAAAACCAGGCCAAATATGACACGGTCATCCTCAAAATGGACCAGCACTTTCAAACTGAAGTAAACGAAACTTTCGAAAGATACATCTTTCAGCAACGCCTGCAAGGTAAGGAGGAGCTTTTTCAACCCTTTTTGACGCACCTCCGGATTCTAGCGCAGTCCTGCGGTTACGGCACCACCACAGAGTCCATGATCAGGGACCAGATTGTTTTTGGCGTTGCCTCCAGTGGCCTACGCCAGCAGCTTCTTAAAATAAAGAGCCTCACCTTAGCGTCTGCTGTGGAAGCCTGTGTCCTCCATGAAAATGCGACCTGCCGTTTTGCCCGATTTCAGGCGTCCGAGTTGGCACGGAGGGGGTCCCCAGCCGTCGAATCGGCAAGCCAGGCCGCCCACGACGTTGAACGCATCCAGGCCGTCGATTTCTTCCCGCCCCACGGCCCGGACGACAGCGGCCGCTTCCCGCGCTTTTCGCGGTCTCCCGCGCAGGTGCGCGCCAAGAATAACGGCCACAACGAGGGACGCACTGCGCAGGCGCGCCCACCGCAAGATCGCACTGCGCATGCGCAGTGGCGCAACGAACGCCGTGACGTCATGACGTGCAGCAAGTGTGGAGGTCTACACTTAAAAGGGCAATGTCCTGCAAAATACCAACAGTGCAACAGATGTGCCATGATAGGCCACTACGCAGCCCGCTGTCGTGCGGCTCAACCCATGGATCCGGCGCATCCTCGACAACCTCGCACACGAGTCAGGACCGTCCAGCCCACGCATCAAGACTTCCAGTTAAGTGATGCAGATGACCAGGATGACTTCAGAGTTGCCGTCATTGATGTCAACAAGGTCAATGCCATCAATCCAGACGATGAGTGGTGTGCCACCCTGACGGTCAACCGATCGCGCGTCGCCTTCCGTCTGGACACCGGCGCATCCGCCAACCTGATTGCTTACTCTGCAGTCCAGGCCATGAAGGTCAAACCACTCATCACACCATCCCGGCTTAAGATGGTTGACTATAACGGGAACGTTATCCCGTCCGTAGGATCTTGCCAGCTACAGGTGACTCACAAGAGGTACACGGCCACACTCCCCTTCGAAGTTGTGGGCTCATCAAAGGACTCGTTACTGGGCGCACAAGCGTGTAAGGTCCTTCACCTGGTACAGCGCATCATGTCTCTCTCTCCAGATGAGATATCCGACTTCCCGGATGCTGAGTTCCACGCGAATCTCCATTCCCTCCTCGCTCACAACCAGGAGGTTTTTGAAGGCATGGGGACATTGCCACACACGTACAAGATTCGACTCAGACCGGACGCCATCCCTGTCGTTCACGCACCTCGCAGGGTTCCTGCGCCTCTCAAAGACCGCCTCAAGGCACAACTGCAGATTCTTCAGGACCAAGGGGTCCTATCCAAGGTCACGGAGCCCACGCCATGGGTCAGCTCCATGGTCTGTGTAAAGAAGCCCTCTGGCGAGCTCCGTATATGTATAGATCCAAAAGATCTGAACAACAACATCATGCGGGAACACTATCCCATCCCAAAACGAGAAGACCTCACCAGCGAGATGGCGCGAGCCAACATATTCACTAAATTGGATGCGTCCAAAGGATTCTGGCAGATCCAACTGGACCCGGCCAGCCGAAGACTATGCACATTCAACACCCCTTTTGGCAGATTCTGCTACAACCGGATGCCATTCGGCATCATTTCGGCATCTGAAGTATTCCACCGCATTATGGAGCAGATGATGGAAGGCATCGAAGGGGTACGTGTATATGTGGACGATATCATCATTTGGTCCACCACTCCGCAGGAACACATGCATCGTCTTCGACGTGTCTTCACCCGCATACGGCAAAATGGCCTGCGTCTCAACCGTGCGAAGTGTGCTTTCGGCCAGACGGAGCTGAAATTCCTCGGGGACCACATCTCAAGGTCCGGGGTCCGTCCCGATGCAGACAAGGTTAGCGCCATCACAGCCATGCCACGACCGGCTGACAAGAAGGCTGTCTTAAGATTCCTGGGCATGGTCAACTTCCTTGGGAAGTTCATTCCCAACCTGGCTTCTCATACAACAAACATGCGCCATCTCGTAAAAAAATCGACGGAATTCAACTGGCACCAGTCGCATCAGCAGGAATGGGAGGAGCTCAAGCACAAACTGGTCACGGCACCAGTGCTGGCCTTCTTTGACGCGACTCGCCCTACAAAGATCTCAACAGACGCCAGCCAATCTGGTATTGGAGCGGTACTCCTGCAAAAAGACAGCACGTCATCATGGGCCCCGGTTGCGTATGCCTCACGAGCCATGACCCCTACCGAACAGCGCTACGCGCAAATCGAAAAAGAATGCCTGGGCTTGTTAACTGGACTGGACAAGTTCCACGACTATGTGTATGGCCTGCCACGATTCACGGTCGAAACTGACCACCGCCCCCTGGTCAACATCATTAACAAAGACCTGAACGACATGACTCCTCGCCTCCAGCGCATCTTACTCAAACTCAGGAGGTACGATTTTGAACTGATCTACACTCCGGGGAAGGAACTCATAGTGGCGGACACTCTTTCCCGAGCAGTGAGCACACCACCAGATGCGGAGGGGTTCGTGCGTCAAATTGAGGCACACGTGACTCTGACAGCAGCAAATATGCCAGCTGATGATCCTTGTCTGGCCCACATACGCGCAGAGACGGCGACTGACCCTCTGCTGCAGCGAGTGATGCGCCACATGACGGAAGGGTGGCTAAAAGGGCAGTGCCCCCAGTTTTACAATGTGCGAGATGATCTCACCAATATAGACGGGGTCCTTATGAAATCGCATAGGATCGTCATTCCACACAGTGTGCGCCAGATGATTCTTCGTCAACTACACGAAGGCCACTTGGGTGTCGAAAAATGCAGACGAAGGGCCCGGGCGGCGGTATATTGGCCGGGTATTAATGAAGACATAGCCAACATGGTGCTCAACTGCACAACCTGTCAGAGGTTTCAGCCGGCGCAACCTCCGGAAACACTTCTACCACACGAGATGGTGACGTCCCCCTGGGCGAAGGTGGGTGTTGACCTATTTCACGCGCTCGGCAGAGATTACATTGTTATTATAGACTACTTCTCAAACTACCCGGAAGTCATGCCTCTCCATGATCTGACGTCGTCCGCAGTCATTGGGGCCTGCAAGGAAACGTTTGCTCGCCATGGCATTCCAAGGACTGTCATGTCAGACAATGGACCTTGTTTTGCCAGCCGTGAATGGTCGTCCTTTGCCGCAGCATATGGTTTCACTCATGTGACATCCAGCCCTCTGCATCCACAATCGAACGGGAAGGCTGAAAAGGGTGTCCACATCGCAAAGCGGCTCCTGTGCAAGGCGGCTGATGCCGGATCGGACTTTAACCTTGCCTTGCTGGCCTATCGATCGGCCCCGTTATCCACGGGCCTCTCGCCAGCGCAGCTACTAATGGGTCGCTCCCTCAGGACGACGGTACCTTCCGTCCTGGCACCGACAACAGACCATGAGGCGGTTCTTCGGGACATGCAACTGCAGCGTGATCGCCAGAAAGGTCGGTACGACACACGAGCGACGGACCTGCCCCCCCTGTCCTCCGGAGACAAAGTACGCGTCCATCAACCGTATGGTGGCTGGTCAGCACCGGCCGAAGTCCTCCGACAAGTGGCTCCCCGCTCGTTCCTGGTTCGCATGCCGGATGGTTCCGTGCGTCGCCGCAATCGGCGCGCCCTTCGCCGACTTCCACGTTCACAGCCACACAACACGCCAGATCCTCAACAGGCTTCCGAGGATGACTTTGTGGAGCTGCCGCACATCACGCCCTTTCCATCGCCACCCATGGCCATGCCTGCACAGCAGCCGGTGGTTCTTGATCCACCCTTAAGGCGGTCAACCCGAATTCGTCGCAAACCCATTAGAATGGACTTATAATACAGTTCATATGTTTAATAAGTTGGACAATTTTACATGATAACCTGTTGTTGTTTATCGTTCCAGATGTCGTCTGACTGGACAACTGTTCAAAATTTTTTTTCTTCTTCTCTCGTTCGCATTTCTGTTATGTTATGGTACAACTGGATTCATGTGACGCACTCGACATCGCCCCATGTACATAGTTCCGTCATAGACACATGCTGCACACGACACACACACACTCTTAGATGCACTCACGTCACGATCATATTTATTACCACGTAGGCACATATCTTTGTAAAAAGGGGGGATGTCATGATATTCAAACACACACATCATGATGGACACACTAACAGGCAAATCAGAGTACACAACACCACAACCAATCACAGACAAGAACACCAACCACATAAAAAGCACGAGCACGACACCTGGAGGTCAGTAGGTCTGGGGAGAAGGAAGCATGAAAGAGCTGTTGAAACACCACAAGCAGGGAGCCCCCCACGTGCAGAGTGCAAAGACCAAGTTGTAAATAGCAAGTTTAAATAAACAAGTGTTGTACCATATGCAACTGTGTTGGCTCTTCTGTGTGTTAGAACACCCAACACCACACTCCCCTTTTCCTCAATTGGTGTGCCAGCAACCTGCTCGCCTTCTCCCCATATTCATACTGTACACCCTGTGCCTTCCTCCATTGTGCCTCTGCAGTGCCTGTAGTCAGCAAGTCAAATTCCACATGCAGCCTTTGCCTTTCCCTGTACAATCCCTCCTCCGGTGCTTCCGCATATTGTCTGTCCACCCTCAAAAGTTCTTGCAGCAACCGCTCCCGTTCCTTACTCTCCTGCTTCCCTTTATGTGCCCTTATTGATATCAGCTCCCCCCTAACCACCGCCTTCAACGCCTCCCAGACCACTCCCACCTGGACCTCCCCATTGTCATTGAGTTCCAAGTACTTTTCAATACATCCCCTCACCCTTAGACACACCCCCTCATCCGCCATTTGTCCCATGTCCATTCTCCAGGGTGGGCGCCCTCCTGTTTCCTCCCCTATCTCCAAGTCCACCCAGTGTGGGGCGTGATCCGAAATGGCTATAGCCGTATACTCCGTTCCCCTCACCTTCGGGATCAATGCCCTACCCAGCACAAAAAAGTCTATGCGCGAGTAGACTTTATGAACATAGGAGAAAAACGAGAACTCCTTACTCCTAGGTCTACTGAATCTCCACGGGTCTACCCCTCCCATCTGCTCCATAAAATCTTTAAGCACCTTGGCTGCTGCCGGCCTCCTTCCAGTCCTGGACTTCGACCTATCCAGCCCTGGTTCCAACACCGTGTTAAAGTCTCCCCCCATTATCAGCTTTCCCGTCTCTAGGTCCAGAATGCGTCCTAGCATCCGCCTCATAAAATTGGCATCATCCCAGTTCGGGGCATACACGTTTACCAAAACCACCGTCTCTCCCTGTAGTTTGCCACTCACCATCACGTATCTGCCCCCGTTATCCGCCACTATAGTCTTTGCCTCGAACATTACCCGCTTCCCCACTAATATAGCCACCCCCCTGTTTTTCGCATCTAGCCCCGAATGGAACACCTGCCCCACCCATCCTTTGCGCAGCCTAACCTGGTCTATCAGTTTCAGGTGCATTTCCTGTAACATAACCACATCTGCTTTAAGTTTCTTAAGGTGTGCGAGTACCCGTGCCCTCTTTATCGGCCCGTTCAGCCCTCTCACGTTCCACGTGATCAGCCGAGTTGGGGGGCTTCCCACCCCCCCCCTTGCCGATTAGCCATCATCTTTTTCCAGCTTCTCACCCAGTTCCCACGCAGCTGTATCTCCCCCAGGCGGTGCCCCCCGCCCATCCTCTCCCGTACCCGCTCCCCCCTTTCCCCAGCAGCAGCAACCCAGTAATTCCCCCCTCCCACCCCCCCCGCTAGACCCCCCTCTAGCGTAATTACTCCCCCCATGTTACTCCCAGAAGTCAGCAAACTCTGGCTGACCTCGGCTTCCCCCCGTGACCACGGCTCGCACCGTGCGACGCCCCCTCCTTCCTGCTTCTCTATTCCCGCCATAATTATCATAGCGCGGGAGCCAAGCCCGCGCTTCTCCCTTGGCCCCGCCCCCCATGGCCAACGCCCCATCTCCTCTCCCTCCCCCCATCACCCCCTGTGGGAGAGAGAAAAGTTACCACACCGCAGGATTAGAACATAAAACCCCTCTTCGCCCCCCACATTCGCCCCACCACTTTGTCCAAACGTTCTTTTTAATAATCCACTCATTCCAGTTTTTCTTCTACAATAAAAGTCCACGCTTCATCCGCCGTCTCAAAGTAGTGGTGCCTCCCTTGATATGTGACCCACAGTCTTGCCGGTTGCAGCATTCCAAATTTTATCTTCTTTTTATGAAGCACCGCCTTGGCCCGATTAAAGCTCGCCCTCCTTCTCGCCACCTCCGCACTCCAGTCTTGATAAACGCGGATCACCGCGTTCTCCCATTTACTGCTCCGAGTTTTCTTCGCCCATCTAAGGACCATTTCTCTATCCTTAAAACGGAGGAATCTCACCACTGTGGCTCTGGGAGTTTCTCCTGCTCTCGGTCCTCGCGCCATAACTCGGTATGCTCCCTCCACCTCCAACTGACCCGCCGGGGCCTCCGCTCCCATTAACGAGTGCAGCATCGTGCTCACATATGCCCCGACGTCCGCACCCTCCACACCTTCAGGAAGACCAAGAATCCTCAGGTTATTCCTCCTTGCGTTGTTCTCCACTGCCTCCAGCCTCTCCACACATCGTTTCTGATGTGCCTCCTGTATCTCCGTCTTCACCACCAGGCCCTGTATATCGTCCTCATTCTCGGCTGCCTTCGCCTTCACGACCCGAAGCTCCCGCTCCTGGGTCTTTTGTTCCTCCTTTAGCCCTTCGATCGCCTGTAGTATCGGGGCCAACAGCTCTTTCTTCATTTCCTTTTTTATCTCTTCCACGCAGCATTTCAAGAACTCTTGTTGTTCAGGGCCCCATGTGAAACTGCCACCTTCCGACGCCATCTTGGTTTTTGCTTGCCTTCCTTGCCGCTGTTCCAAAGGATCTGCTGCAATCCGGCCACTTTCCTCTCCTTTTTCCATCCGTGTCCAGGGGGAATTCCCTTCTGGTTTACCGCACGGTGTTTTTAGCCGTTAAAATTGCCGCTGGGGCTCCTATCAAGAGCCCAAAAGTCCGTTCCACCGGGAGCTGCCGAAACGTGCGACTTAGCTGGTCATCGCCGCACCCGGAAGTCCTCACCCTACCAAACCTTTGACATTTGGGGCCATTTTAGCATGGCCAATCCACCTAACCTGCGCATCTTTCAGTGCACAAGTAATGCCACAGACTTAATTGGGGCGGAGGCAAGAAGGCGGAGGTGTCCCCACCTGCAATCCTCCCTCCCAATTAAGCGCCGCCTCAACCACCAAACCCACCACAGGGAGGGCACAAGATTCCGCTCACTGTCTTTCGGATAAGACATGAAACCAAGGCCCTGTTTGCCCCCTCAAATAGATGTAAAAGGATGCCTCATCGCTATTTTGAAGAGAAGCAGTGACATTTCCCTTGGCCAATATATATATCTCAATTGGCATTACTAACACAGGCACCCCAATCATGATCATATTGCTGTTTGTAGGTATTAGCTGTATGCAAACTGGCTGCTGGGCTTCCGAGATCTTCCAGAGACTACACTTCCAAAAAGTATAAAGTGAGGGAGGTGAAAAGTGCTAATAAAGGCAATATTTTGTTGTTGTTTTAATCAATAGTAGATCACCCAAATATGTATGATGTTAAGGCTTGAATCAATGCCAACCTGATCAATCGGCAGCTCCACCTGTGTTTGATTATCTTCTTGGACTTCTACTGCATCCATGGTATCTGTCCTTTCCTCAAAAGCTTTAAACACGCAGCCTTCTGGAGGGGGGGGGGGGGAATAAAATGAAAATGGCATTAAACTGGTGCTTGAGAGTGGACAATGATACAACAGTGGCTACCTGTGGTGAAAGGCAAGAACTGCAACCTCAGCTCCAGTAATACCAAAATCAATCCTACACGAAAACATGACATGAGTTAAGTGATCACCAGTCAGCCGATGTTTGAAGTTATGCAAAATTTATGTAAAATAAACCATTTTGTTAAGCAGTGCTTGAGCTGGAGACAAATGTGTAAAATTCCAGTTGCTTGACTCAGACGTTTACCTTACAGAAAGGACTCAATTGTCAGTTATTAACAGGAGATTTTATGGGACAGGGAGGGTGGTATTTCTCTGAGAATATCAAACTGGCCTAACTAGTAATGGTCATAGCACCATGCTGATAGCACCAATTGGTATGATTTCGGAGTGCAAATATCAAAAATCATGGACAATTTTAGTAGCCATTAGAAGACAATCCCTTCAGCTGTGATTGTTAAAACACACGTGGACTCTACAAATAAACTGCTGATCTCTCAAAGCACTTGGAACAAAACAGAGGGGCTGAGAATAATTGCAGATGGAGTGGTTGAGGTCAGTTTCTGCTGACAACCTTTGGTGTATCAAGGTTTTTAAGAAAAACCTTGCATAATTTGGTCTTTAAGCAAATGACAACAAACCAAATGCACGTTGCTGCAATTTCCCCAAGCAGTATTGGCTTTTCAATTTGCTGCCTTAGCAGCCTGAAGGCTTGTTTAAATGAAACCTAATCACTGAAAGCCTTTTTCCTGGCTGGGGAAGAGAAAAACATTCCTTAAACAAAATAGCTCAACAGGATGACAGGTCATCGTGATATCAAGGACTCTTGGACTACAATCTCATCTGGCTGAAAATGATGCTGGACTGCAGGGGAAATGGACATCTTCCAGGAAAAATGAAAAAACAGATACCAACAAAATGGTTGAAGTCGCCTTCAACTCAGCTGGGAGAGGAATCTCATCAGCATGTTCATTTTTTTAAATTGATCCATGAGACAGGAGCATCGTTGGCAACCAGCATTTAGCTGCCCTCTTAAACCACTGGAGAACATGTGGTGTAGGTACATCCAGAGTGCTGTTAGGGAGCGGGTTTCTGCATGTTGATACAGCGACAATCTAGTTCCATGTCAGGATGGTGTGTGACTTGAAGAGGAACTTGCAGGTGATGGTGTTCCCATTCCTCTGGAGGTCTTGTCCTACTAGGTGGTAGAGGTCGTTGGTTTGGAATGTGCTGTCGAAGGATCCTTAGAGACTTGCTGCACCACAACTTGTATATGGTACATGCCACTGTGCACTGGTGGTGGAGGGAATAAATGTTTGAGGTGGTAGATGTGTCGTCGATCTAGCAGATTGCTTTGTCTTGGATGGTGTTGAGCTTTGAATGTCGTTGGAGCCATGCCCAACCAGTCGAGTGGAGAGAATGCCATCACAAACCTGCCTTGTGCCTTTCAATTGGTGGCCAAGCTTTGAGAAGTCAGGAGGCGGGTTACTCATTGCAGAATTCCCAGCCTCTGACCTGCTCTTGTAGCTGCTGCATTTATATGGCTTGTCCAAGTCTGCTTCTGGTCAATGGTAATTCTCAGGCTGTTGAAAGTGGAGGATTCAGTGATGATAATGCCATTGAATGTCAAGGGAGGATGGTTCAGATTTTTTCTTGTTGGAGATGGTCATTGCCAGGCACTTGCGGTATACAAATGTTACTTGCCACTTTTCAACCCAAACCTGAATGTTGTCCAGGTCTTGCTGCATGCAGGCATAGACTCCTTCAGTATCTGAGGAGTTGCAAATGGAGCTGAACACTGTGCAACTTTCAACAAATATTCCCATTTTTGACTTACGATGGAGGGAAGGTCATTGAAGATGGTTGGGCCGAGAACCCTATCTTGAGAAATTCCTGCAGTGCTGTCCTGAAGGTGAAACGATCTATCACCAACAACCACAACCATCTTCGTTTGAGTTAGGTATGATTCCAACCAATGGAGGAATTCCACCCCTGATTCCCATTGATTTCAATTTTGTTAAGGCTTCTTAATGCCACATTTAGTCAAATACTGCAGGGATGTTATGGGAGCACAGACTTCAATCATTTATACCTTCTCCTTGCCTGTTTTCTTCACCCTCTCTGCTTTCTTCTCAGAATCGCCCCTAAACCCACAGACTCCAGAAGTGATTGAAGCTTTGCTGGTGTGCAGCTTCACAAGCAATTTACTCTTTATTTATTCATTCATGGTACGTGCTGGTCCCTGGCTAGGCCAGCATTCACTGCCCATACCTAACAGCCCTTGAACTGAGAGGCTTGCTAGACCATTTCAGAGTGCATTTAAGAGTCAACCAAATTTCCGTGCGTCTGGTGTCACATGTAGGCCAGACCAGCAAGGATGGCAGATTTCCTTCCCTAAATGGCATTAGTGAACTGGGTGGGTTTTTACGACAATCAACAATGGCTTCATGATCACCATTAGACTTTTAATTCCAGATTTTTACTGAATTCAAATTCCACCATCTGGGATTCGAACCCAGGTCCCCAGAGCATTACCCTGGGTAGCTGGATTACTCGTCCAATGACAATATCACTAATCAGCCACCTCCCCCAACTTAGATTCCCTCTTATGCATCACCCAAGCATATATTCTTTACTAGAGTTTTAATGAGGATTACTAGAAAGCTAATTAGCCAGGGGGAAAATTACAGCCAATTCCAATTCGGCCTCTACCAACAACTGTGTGTGTGGTGCTTCCAGTTTGCGTTGCTGGGTAGTGATCTGGAATGGGAGCCCGAGACAAATCTCCCACCCTACTCCAGGGAAGTTGCTGTCTTTTTTGCTGGCTGTGAAACAAACAATCCAAGCATCATAACACCTGATCTGTCCATGTACACAATTTCCTTGAGATTATATTGTTGCTTTAATTCCCTTTGACATGAAAATGTGTTGACCCAATAAGAAATGAAAATGCTGATTGCTAAATGTACCATAATGTGGCATTGATCTCACCCACCATTGTTAACTGTGTACATGCATGTTGAGTTATGTTCAACAAATGTTTCTACAAATGAATCGAAACAGAGGTATTGATTGTGAAACCAAAGAGGTTAAGTGCTGATGTTCTTCTGGATTCCAGTACCGCTCAGATAAAAGGTTGACTTGTTGAGAGGCGCAACATATACAAGATTCTGGTGCTGTTTTTTTTTTAAACAAGGCTGAATTCACTAAGACAGGACAGATAATTTGTTTAATAAACCCAGAGTAAGTTGTATATTCCATTTGAAGACATTCTGATCGAAGGAATTTAGCGCTTTAAAACACATAAGTAATATTAGTCTGTGTACGCTTGGTTTGCGGGGGGAACATGCATCACCTTCGAGAGAACTTGGCACCAAAGCTGAAGACTAAGTCCATTGAGCAGATTACTGAAAATAAGGTAATAGAGAGGACAAAAGATAGGAAAGAATAGCCTGCTGTTAGGGAACAAAACGCACTGGTGTGAACTGGTAACAAACCATTGAGAGATTCGACACAATGAAAAAAACAAACTGTTACATAGGGGATTGAACCTGAAATCTTCCCCGTCTGTATAGGTCAAGTACTCAATGAATAAACTCACTAAAAGATCAGTGGAGCGAGATAAGCAATATTAAAATACAGAAGTGGTTAAATATTCATAAGGCACAAGGCTCAAGTGGAAGGCATCCAAATGTTCTTAAAGAAATCAGGATAGATTGTAGAGGGTTGCAGCAGAGATTTTTCACTGCTCGTTATGCACGGAATGATGCCATAAGTCTAGAAAATGGTCAATGTTGTGCCAATATTTTAATCTTTGGACTTCCATCAAATTGAAGAAAACTCTTGCCCACAATGGTCCAAAATGTTCATTTGTTTTCACGCTCATGCATTCTGTTACTGAAAAATATTTCTGAAAAAATTTGCCTTGATAAAGCATCTTTTACAGCCTCAGGATGTGGTACTTCATGGCTAATGAAGTATATCTTTTTGATAGTGGAGTTACTGCTGTAATGCAGAAAAGCGGGCAGTCCGTCTGCACACAGCATGCTAACACAAACAATGTGATAATGACCAGGTCATCTGTTTTTAGTTGTTGGTTTAAGTGATAAATATTGACCAGCACCCCAATCTTCTTCAAAATCGAGTCACAGGGTCTTTTACATCCACCCGTGAGGGGAGGTGGAACCTCCATTTACCGTGCAGGAACTTTCCGGCCATTCATGCTGGCGAGATCTTCCGGTCGCACCGACAGCGCACTCCTGCCACGGGTCTGCCGGTGTCGAGGGATGCATTCAACGGGAAACCCCGTCGACAACAGTGGAACAAGAAGATCCTGTTAACGGCCAATGGCGGGCCCCCGCCCTCGTGGCGGGTTGCGTGGTAAATCCCACCCACTATCTAATTTGAAAGATCGTGTCAGCCTAGATTCTGGAGGAGGACTTGAACCCACAACCTTCCGACACATAGGTGAGAGTGCTACCACTGAGTGTCAGCTAACACTTATCATGCATTACAATATTAAAACATACTTAAAATACCAGGAATGGTTTTCTTCCTGCAATAATCCAACATTACTAAACACAAAAAAGATAATAAAAGGCTAGTCACACACTTCCAGTGGTGCGATGTCGGGGAAAGATGCACACAAGGTGGCTACCACAGGAGAACTGTTCTTTTTGCCCTTTCTCTTGGCACCGCGGGTCGTTTACTCCCTGGAAACTCATGAAAATTAATAGGGTAGAGTTCTCTCTCTGCTGAGATGCCCAGAGAAAACAAAGCCAAGATGATTTTGATCAGAAACCCATCGACGGTGCGGAAAGCCTCTCGAGCTCAACGGGAGGTAAGATGGCGGTACAGCTCTTCCTCTCCGTCCACTCCACTGACTGCCAAGGCTCTCACTAGTATTTTGGCGAACGAGTTCCAGAAACACGGCCAAAACATAGAATATAGAACATACAGTGCAGAAGGAGGCCATTCAACCCATTGAGTCTGCACCGACCCACTCAAGCCCTCACTTCCACCCTGTCCCCGTAACCCAAAACCCCTCTTAACCTTTTTGGACACTAAGGGCAATTTAGCATGGCCAATTCACCTAAATCGCACGTCTTTGGACTGTGGGAGGAAACCGGAGCATCCGGAGGAAACCCACGCAGACACGGGAGAACGTGCAGACTCCACGTAGACTGTGACCCAGTGGGGAATCGAACCTGGGACCCTGGTGCTGTGAAGCCACAGTGCCAACCACTGTGCTACCATGTCGGTGGACCTTAAAAGGTCAATTGATGAGGCTTTGGCCCCATTCATAGAATCTACTGCACGGAGACCGGCCTTTCGGTCCAAACTGCTCCATGCCAACCATTCATGCAGTTCTGGAAATTTCTATAATACATTCAAACTCCATGCAGTCACAATTAAGGGCACGGAGATCATAGTGATCGGATTGTCACTCTGGAGTCTGATCTGATTTCAGCGATTGAAACCAATAAATCGTTGAGAACAAAGCTGAATGACCTGGAAAACAGGTCTGGGGGCAGAACATCTGGATTCTGGGTTTACCAGAGGGGATCGAGGGGATCCCCCATGGAATATTTCTCGGACATGTTCCTCAAAATGGCGGGTGAAGGTGGATTTGCATCCCTGCCTGAATTAAACCGGACCCATTGATCACTTTGACCAAAGCCTCTTTCTAAAAGATCCACCAAGATGCAGACTCGTTTGTTAAAAGGCACAAGTTGTGTGATATATAATTTGGTTATGGCTCTGTTCATGGGAATTTTGTATTGTTTGTATTTCTTGATTTTTCTTGTCTTTGTGTTTTTAGCGCCGTTGATTAGATTTGATGTTCTTTAATACTTGGGGTTCTTTTACATTAATATATTGGGCGGGATTCTCCCTTACAGCGCCGTATGGGAGAATCGCCGTTTGCGCCATTTTCTCCCGCGCGCCGGTCCTACGCCGGCAGGCGATTCTCCAACAGCGAAGAATCAGTGCCATTTGCACGGCGCGTTTGGCGCGGCGCCGGTCATGGGCCGCTGTCTGCGGTCAAGCCGCCGATTCTCCCAGGCCTTGATGGGCCGAGCGGCCGCCCTGAAAGGGCAGAGTCCCGACGGCGCCATTTAAACCTACTCGTAGCCGGCGGCAACTCTGTGCGTAGGGTCGGGGGGTGGCCTGTGGGGCGGGGGGGAAGCGCTCCTTCACTGGGGGGGGGCCTTCAATGGGGTCTGGCCCGCGATCAGGGCCCACCGATCGGCAGGCTGGCCTCCCCAGCCCCGGCCCTATTTTATTACGCAGCTGGCCCCTGAACCCCCACGCCATATTGCATCGGGGCCGGCGCGTTGAGGAAGTCCCCCGAGCATTCGTGGGTTGCCGCAGCCCAACTGCGCATGCGCGGGTTGGCGCCGGGAAGGGAGGCTGGAGCGGCGTGAACTGCGCCAGCGCCGGGGGCCAGGATCGGTAGTGCCTGCGCCCGTTTCACGCCGTCGTCACGACAGCGTGAACACTCTGCCTCCATTTTGGAGAATCCCGCCCATTGTTTCCTTTCTCTTTTCAATGGCGTTGATTGGCGCGAGATTTAGTCACTAGTGGGGTGATGCAAGTTAAATGGGGTTTGTTCTTTTAAATTTATTCTTCTCCAGTTGGGGGTCTCCTTGCAAACTAAGGGGTTAGTCAACAGCAGTGGTATTGGAAGTTCACTGCAGCTCATTAAAATAGCTTTTAAAAAATGAGCTTAGAGTTTTTGTTCGGTGTGGTTTTGTTAAATGTCGGTTTTAGCTTTTGGATAAGTCTTTGTTTGCCACAGTTTTATTTGCTTTTAGATGTGGTTACATTCAATGGCGATGGCGCTTTTGGGATGGGAAGGGGGGAGGGCGGGGTAGGGGTTGGGATGAGCTGCTGACGGTATCTGGTTTTACTTTGTCCAGTCTTCTGACCGGGCTTGGTGACCATCTTGGGAGGATCTTCTTGCTTTATCTATTCAGTGTCCCTTGGTTGATTTCTCTTGGCGGGAAAATGGTTGATTGCGGAGTGAGGGGTGGTGGGAGACCTCCTATCCACTTGATCACATGGAATGCTAGAGGGTTGAATAGCCCAGTAGAATGGTCAAGGGAATTTTCCCATCTTAAGAGCTTAAACTCCGATGTTGTTCTCTTGCAGGAAACCCACTTACATACCAGGGAGTAAACCAGGTTGTGCGAGGAGTAGGTAGGGCAGGATTTTCATTCCGGTTTTGATGGCAGGGCCACGAGTACAGCTATTTTAATTAGTTCAGTTTTCCTCCTCTTAGATTACAGCTGACCCCAATCATAGATCATAGAATTTACAGTGCAGAAGGAGGCCATTCTACCCATCGAGTCTGCACCGGCTCTTGGAAAGAGCACCCCACCCAAGCCCACACCTCCACGCTATTCCCATTACCCAGCAACCCCACCCAACACTAAGGGCAATTTTGGACACTAATGACAATTTAGCATGGCCAATCCACTTACCCCGCATATCTTTGGACTGTGGGAGGGAACCGGAGCACCCGGAGGAAACCCACGCACACACGGGGAGAATGTGCAGACTCCGCACAGACAGTGACCCAAGCCGGGAATTGAACCTGGGACACTGGAGCTGTGAAGCAATCGTGCTACCCAATGGTCGATATGTTATTGTTTGTGGCTCCCTGTCGAACACCCGCTAGCCATGGTCAACGTTTATGTCCTGAACTGGGATGATACAAATTTTATTAACTCCCTCCCGAACCTTGACTTACATCACCTTATTTTAAGTTGACCTGAACTATGTTTGGGACCCGGGATTGGACCATTCCAAGCCTAAATATCTTGTTCCTTCTGGGATGGCCAGGTTTGTGTCTTCTTTTATGACTCAGATGGCAGGGGAGGGAGGACAGGGATCCCTGACACTTTTTGCAAACGAACAATAGGGACGTCTCTTTTTTTTCCCACCACAGTTCCACCATGCGTATTCCCATGTTGATTTTTTCATTTTAGATAGGGTTCTCCTCCCTTTGGTGATGGCGGCTGAGTACTCAGCAATTGTTGGGCACGATTTAACGTGCAAAAAACAGAGTCTTGTTTTGGGCATATATAGCGGGTTCTTTCTTGGTGTCTGCTGCACCGAGAATGATCCGGCTATCGAACGGGCTCTGTCGTTTTTTGGGGCCTCAGTGGGCAAATACCCTGCCAAGGCCGCACTTATCTCAGGCGCGATTGAATAGTCTTGTCACACTCGACTCAGTGACCTCTCGTAAGATTTACAATGCATGGGGTAGGAGGTGAGGGTTCATCCCATCAAAAACACGTTTCTCATGGAAACCAATGAAAACATTAGCGAGAGCCGGACCTAGACGGGATCCCATGGCTACACCATCTTGCACGTACATGATGTCATTAAAACTGAACTCAACTGCATGAGTTGCTAAGTTCATAGTTCAATGAAGACAGATTCAAAAAACATCTAAATTGCCTTTGTCAATGAAAGTTGGCTTACCAACCAATCAGCATTATTTTATCCTGTATTATATATTGCTGTGATAGTTTGAAATTTAGCATTCTTGTGTTTTTCCTAATGAGTGCGAGATGAAAAACTTTGGCAACATGTCTCTCTTTTCAGCAAACAAATGCCAAGTCAAAGCATAAAAGGTAATGAAGAATTGGCAATAGAATAGGAAACAAAGAGTTATTACCTGTTAGTAGCTGTCACCAGCAAAGACGTCCAACCAACCCCCCCCTGTTCAAAACAGTTACTTATAAATAATTATAGTTGTTCAAGGGAGTTAGTAGATGCTCCCAATTCTGATGCCATGAGAACTCTACCATTGACCACTTGCTCGGTGTTGAACTTCAAACATATTAGTTTGGAAAAGAAATAGTCAAGAGGGACCTCATAAGTATGCAGGACCGACATAATTAAGTCTTACATTTACCATTCAATCAATATCACACCTTGGATGTGCCACATCTCCGTTAAGCAAAAAGAAAAGTTGAAAAGTAAAAGATTCTTAACAATTAACTTCCTGATTGCCTAAATGTAATCAGCTGAAAAACAGTTCAATTTACAAAGCGTTCATCACTCGCACAAGGCTGAGGGATCAAGTCCCTATTATTCCCCCTAAATTGCAATTTGTAAATGAGTGACAGAAGCAGAAACTGCTGGATACACTCAGTCAATAGGAGGAGCATGAACTGACAAGTTAATGTTTCAGGTGTCGACCCTTCATGATGAACCAGCAATTGCCGTAAATTAATTCTTCAAATCATTCAATTTCCCTCCCCCTACTCCCAATTTCTTTCAGCTGCCGGGTTGTTCCCTGAGTCAGCGAACTACATGCACAGCTAAAAAGACAAACTTATAAAAAATTTAAATAATCCACAAATAAATTTTCAATTTAACCAGAGAATTGCCCAGCTTCTGCTGGATGGGAAAGTTGAAAGCTTTCTTTTAAAAAAAATATATATTTTTTATTCTCCTTTTTCACATTTTCTCCCAAATTTACACCCACCAATAATAAACAATAATCAGTAACAAATATGTCAATCCTCATATCAATAACAACGATCCCATCCTCCCACCAAACCCCAAATTAGCCCGCATGTTTACATAAACAAATGACAAAAAGGAATCAGGAATCACCCAGAGTCACCCTTAATACACACAGCCCCCCCCCCTCCCCCCAAGCCTCCCCCCCATCCCCCCCCACTGGGCTAAATCGCTGGCTTTTAATGCAAACCAACGCAGGCCAGCAGCACGGTTCGATTCCCATACCAGCCTCCCCGAATAGGCGCCGGACTGTGGCGACTAGGGGCTTTTCACAGTAACTTCATTGAAGCCTACTCGTGACAATAAGCGATTTTCATTTCATTTCATTCATGTTATCCAGTTCTTGAAAGTGCATAATGAATAATTCCCATGAACTGTAGAACCCCTCCATCCTTCCCCTCAGTTCAAGCTTCACCTTCTCAAGAGTCAAGAATTCCAACAGGTCCCCCCGCCACGCCAGGGCACAGGGTGGAGGGGTCCATCCCAACAGGATCCGCCTTCGGGCGATTAACGAGACGAAGGCTACGATATCTGCCTCCTCACCCGTTTCCAACCCTGGCTGGTCCGACACCCCGAATATGGCTAGTTGAAAGCTTTCTTGTGAATTATTTAAATTACATTATCGGGATGCCTACAAATAATTAAAAGTGTATAAAATTAACATGCTTTGTGGCCAATACAGTGCGATTCAGTTCTATTCCTATCCCAGAGACCCCACACTTTCCATGGATTAGTTGTCAATGCCAATACTTTCTGGGTTGAGCATGTGCAATGTCAATGTCCTGCAATGTTCCCTTGGGCCCTCTCTAAATGCGAGGAGGAGAACACTGTGGAACCTATCAAAGCATATTTAGAAGCAATGTAAAGTGAATGAATGCAATAGAGAGATAACCTTTGAGGGGCTGAATGCATCTTCTCTCATCCCTGGCTGTTCTTAGGTTCCAATAGCTCAAAAAACTTTTCAAAATCTTCACACTAGCCGACCTCCTACAGCAGTGTCAGACAAAAATGAAAACTTTTGCACTTTTGCTGCAATGGTAAATCTGCTTCGATACGCCACATAGAATGTCAACCTCCCTCTGTCTTTTGTTTTATTTATTTATTTATGACTCTCGCTTTCAATTATGTTGTCGCTACAATCGCAAAATTTAATTTTGATAGTGGCTATACTTTAAGAAATAGGGGTAGCTATTTGGCCCCTCGAGCCTGCTCTGCCACAGCTGATCCTCCAGCTCAACGCCATACTCCTCCCCATACCTATTGACGTCTTTAGTGTCTCAAAATCTATCTGTTTCCTTCTCTGACATATTCAATGGCCTGGCCTCCACTGTCTGCTGTGGGAGAGAATTCCACAGGTTCGCCATCCTCTGAATCAAGAGGTTTCTCATCATTTCAGTCCTAAATGGCCCACCTGAGTCTGTGACCCCTTGCCCCCCAGCTAAGGGGAACATCATCCCTGATCCAGTCTGTCCAGCCCTGTCAGAATTTTGTACGTTTCAGTGAGATCCCTGCTCAACCCAAGTGAATTCAGGCATAGTCTTGCAGCACTAGTGAGAATGAGATGACCCAATCCAGGATAAACGTCTCAAAGAGGGAAGAGGAGAATGGCCCCCACAGGAGCCCATACCTGCCCAGAATCTTCAGGGGCAATTCGCCAACCTCAACCTCAGCAGTTTGTCTCCCCTTCATCAAAGAGGAACCCACTTAAGAACAGTCATCTGTCGTGATTTGACCTGCAGCCTCAGGGCAGGGACAGAAGGCATTGCCAGTGGCTGTGCAGGTGACTTTGCCCACGAAGGTTTATACATTTGGCTCCTTCCAGCAGACAACATTTGCTTCATTTCCCAGTTTGCCGTCCATTGTTGCAGAAGGGAGGATATCACTGAGGCTTTATATTCTAAGTCAGCTAAATTAATTCCATCCACCCCCCTTGCCAAAGAGAAGTAGGCAGAGCAAGCAAGCGTTTTCATCATGATTGGTGGCTTCCCCATGGTGCAAGGTGAAGTTGAATGTGCACACATTACTTTGCAGACACCAGGAGCGGGATTCTCCGTCCCCCCCCGCCGGGTCGGAGAATCGCCGGGGGGCGGCGTGAATCCCGCCCCGCCGGCTGCCGAATTCTCCGGCGCTGGGGATTTGGCTGGGGCGGGAATTGCGCCGCGCCGGCCGGTGGCCGCTAACAGCGACCCCCCCCCCCCCACCCCCGGCGATTCTCCGGCCCGCGATGGCCCGAGTAGCCGCCCGTTTTAGGCCGGTCCCGCCGGCGTAAATTAGAGTAGGTACTTACTGGTGGGTCCTGGCTGCGCGGGCGGCCTCCGGGGTCCTCGGGGGGGGCGCGGGGGAATCTGGCCCCGGGAGGTGCCCCGACGGTGGCCTGGCCTGCAATCGGGGCCCACCGATTCACGGGCGGGCCTGTGCCATGGAGGCACTCTATTCCTCCGGGTCGACTGCTGTGGTGCTCCGCGATGGCCGACGCTGTGATGATCCCCCCCTGCACATGCACTGGGATGACGCCAGCACACGATGGCACTCCCGCGATGCACCAACTCGCGCCAGCCGGCAGAGGCCCTTCGGTGCCGCTTGCTGTTGCGCCAAGCCCCTTCCCCGCCAGCCAGCGCAGCGCAAACCACTCCGGCGCCGGCCTAGCCCCTGAAGGTGCAGAGGATTCCGCACCTTTGGGGCGACCCGGAGTGGTTCACGCCACTCCTTCCCGCCGGAGTTGCCCGCCCCGCCGATTCCTGCAGTATCCCGCCCCAGATGTACATTCTGAGATACATTGCAACCAGAAAGGATTCCACAACATCAATGTTGCACAAATATATTCAGTGTATCATGCAGGTCAATGCCCAGTCATGATGCCTTCACTCTGCAGCAGTCCGCTGAACCATCTGCATTTGAGTCATCACAACAGGTAGCTACAGAGTGACCACCTGGCTTATGATATCAGTGCATGATCCAAGTGCACGCAGACTGCCTGTATACAGCTGAAGCCGTGCAGATAGACAATACATCATCGAGCAGACCACTGGATGGTTAAACATTTCCACTGCCTGGCATTAATTGTCAGAGTGCTTGCCATGATTCACTGTGGTCCATTACTTGCTGCACACCCTTGCCATCATGAGGACATTCTTATTACCGCCAGGTATATAACCAGCAGCTGAAAAGGAGGAAGAGAAAAAAAGAGAAACAAAAGGAACAAAGGTGGGAGGGGGGTGGGGGGGCAGCAGAGTGGAGGAGGAATGGGGGCGACATCAAACACATCTCCTTTCTGTTGCTTGCACACTGAATCCCTTTCATCTGGAGTCATGTGGAAGGAGCACCTGATGCGACAATGTCCGATTTACACTATCGCCCAAAGTCAAAACTGTACCATTCATTACACTTGAGCTGTATGAACCATTCGGAGCTATAATGAATTAAATCAGCTGCTATATTAACTTCAAAGTCCAAATGATCCCTGCTGGCTCTGTGAGTAACACAAGAGTGAGAGGAGATGAACACGAGGAAGGGATAATTCTGCAATCCTGCATACATAGCAAGTTGAAAAGTGCAGGTCACAGTGTGCGGGATGGAGGAATAGAAAAGAAAGTGATCCAGGCTTTTACAAACATAAAGTCATGTGAAGAATGCTCATCGTATGTGCAAGGTTCAGGAGAAGAGAAAACAGTGAAGCAGGATTCAAAGCAGAGAGGAATGGGAGGTAAATTGTCTGGATTTTCCTGCCCCGGTGAGTGTGCAAAATTGCAATTACTAAATTGCTGATGGCTAACTATGTGACCCTATCCTATTGTTGGCCGTGTGTGCCCAAAGAGACTGTGCATTAATATAGCAGCAACACAAGGTGCAAGAGATATAATTAAAATTTAATTTCAGCAGACAAACCTGGCACAACTCCCAGCCCACTGTCACATAGCTGCACAGAGATAATCAGTGGCATATAATTATTCTTTTCCCCAAATGATTGGTCAAGGGTTTCCCAAATGGTCTTGGCTTCAACATTTCAATCATCCTACATCAGGTGATTTATTTTACCTTCTTTACTCGCTGAATCAAAAGTGCATCAAAATACAATTAAATCTGGGAATTATCATTGAGCATGGAAATGCACTGTAACCTCTGAGTCCAGAACCCTGAAATCCAGAAATACCTGTTGTCGAGAATTCTTTTCAGCAGGCCCCACAATGCTTGGGAAGCATTGATTTGGAGGGTACAGGTTGGGTGAGAATTTGAGATAACTGCATGTGTCTTCACATATATACCATGAATACATTGGGATTTAGAAGCTTTAAAGAATATTCACAAAGGGGTGTATTGGTTAACTGTTGACGATGCTGAATTTTATTTTGATTCCTGTGCATTAGTTGACCAGCCCCTATTTTTCAAATCAATGGATTTTAAGAGAGACACTTTTGTGTCTTAACACTCATCCTGGTGTGTTTTACGTCTCAGTAACATTATTTCCGGTTCACACGCTTGTGGTAAGGCAGACTAACATTATTCTATAATTCAGAAAATTCTAAGATCCCTGTTCACAAGCATTCGGGATTGAAGAGCTCTACTGCTTATGCGCGTGCGATTCTATAAGACAGGTTTTCCAAGGTCATACAAAAGAACCAGGACCAGAAAAAGTGAAAGTCAACTAAAATGAAAAAAAGAAATCAACTTCAGCTTCATCAAGTGGCACAAACCGATAGTGATCCAGCCAGGTCTGTCTCAACTGAGGTGTTTCAAAAAGTAGATCTAATCTCAGCTGTGACTTGGTATTTGCAGAAGTCTTGCCATCAAGACAGGCAGTCAGATGTTCCAGCTCCACTCCAGGGACTGGAGTATCTAAGTGTCATTCAGAAGTATCGGTTCAGGGCTGAGGGAGCATTGCATTTTTAAATGTACCAGATCAATTTTAATTCACTGAAATCAGTGTTCATCACCATGTTAATGCAGGCTTTCTGCCACCAGCAGTGGGACACGTGCCGACAACTAGGCAGCAGAGACATGGAGAAAAACATGGGCCTTGCTGCTTACCCCGCCTCTGGGCCCCATACTCCCCCAGATCCCTTCTTTCAGGCCTCAAACAGCTTCTGTCAAACGCTTTTGTTATGTGCTTTGTTTCCAAGAGAATAGTAGTTCAGCACAGAAGTAGACTATTCAGCCCATCAAATCAGCACTGAAAACAAATCCAGTCAGACCTACCAGCAATAGTACTGAAGACCTGTGCTCCAGAACCTGCTGCACCCAGAGGCAAGCTGTTCCAGTACAGCTACAGCACTGGCATTTACCCGGCAGTGTGGAAAATTGCGTAGGTGTGTCCAGCAGACATAAAGCAAGACAAATCCAACCCAACTCTCAATCATCAGTAAAGTGATGGAAGGAGTCATCAATAGTGTCGCCAGGATCTCTCAACTCCTGACCTCATTACAGCATTGGTCCAAACATGGACAACAAGAGTTGAGAGTGAATGCCCTTGATATCAAGGCCGCATTTATCTAAGTGTGGAATCAAGGAGCTCTAGTAAAACAGGAGTCAATGGAACTCAGGGGGAAAGTTCTCTGCTGGTTAAAATCATGCCGAGCACAAAGGAAGATAGTTGTTGTTGTTGGAGGTCAGTCATCTCAGCTCCAAAACATCACTGCAGGTGTTCCTCAGGGTAATGTCCTAAGCCCAACCAACTTTAGCTGCTTCATCAATGACCTTGCTTCCAACATAAGGTCACCAATAGGGATGTTTGCTGTTGACTGCACAATGTTCAGCACCATTCACAACTCCTCAGGCACTGAAGCAGTCTATGTCCAAATGTAGCAAGACCTGAAAAATGTGCAATTTGAACTGACAGGTAAAGTCACAATCACACCACACAAGTGCCAGGCAATGACCATCTCCAACAAGAGAGAAACTAACCATCACCCTTTGACATTCAAGCATTACCATCGCTGAATCCATCACTATCAACATCCTGGGGATAACCATTGCACAAAAACAAAACTGATAAACACTGTGGCTACAAGCGCAAGTCAGAGACTGGGAATCCACCTCCAACATGCATTGCAGGAACTCACCAAGGCTCCTTAGACAGCACTTGTCAAACCCACGACCACAGTCATCTAGTAGGACAAGGACAGCAGATGCATGGGAACACCACCACCTGGGAGTGCCCCTCCTAGTCACACACCATCCTGACTTGGAAATGTATCGCCATTCCTTCACTGTGGTTGGATCAAAATCCTGGGACTCCCTCCCTAACAGCACTGTGGGTGTACCGACACTTCATGTTTGCAGCGGTTCAAGGCGGCAGCTCACCACCACCTTCTCAGGTGTAATTAGGATAGGTAATAAATGCTGGCCGAGCCAGCGATGCTCACAACCCAGGAATTAATTTTGAAAAACACCACTTCCACCACCTGTTCTTTCCATATACTTCTTTCTCCAAGTATTTACCCACTTTCCTTTTGAATATTGATTTGAATCTGTATCCACCACAATATCAGGGAGGGAAGTGCATTTGAAATCCTTACCACTATTTGTGCAAAACATTTTCCTCAATTGGCCTTTGGGTCTCTTGCCAATCAACTTCAATAAAATTAACTCTGCAACACCGGATTATCCTTCAGCCATTGGAAATAGTTTCCATTTCTACTCTCTAAACACGTCACAATTTTTTACACCTCAATTAAATCCCCTCAGGCTTCTTGGTTCTGAGGAGAACAGCCCCAGCTTCGCCGTAATTTCTCATCCCTGGAGTTTTGAGGAAATTTCTTCTAAACCCTTCATGAAATTTTCACATCCTTCCCGTGCCCAGAATTGGAAAGCCTAGTCACAGTGGAGTCCAATAGGCTTAGCAAAACTTCTTGGATTTCGTACTCTAATAACGCTCATTGAGAGCTCAGGTTTGAGTGTGATACACTTTTCAGCCATAGATTTGTGAGGCAATTCCACACAACTTGTTCATTCATATTGTGCAACCAGCTATGCTTTGTTTAACCTGGCCCAATGCAATATCCGAACAGAAACACCCAAAAGACTTGAACCTCACAAGCACCGCAAACAACAATCCTATGTATAAATGAGAATATTGCTGCAGAGGCATCATTGTAGCGGTCTGTGGCCTCCGTAGGCATCATCAGCCATGACCGCAGCAGATAACCCCTGTCGCCCAAGAGCCAACCCCGGGGTGCGCCTCGAAGGTATCAGGAACCGTTGAGTATGCACACTGCCTGGGTATCGGGCGCTGACATGCATGATGTGCAGCTCATGGTCACATACCAGCTGCAAGTTCATTGAGTGGATCCCTTTCCTTAAAATCTTAAAATCATTACAGTGCAGAAGGAGGGCAGTCAGCCCATCAAGTCTGCACTGATCCTCTGAAAGAGCCCCTCAACCTTATCCCCATAACACTTAACCATTTAGACAATGGGAGAAATTTGGCATGGCCAATCCACCTAACCTGCACATCTTTGGGCTGTAGGAGGAAACCAGAGCACCCAGAAGAAACCCACGCAGACACGGGGAGAACATACAAACTCCACACTAGACAGTGACTCAAAACTGGAATTGACCCCAGGTCCCTGATGCGGTGAGGCAGTGTTAACCACTGTGCTGCCCATTTTCAGTTTGTGAAGATGATGGGCCGGTGCTCGTTGGGGGACATGCATCCCATCGATCACCCCCTGGACCGGAAGCATTTTGCCGATGAATCCCACTGCCCGAGCGGCCTGGTGGTTTGATCTGCATTGTATTTGATATATTGCGGCGAGCAGGCATATCGGGCCTGCGTGATGGTGCGGATACACCAGTGCACCGGGATCTTCGAGATCCCAGTTCCCTACTCAGCGCCTGGAAGGACCCCGTGGTGTAGGGTTCAGGGCGACAGTCATCCTGACAACCACCAGGAACAGGTGCCCTCCCCCATACCTTATCAAATGCTGCCTTGATGTCCAGGGCAGTCACTCTCAGCTCACCTCGAGTTCAGCTCTCTTGTCCATGTTTGAACCAAGGCTGTAATGAGGTCAGGATCTGAGTGACGCTGGTGGAAACCAAACTGAGCATCAGTGAGCAGGTTATTGCTAAGTAAGTGCCGCTTGAAAGCACTGTTGATGACCCCTTCCACCACTTTACTGATAATTGAGAGTAGACTGATAGGGTAATAATTGACTGGGTTAGATTTGTCCTGCTTTATGTGTACAGGCCACACCTGGGCAATTTTCCACATTATCGGGTCGATGCCAGAGTTGTAACAGTAATGGAACAGCTTGGCTAGGGGTGCAGGATGTCCTGGAGCACAAGTCTTCAGGACTATTGCGGAATATTGTCAGGGCCCATAGACTTTGCAGTGTCCAAAGCCTTCAGCCATTCCTTGATATCACGTGGGGTGAATCGAATTGGCTGAAGACTGACATCTGTGATGCTGGGGACCTCTAGAGGAAATCGAGATGGATCATTCACCCGGCATCCTGGCTGAAGATTATTGTGAATGCTTCAGCCTCATCTTTTGCATTGTGCTGGGCTCCTCCTTCATTGAGGATGGGGATACTGGAGGAGCCTCCAGTGAGTTGTTCAATGGTCTACCGCCATTCACGAATGGATGTGGCAGGACTACAGAGCTTAGATCCAATCCGGTAGTTCTGTCTATCACTTGCTGCCGGTGTTGTTTGGCATGCAAGTAGCCTTGTGTTGTAGCTTCACCAGCTTGGCACCTCATTTTTCGGTATGCCTGATGGTGCTCCTGGCATGCCCTCCTGCACTCTTCATTGAACCAGGGTTGATCCCCTGGCTTGGTGATAATGATAGAGTGGAGAATATGTCAGGCGACGAGTTACAGATTGTGGTTGAGTACAATTCTGCTGCTGCTGATAGCCCACAGCACCTCATGGATTCCCAGTCTTGAGTTTCTAGATCTGTTCTGAATCTATCCCATTTCGCACAATGCTAGTGCCATACAACACGATGGACGGTATCCTCAATGTGATGATAGAACTGTTGCCAAGGCTGTTCGCTGGTGGCGTGATTCTCTACTCCCGCTACTTTTTAAATGCGATTTCCCATTGAAGCCACCCATGCCTACCGGAAACCCGCGGGTGGGGGTACACTGTCGACGGGAACAGTAAATCCCAACGGCCGGAGAACTTCAGCCTTAATTCCAGATGTTTATTGGATCCGTCGTGGAGGGGTTTGAACCCGGGTCCCCAGAGTATTACGCCGGATCTCTGGATCATCAGTCCATTGACAATACCGCAACTCCACCGTCTCCCCAGTGAGCATTTCCCATTTCTATTGGTGTGAAAATAACCTCACTTGCCAGCCCTCCAAAAAAGTAATGAGTTTCCTTGTGAGCATCACTTCAGCCAGAATCCCAGCAGCAGCTGCCGAGATCTGGTTTAGCACAGCATAAAGCATGAATTTCAAAAAAAAAGTTAAGGTATGAAGAAAACATAAACAACTTAGAAGTGGAAAACCACTCCGGGAGAACCCCAACATTTTGAATTAGAATCCAATCGGAAACAAAAAAAAAAAACACAAGTGTTCAAGCGGTTCTGGTTAATAATTCACAATTCGGAAGTGTGTATAGCATGCGTAACTAACAGGGTTACAAGGCAAAACTGATAGATTTTTTGTTGCGACAAAACTATCGGCAGTAGGTATTTCGGAAATGAGCGCAAGCCGTACCCGCATCTACCACACCACCTTAGCCCCCTGTTCCAAATTCGAACGTAACGAGCAGATAAAAGAGAGCCATGCAGGCAATGCAAGCGATGCGGCGCCTCATGAACCCCGAAGATTTTGCTGTCGCACCAGTCAGCAGCGTAGGAGCGGGACAGTGTCCCGTTTGGGAAGTGGAAATCCGCAAAATTCTGCAGGGCAAAGGATGGCCCATGTGGAAGGATTTCTGCAATAACGACGACTCAGGTGCTGGAAGTATAAGGCATACTTGGTGGGAGAACCTGAGTGAGATCCACAGAAAGAGTTTCGCAAAAGCGCGCAAGCCGATGGCAATTGTGTCCTGTCTGGCACAATTGCGAGGCACAGAGGAGGTCGCCAGGACGCTCCGCAAGGAAATAGAAGGCATACATCGGATGAGTAAAATCGATGTATGCGAAGTTGAGAAAGAGAACCTGGAGTTAAAAGGGAAATTAGCAGCAAAGGACGAAGAGGTGGCTGACGCCAAACGGGGTCACCAATCTTGTCTGGCGCACTTGAGTAGTTTCCAGTCACAATATGAAAAGGCTTATCAGGACCTGCAGCGTGCAGTCCTGGTAAAGAAAGAAACAGAAAACCAGGTAGAGACGCTCCAGAAACAATGCAGTGATCTCAAGGCAGCCTTGAGAGCGCTCCACGTCACAACCACGGAACAAAGGCAGAGTACTTTGGACCATGCAAAGTGCCGAAAGCAGATTGCAGACTTGAAAGCACTGCTTTCTGTCCAAAAGGGATTTCAAGAAACCTTTGGGGAAAGTTTAGACCAGGAAGACGGCCCTGATTGGGAGGAATTGCAAGAGACAGCGCAGAGATATGTTCAGGGAGCATGTGCGCAGGGAAAACCCCAAAGGAGGAAAGCACCCCCACCCCCCACACAACAGATAATACAGGCTCCCATGAACCCTGTAACAACCCACCGCACCGCCACAGCAGACGAGGCGGAGGTCTTATATTCCACCCCCCTCACAGTGACCCAATTACGTGACGCGTGTGCCAAAATCACACCGTTCCTCACCGCTTCAGACCTACACCATTTCTTTGCCACTGCCAAACACCAGGCGACCATGTATGGCCTGGATGAGAAAGAGCAGGTAAAGCTCACGGTCCTCAGCTTAGACCCATCGGTCGCAGCAGCCCTTCCCGACCCACAGAATGTAGGAGGAGGCACCCTTGCAGAAATGCATGCCGCCATCCAGGATGCGATCGGGTACAACCGGGGCGACCCCGTAGACGGTCTGAATAAATGCAGACAGAAAAAGTCTGAACACCCCACAGCGTTCGCAGGACGCTTGTGGATTCATTTTGAAGCCATTTTCGGCAACGTATATCGTGCCCATTTGTCCCCAGACAATATGGCCAAGTGGACCCGCACCCTTATCTCCCATGCCACGGAAGCAGGACAGAATGCCTGTAGCAATTATGACCCCTCGGAGGAGGCTCATAATGAAAAGTGGGTGGTCAAAAGATTGTCCCGCGTTTGGGAACAAGCGGCTCACGGCAAATCAGCAACTAGAACCCCCGAGGAAAACCAAGCCGCCGCAGACGAGCAGGCAGTATGAACCACTCTCCACAACCCCGCCTGGGTAAACGAGGGAAAGAACAGCCCCCCAGCCAAACCGCAAGAGTGCTACAATTGCGGACAGTTGGGACATTTTGCTAAAGAATGCAATGGCCCTAAAAAAACCAGAGTGCCCAACCGACAGGCACTCTCAATAAGAAAAAGGCAGAGCCCATAGTGACCGAGAACTAAGGTGTCCACATGATGATTTAAAGGAGACACTTGGTGAAAAGTGTTGTCCTTTCTGATGGAACCTGCAGAATGTTTTATGTTGTCTGTCTGTTTGTTAAATGTTGTTCGTCCTACAGGAGAATTTTCTCACCGCCCCACACCCATTCACCTGAACTTTGTAGCTCTTTTCCAAACGGACAAGCCAGACGCTTGTTCAGCAGTACCAACTTGTCCACAGATATGTGGTCACCAGACCAGACGCCCGATCGTAGTTACTCTTCTGATTTGATGGTAGAATCAGAACAGTAACCCCACCATGATGACTACATTTTTGTCCGTTCTTTGGTCGCTCAGGCAGTGGAGAAATGGCGTGAGACCCGCCCTGCCTGGGGACCCCCCCGTTGGTCAAAAACGCTCGGGTAGGGAAGATACGGTATTGGTAGCCGTCCTACCCGGGGACTCCACCCAAGTCTTACCCGTCGCGGCCCACACGCACCTCATTCGACCTTTTCTTTCAAAAACAGTTTATTTTATTTAGGCAACCTTTGGGTTGCTGCCACATGCTATTTACATCCTGGAACATTTGGATGATAAACTTAGCACTGGTCCACCATTGGGAAGTGTGCCATGTCCAAACATTTGTTTTGAAAAAAAAAAAATGGGGGGAGAGTCACATACTGTGACCAATTATAAGGGTTTAATTGGCCCCAAGAAGGACAGACACACTAACACACCAGATATTAAACCAAAGTATTTACACACACTACGCTTGTCTTACAGAACTCCAGAGGCTCCAAATCCGGAGAAAACCAGCGAACACAGGAAAAGGAAAGAAAGAAGACAGCCATGAGGACTCCTTTCTTCGTGCTCAACAAGTTTGTTCTGGACTTTTGGTTGCGCGGGAACACGGACCCCATCACTCCAAACCCCTTTACGGTTAACACTTCACGGCCCAGTAGTACCGAGGGCCCAGTCACCAACCACGCTGCATTATCCTGGTGTGCCAAGTTCATAACTTGGTACTCCTTATCGTACATCATTGAGGCACTGTTAGCATTGGCTATACTCAGTTGTGCAGTACAGACCATGCGCCTCCACAAGTGGAAAAGGAGAGCGTACCGCGCTCGAACCCCGGTCTATCGGATCCAATCCCCGATATTCGGCTATGACCAGACCCCAGACCCCCGCGACATATGAATAATAAAACATGCACTGCCGGTTTTTCCTGTAAATAAAAAGAAAATGTATGGAAATGTATGATCCTGAGCTTGACTGCCAAGCCAGGAAAGAGTATATTAAATGTTGTGATTGTTATTATTTGTTTAGAGAGATAAGATTGTATAATGCTTGAAGAATTGGTTAGGTAAAATTAGAGGTTCCCAGTTTATTTTTTTTATAGATACATGCCCCTGCCTGACATAGCGCCCTCAAGAATTGTTTAGGTACATTTTTGTGCATAGCTAGGGTCAGAGTAGTGGCCATGTAGGAGGTGCCCCCCCCGGTCAGGGAACGAAGAAGACAAAATTTATGTGATCCTTCACGCTTCGCGTTAGGATCACAAGGCGGGAATGTAGCCATGTAAAATGGCTGCGTTCCGATTAATCTGGCCAAAACCCAGTTTGAAATGGCTAACTCGAAAGACTGCTGGGAAAAGCAGCTAACAAGACACGAGCAGGCAGCTGCAGACAGCATTGCATATTCGGCTCTGGGGAAGTTAGCCCAGATCGATACTCAGGTCTATCAACAGCCCATCAACCCAGGTATTTGCAGTTACATTCAGGACTGTTTGCAGCCCATCTATTCAGACATCTGCAGTTAAATCGGCTATCCCCGGGAACAATTGCAACATATTAGCAATTAAATACCGGGCCAGACCTGTCGGCGCCTGCAGTGGCCGAAACAAAGACAGGTGAGCGACCACCCCCCGATCGAGGAATCGCCTCACCATTGGACACATCGACCCCAGAGATTGGGGACAAATCCAATCACTTGGGACTCAGGGTCAAGGGCCGCCCCAGGAGGCGGGAAGCCCCGGGGCCCTATAAAAGTGAGGGGCCAAGTTCAGATCTCTCTCTCTCTCCTCTTCGCCTGCTCGAGACCTTCGCAAGAACAGCAACCGGCAACAGTAAGTTTGAATCCAGCGATCACTATCCGGTAGAGACACCTAGCCACCGACCGGTAGCAGCCTTTTGAATCCCGCGGGCCAGATCTGATTGGAAAAGCCATTCGTTTCCCTGACCTGGCGGTGGGCTCTTCCTAAGTTAAGTATTGGCCAGTAGTGATAGGTTTATTATATAGAAAGTAGTATGAGGGTATTAATATTGCTTGTTGTATATAATAAATGACCGTTGTTTTAATACTTACTAAGCGGTGTGCTGTATTATTAATCATAACCTGAACTTGAACCACGTGGCGGTATCATAAAGATACCTGGCGACTCATGAGCAAAGGTGACGTAATCAGAGCAAATAGACTAAGGTTAAAAAGAGCAACAAAGCCACCCATGCCTACCGGAAACCCGCGGGTGGGGGTACACTGTCGACGGGAACAGTAAATCCCAACGGCCGGAGAACTTCAGCCTTAATTCCAGATGTTTATTGGATCCGTCGTGGAGGGGCTTGAACCCAGGTCCCCAGAGTATTACCCCGGGTCTCTGGATCATCAGTCCATTGACAATACCGCTACTCCACCGCCTCCCCAGTGAGCATTTCCCATTTCTACTGGTGTGAAAATAACCTCACTTGCCAGCCCTCCAAAAAAGTAATGAGTTTCCTTGTGAGCATCACTTCAGCCAGAATCCCAGCAGCAGCTGCCGAGATCTGGTTTGGCACAGCATAAAGCATGAATTTCAAAAAAAAAAAGTTAAGGTATGAAGAAAACATAAACAACTTGCAGAGCCAAAAATATGGCAAAACAATAAATTGGTGATTTCATTAGAGAGAGTAATTAATAAAAAAATTACCATCAAACAGTGCCAAGCAGCAAAGCTAACTAATCAAACCCTTTTGGCCTTTTCACTTAAGAAGTAGAGCTAGAGAAAGACAGACTAGGCACAAGGTTCTGGTCACCAGCGATGGGGTAAGGGACTAGACCCGAGACAAGGAGATGGATTTAGTTAACACCGACCTCAGATTCACCTCCAATGCCTGTGCCAAGCTTGCCTGGGCAGAATTCATATAAAAGTGAGGGTTGGAAGCAGATTGGCTTGCATCCTGTATTTTCCTCTTCTCCTGGACTTAGAAAGTAATTGCAAATTAGAGCAGCTTCATTCAAGGCACTTTGGCTTGGAAACTATTCTGAACAACACTGAATAACAAGCTTTAAGGGTATAGCTCATCCTTCTTCCCTCTCCTTTTAGTTTGTACGGGAACCTGCTTCCGTTTTATTTTTGTTTCCCAGTCTCACAACGCAACAGCTCATATTTTAGTTGAGATGGAGATTGTGATAAAATACAATGTTATCAGTGGATTGCCCCCTGGACTTGACGCCGCCCTGAACATAGCAGCAACAAATCTTCAATGAACGAGTACGGCATTAGTCCATTTTGTAATATTGAGTGACAATGTCACAATGGAAAATTTTCTGCAATTTCTTTCTTTTTTTTTTTAAAATATTTTTATTCTCCGCCTTTTTCACATTTTCTCCCACATTTACACCCATCAACAATAAACAATAATCAGCAAGATATGTCAATCCCCATAATAACAACGATCCCATCCGCCCAACCCCCAAACATCAGCCCGCATGTTTACATAAACAAACGACAAAAAGGAATCAGGGATTACCCGTAGTCACCCTTAATCTACACAGCCCCCCACCCACCCCCAACTAATGTTCGATGTTATCCAGTTCTTGAAAGTGCATAATAAATAGTGCCCATGACTTGTAGAACCCCTCCGAGCTTCCCCTCAGTTCGAACTTAACCTTCTCAAGGGTCAAGTATTCCAACAGGACCCCCCGCCATGCCAGGGCACTGTGTGGAGAGGATGCTCTCCATCCCAGCAGGATCCGCCTTCGGGCGATCAACAAGGCGAAGGCTATGATATCTGCCTCCGCTCCAGTTTCCAACCCTGGCTGATCCGACACCCCGAATGTGGCCTCCTGGGGACCCAGGTCCAGTTTCACATGCACCAGCTTGGAAATTACCCTAAATACCTCCTTCCAGTACTCCCCTAGCTTTGGACAGGACCAAAACATATGAACGTGATTCGCGGCCCCCCCCCCCCGCAACGCTCACACACATCCTCTACTCCTTCAAAATAATCGGCTCATCCTCGCCCTCGTGAGGTGCGCTCCATATACCACCTTCAGCTGTATCAGCCCCAACCTCGCACAGGAGGTGGAGGCATTCACTCTCCGGAGCACCTCACACCAGACCCCCTCCTCTATAACCTCTCCCAGCTCTTCCTCCCACTTTGCTTTGATCCCTTCGAGTGGTACCTTATCCTCTTCCAGAATAGCTCCGTACACCGCTGACACTGCCCCCTTCTCCAGTCCCCTTGTCGTTAACACCTCCTCCAGCAATGTGGAGGCCGGTTCCTCCGGGAAGCTCTGTATCTCCTTCCCTGCAAAATCACGAACCTGCATGTACCTAAACACTTCTCCCTGCTCTAGCCCATACTTCGCTTCCAGCTCCCTCAATCCTACAAACTGACCCCGAAGAAACAAATCTTTTAGCGTCTTAATCCCCTTCTCTTCACATTTCCGAAAACTTCCATCCCACCTCCCTGGCTCAAATCTGTGGTTCCCCCGAATCGGCATTCCCCTTGACCCTAAACCCAACCCGAAGTGTTGGCGAAACTGCCTCCGGATTTTCAATTAAGCTATTATTTCCGGACTCCCTGAACATTTCCCCGGAGCTGTCGGGAGCGGCGCTGTTGCAAGTGCCTTCAGCCCCGACACCCTGCACAAACTCTCCTCCATTCTGACCCACTGAGAATCAACCCCTCTGACCCAGCTCCGCACTTTCTCCACGTTCGCTGCCCAGTAGTAGTACAACAGGTTCAGGAGACCCAAACCCCCTGCTGCCTTCCCCTCTGTAGCAGCACCTTTCTCACTCTGGCCACCTTCCCTCCCTATATGAATGAGGTAATCCTTCCCTCAATCTCCCTGAAAAAAGACTTTGGCAGGAAAATCGGTAGGCATTGAAAAATAAACAGGAATCGCGACAACACATTCATTTTAACTGCCTGTACCCGACCCGCCAGTGACAGAAGAAGGCCATCCCACCTTGCCAGATCGGCTTTCACTCTCCCCACCAAACTAGTGATGTTGTACCTGCGAAACCTCCCCCACTCCCGGGCAACCTGCACCCCCAGATACCTAAAATGAGTCCCTGCTCTATGGAATGGCAGCCCCCCCACCCCTGCCCCCACCCACGGCCGAGACACCACAAAGTACTCACTCTTGTCCAGGTTCAACTTGTACCCCGAGAAAGACCCAAATACCCGCAGTAGCTCCAATATTCCTCCTATCGACGCACTTGGCTCCGACACATACAGCAGCAAGTCGTCGGCATATAAGGACACCGTATGCTCTATCCCCCCCGCACTATTCCTTTCCATGCTCCCGAACTTCTCAATGCGATGGCTAATAGCTCAATTGCAAGTGCAAACAGCAGGGGGGACATAGGACATCCCTGTCTCGTCCCACGGTGGAGAGAAAAGTATCTCGAACTGATATTATTTGTGCGGACACTCGCCTTCGGTTGCTTATATAATAGCTTTACCCAGTTCACAAACCTTGGTCCAATCCCAAACCGCTCCAGCACTGCCATCAGGTACCCCCATTCTACCCGATCAAACGCCTTCTCGGCGTCCAATGCCACAACTACCTCTGTTTCCTTTCTTTCCGCCGGTGCCATAACAACGTTCAAAACCCTCCTAATGTTCGAAAACAGCTGCCTCCCTTTCACGAACCCAGTCTGATCCTCCCCCATCACCTTCGGAAGGCACTCCTCCAGCCTACCCGCCAGTACCTTCGCCAACATTTCTGCAATTTCCTTGTGTTTTTCTTTCAAGAGACTTATGCTTTTCATCTCGTTTTTCTCAGCACTGTTTTCCTATTAAGCGCAGTGTACCCAGCTGTCTGATCATGCTGCTCTAACATCTGGCCAGAAGTGACTCTCTCCATCGTTGCATGGAAGCATCTGGCCTGGGTCTTCCCATGATAGCATAGGTGAGACGAACAATCTCGCACAGAGTCAGGGGTCTGAACTTGCCCCCTGCCTCTCCGCAAAACAGAATTATGCTGTTCTTTATTCTATTTGTTTAGAGATTCATGCGCAAACATATTTATGTTATTACTTTAAAATACTTTCTTTTTCAAGGACCATCGAGCTTAGGTTTGTGTCTCAGGCATAACCTGATTCACATAATGTTCTCTGTTAAACATTAATTACTTAAACCTATTAAATACTGAATGGGGGCCTTATGAATTTTGAGTTCAGAGCAGTCTACAGGTTTTAAATCATGCACAGCAAAATATTATTCAGTTTTGTAGAAGCTCCATTTTAAACCCAACTTCAATTACACAAATTCACCGTAGCACAAATTATAACCTTTTGTGCACATTTGATGCATTTTCAAAATGCAGAAAAGTTACTGAAATGTGCTGATGGAGAAGAAAAATAATTTCCATAATGCTGCTCTGAATATTTTATGAAAACCAATCGCCTTTATTAGCTGGCATTGCAAATGCTGCAGCACACTTCTCAATGGTAATGTTAACGACAAACACTCTTATGTGATTTAGCAGAGTGATCCAGCATAAAGAACTAAAATCAAATTAAGTACATTTTAAAAGAACTCCTGCAGCTCATTAAATCGCACAGTAGGTTATAAGGCGACGATTTACATGGGTTACTCTGTGCTGAATCAGTTTCTTGACTTATACATTGGTTTCTAAGAAACTGTAGGTTGTGGCATTTGGTATGTACTGAAAATTCCTCGGATATTCTGAATAATGCTGTGAAGTAGGAATTTGTTGCAGCACTCAGCGCTAAAATGTTTTTCTCCATATTCACTACATTCATTTTGATTTCAAGGTGTTCTCCATATTTTGAACTTTAATGAAGTTGGTCTTCCATTACAAACGATCAAATTAGCAACATTTCATCAAGTACATGTGGACCTAAACTGCAGATCTCAAATTGCTCTCTGAATGGATGTTTGCACTTCCCTAAAAAAAAAGATCCTTTTGAAATTCATTCTCTGGATGTGGGGTGGCACATTGTCAATCCCTAGCTACATTTGATAAGGTACATGAGCATTTTTTTGAAGCGTGCCAGTGTGATAAATCCCTCATTCGGTGATGAATATAGTTTCACCAGGGCCAGCCTATCTTTGGCAGCCACCAGTTTCTCTGGGAAAGAGTCACTTGGTGCATTATGAAAATGACCATTCAACAGATCTTAAAGTTGATCAAACTGGGTGATGCACTGCTTCGTCTGCTGGCTGTAGGGACTCTCGGGATGAGTTGGAATCCTAGTTTGGGTAGCACGGTAGCGTAGTGGTTAGCACAGTTTCTTCACAGATCCAGGGTCCCAGGTTCGATGCCCGGCTTGGGTCACTGTCTGTGCAGAGTCTGCACGTTCTCCCCATATCTGCGTGGGTTTCCTCCGGGTGCTCCGGTTTCCTCCCACAGTCCAAAGATGTGCAGGTTACGTGGATTGGTCATGCTAAATTGCCCTTCGTGTCCAAAATTGCCTTTAGTGTTGGGTGAGGTTACTGGGTTATGGGGATAGGGTGGAGGTGTGGGCTCGGGTAGGGTGCTCTTTCCAAGAGCCGGTGCAGACTTGATGGGCCGACTGGCCTCCTTCTGCACTGTAAATTCTATCTATGAAATTATAGTCACTACATGAACAGCTCCTAATTGATAGAGTTGTTGACTTGAGTCAGTCTCAAGTCAAATCCTTTTTGGGTTTTATAAACAAAAATGTTGTGTGATGACTTGAATTAGGGAAAACGTACTTATTTTTTAAAAAAATTTTAATTGAACATTGTACAAGCAAAATATTTTAAAACAATTAAGTTACAATGTAAAAACAACACAATAAACAATGAAGAACCCCAATTAACTTAACCCAACATTGAACTAAACCCCTTAATAACTGACAGTGACTAACTCATTAAAAAAGGAAATGAATGGCTGCCATCTTAGGTAGAACCCTTCTACCGACCCTCTCCATATGTAAGAATGACATGAAGCTGAGGCATTGGGCGCAGCAGAAATCCTCCACCCAAGCAGAACTCGTCCCCAGGCTATTAACGAGGCAAAGGTGAGGACATCCATCTTCACCCCTGTCCACAGCACAAGCAAGTCTCATACCCCGATAATGGCCATCAACGGACATGGCTTAAGATCAATGTTAATTTTCTCTGACATGGTGCTAAAGAAGGAGACTCAGAAGCTCCCTAAGGTGGGAAAAGACCAGAACATATGAGTGTGGTTAGATGGCACCAGAGAACAACACTTACACCTGTCCTCCACCCCAGAGGAAAAAAAAAACTCATCCTCGCCTTCGTCAGATGAGCGCTGTGCACCACCTTGAATTGGATCAGACTAAGCCGAGCACAAGAGGACATGAAGTTGACCCTGTGAAAGAGCCTCACTTCACACTTCATCATCCAGGATAGGACCCAATTCATCCTCCCGTTTCACCTTCACCTCATCCAACGGAACCAACGCTGCTGATAGGATCTGGCCATAAATACATAAAATGCTCCTCCCACCAGACCAGGCCAAGACAAAGTCTTCTTCAACAGGGAGGAAGGTGGTGCCGCTAAGCCTTATGTGAAAAATCGGGAATCTGAAAATATCTAAACAGATTGAAACCAAAGAGTTGAAATTTTTCAACAGCTCCTTAAAGCTGGCAAACCTTCCCTCCACGAACAAGTCCCCAAACCTTTTCCTCCCGTGACCTAAACGTCGAATGTAAACCCGCTGGCAAAAAGAGACAATTACTACACATAGGGGCCATCATCGACATGGAGCTAAATTAAAAATGCTGTCTGTACTGCTTCCAGATTCTCAAGGTGGGGGGAGGGGTGGGTAATCCCACTTCTGCAGATCAGGTTTGACCCCATAGAATAATTTAATTTATGCAGTGAGGCCCAATCGTGGGCCACCCAGATAACAAAAGCTCAATCTGGCAAGGTGAAAAACTAATATCCCCAGATAGGCTCCCCTCCCCGGTGGGTTAACCGGGAAGTACTCGCTCTTTTCCAAATTCAACCTGTACCCAGAGAGAGAGAGAGAGACAAAACTGCTAAGTAGTTTCATTATCTCATCCATAGGGGATACTGGGTCAGTCATACAAAGAAGCAGATCATCTGCATACAAGGACACCCTATGCTCCACCTCGCCCCGATTTATACCCATCCACTGACTGGAAGACTTCAGCGCTATGCCAAGCAGTGCTATCGCTAAAGCAAATAGGAGCGGAGGCAATGGACATCCCTGTCTCATGCCCCTATTCAACAGCAAGTAGTCCAAGTTCAAGCATTTGTGTGAACACTAGCAGTGGGAGCCCTATAAAGTAAACAAATCCAGGATATAAATATTTGCCCAAATCCAAACCTCCCAAGAATCTCAAAAAGATATCCCCACTCCACCCTATCAAATGGCTTTTCCCCGTCCAGGGAAACAATCACCTCCAGGTCAGGTACTGAAAAGGGGGGAAGAGGACAACATTTAATAGCCAACGTATATTGGCTGTCAATTGCTGACCCTTGACAAAACATTTTTTGGTCACTTCTGGGAGGCAGGACTCCCAAACGCAGTGCCTTCGCGATCGCGTTCAAAATGGAAACAGGTCGATATGATCCACATTCCATAGGGTCCTTGCCCTTCTTAAGGATTAGGGAAAAAAAGAGCCCCGCACAAATGTAATGGGCAATGAACCCCGGGACAAGGAGTCATTAAACGTATTTAAAATTAGAGGAATCAATTGTTCTGCAAACTTCTTTTAAAACTCAATGGGAAGCCATCGGGGCAGAAGCTGTACTAGACTGCATCAACCAATAGACCATAAAACAGAGGAGCAGAATTAGGCCACTCGGTCCATCAGGTCTGCCCCATCATTCAATCATGGTTGATATTTTTCTTATCCCCATTCTCCTGCCTTTTCCCCATAAACCCTGATCCCCTTATTAATTAAGAATCTATCTATCTCGGTCTTAAAGACATTCAGTGATTTGGCCTCCATAGCCTTCTGCAGCAAAGAGTTCCATAGATTCATCACCCTCTGACTGAAGAAATTTCTCCTCATCTGTTTTAAAGGATCGCCCCTTTAGTCTGAGGTTGTATCCTCTGGTTCTAATTTTGCCTACAAGTGGAAACATCCTCTCCACATCCACTCTATCCAGGCCTCGCAGTATCCTGTAAGTTTCAATAAGACCCCCCCTCATCCTTCTAAACTCCAAAGAGTACAGACCCAGAGTCCTCAACCGTTCCTCATACGACAAGCTCTGTATTCCAGGGATCATTCTTGTGAACCTTCTCTGGACCCTTTCCAAGGCCAGCACATCCTTCCTGAGATACGGGGCCCAAAACTGCTCACAGTACTCCACATCGGGTCTGACCAGAACCTTATCCAGCCTCAGAAGTACATCCCTGGTCTTGTATTCTAGCCCTCTCGACATGAATACTAACATTGCATTTGCCTTCCTAACTGCCGACTGAACCTGCACGTTAACCTCAAGAGGATCGTGAACAAGGACTCCCAAGTCCCTTTATGCTTCTAATTTCCTAAGCATTTCCCATTTAGAAAATAGTCTATGCACTTGAAGTGTTGGGTACTCTGATACACAGACGAACCAACACAGTTTTATTTCAATGAACTATTAACATATTAAACTCTGGTATTCAGCACATGGTGAACCTCTGAGTGGCTGGCAATGAGGTCTGTGCCCTGAGCCCTCTCCTGCTCGAGTGCCCAGGAAGTGTTGTGTTCCCTGCTTTGTACTGTGTATGCTCTTGTCTGTGATTGGCTGTCGTGTTTTGTGTGTTGATCTGTCCATCATTATGTATGTGCTGTGATGTTCATCTGAATATCATGACAGCAGTTAATACATTTCTGAATTTCCTCTGGGCCCAACAGGGAAGTCCTCGGAAATTTACTGATGACTTGATTTGATACAAAGCAGACTTGGAGATATCCGTCAGATTTAAGAAAAGTAGATATTCTTTTTACTTCCAGCCAGATATAGTCAATTAACATTTCAGCGGCAACCAGGATATATATAATCCAGTACTGGTTTGGTTCTCCTCCTGCCTGATCCCACCCACTGCTTTTGGCTGCTTATGTAATTTGAAGGGGCCTTCTATAAATGCCTGCTCAGACCATAGAGAGTATGGTTCAGCTGAGTGCTGTACTCAAAGGTCTCCTACACAATGATTGAGCTTGGCTCGTCTACTAATATTGCACATTCAGGAAATAATCCATTAGGCTAATGTTCTGTGGTGCATATCGTCTTAATTAGCATCTGATCCTTACAGAGGTATATCAGAATGGGTAGAAGATCAAACAATCAAGGACCATGTCTGCTGCGCAGGCGCAGCAAGGGCCCTATAAGCCACCACGTACCCAATGCACTGGTGATGGCATTCAAGGCACCATGCTTGCAGCCATGACGTAAGATCAAGAATCAAGTATAGCTTGTTATTGCCAAGACCACTAGAGGGCAGCCACAAGAAACTGGATCGTGGATCCTAGCACTTGGGTCTTTTGATGCTGATTCAGTCCCTCATCATGAATGCACAGTCACGTCGGTTTGGCACAGCTCAGGGAAGACCATCACTCTGATGTGCAAGAGCCAGCAAGGTCCCAGGAAGTTCCAGATGCTGACGAGTAGAGGCCAAATGCAAGATGATGTTTGGCGGGAGTAAGGCACCCCAGAAGACGTAGCTCATCCATGGAGATGAGTGAAAGATAGTGCCAGTGGCGCTTTCACTTCCTAGGGATATAGTAGCTCACAGTTGCCACATTCTCTGTGAGGAACGCACACTGCACGGACTTGGAGGGCATCCAATGTCAGTTGCTTTGGAGGTTACTACCAGATTGAACTTATTTGTCAGTGGGTCCTTCCAGGGCACCACTGGGGATCTTTGAGGGTTCTCACAATTAGTGACACACAAATGCATAAGGGATGTCACAGATTCAGTTTTCTGTAAAGCTCACCACTACTTGCAGTTCCACATGAATGAAGCAAGCCAGGCTGACAAACCTGCGGGATTCATTGCGATCTCAGGCTTCCTGCAAGTGCAGGGCGCCATCGACTGCACAAGTGGCCCTGATAGCTCCCTGGCAGCAGCCAGCGAGATTCATTAACAGAAAAGGATTTCGCTTTTTGAATGTCCAGCTTATTTGTGATCCAGCATATTTGTGCTAGGTACAGAGGGAGCCCACATGACACAACATGAGAGGCATGTCAGTTTTGACACAGCAGTCAATGATAATTTGTTCCCTTAATAGATCCTGCTGAGCACTCATCAGGAGAAGTGTTGAAGCATCACTTTCATAGCATTACAGTCCTTGCCATTATCCATCTCACAAATGCTAATCCTTTCTATGAATCCTGAGTCAACGAGGGCACAATGTGTGTCCTGTGCCCTTACAGAAGGATTCCATAAAGCACCACTAGGCAGGCATTCAGGTTCAAAGTAAAATCTTCACAGGTAAGTAGATGTCTTCTTCAGGATGAGCACACACCTCTGGGCATCACACATTCATTCCCATCTAGCGAATGTAACCGAGTGGAACCGACTTCTATCGCTCAATGTCATGCATGGAAAGGAATAACATTCAGCCCTAAACGTGGAGATGAAAACATGTTTCAGGCAGGCAAGAAAGACTATATGCTGCTCGATTATAAATACTATTTTTCCCCAAAACCCAGATCGTAAAATAAACGGCATTGCAAAGTACACTTGGAGGAAAGATTCCAGCTTTAAGCAGGACAAATATTTGTTACAGAACAGTTCGAAAGTATCAAGGTGATCATGAGCATCATTTTCATACAGTGCCTTTGTTCTTGCCGTGCTGAGATTGAGTGAGATTTAATGGAACTGAGGAATCAGATGGGAGATAATTGAGGAGGGGTTGTGTCATTTGTACCCTTAAATGAACATGGGACCTTACATCACATCTATTGGCCATTCAATACCTGAGACTTGGGGAGAGATAAGTGTGAAATATATTTACAATAGCGCAGATTATATACAGTTAATGAACAACTGTGTCACTATTGGGTGGTTAGTATTGCTGCCTCACAGCACCAGGGACCTGGGTTCGATTCTGGCCTTCGTTAATGTCTGTGTAAAGTTTGCATTTTCTCCCAGTGTGCGTGTGGTTTTTCTCCGGTTATTCCGGTTTCCTCCCACAGTCCAAATATGTGCAGGGTAAGTGATAACTTGCCCCTTAGTGTCCTGGGATGTGCAGGGTTACAAAGGTAGGAAGGGGTGGTCAAGTGGACCTGGGTAGAGTGCTCTTTCAGGGGGTCAGTTCAGATTTGATGGGCCAAACGGCCTCCTTCTGCACTGTAGGGTTTCTATGGACTGACAATTCAAAACTTCTTGATTTTTCTAACTTTACCAACACGCCATCTGTAGCAGAGGTGGAGGCTACCTGCTGACTGCAATCCTGTTGCTGAGATTACTTTTGTGGGCATCCGCTGGTGTCCCGAGGCCTGAATGACCCCAGCCCACTAAGGATCTCCTGCTCTAGTGCAAGTGCACCCTTCTCGGCCAGACCTGCTGAAATTGATGGGGTCAGAGGCAGAGGCGATTTGGAGCAGCAGGACATCCTCCCAAGTGGATGCCCACAGAATGTCTGCTGATGAACTTCCTCCCTTTGGGTGCCTGAGAAACCATCCTTGACTCATTGAGGAGATGTGACACCTGGAGTGAGGTTAAGGTACCCACTGATAGAATGCACCCACGGTTGGAAAGGTGGTGTGCAGGTCTGAGTGTAAGTCCAGCAGACAATTCTGGATGGGGGGGGCCGGCAGAGAGGGACATTCATCTCCCTTCATGCTGGTGTGAGTTTGAAGTAGTCAGCTGTGAAACTAACAGAAAATGCTTAACTCTCTTTGATGTGGTCCAGGAGCTGTCATTCATAGCTTCATGTTTATAAACACGTAGAAGGACAAGAGCAGCAGATACCTGGGAACCCCAACAGCTGGAGGTTCCCCTCCAAGTCACTCACCACCCTGACTATATGGCTGTTCCTTCACTGTGACTGGGGCACAATCCTGGAACTCCCTCCCTAACAGCATAGTGAATGTACCTACACCTGAAGGACTGCAGCGGTTAATCACTACCTTCTGAGGGACAACTGGGGATGGGCAATAAATGCTAATAACCAGCGACGCTCACATCCCATAAATGAATTTTTAAAAATTCAGCCCTGGCGGGAGAATATAGGGCTGGATTCTCCGATCCAGCAGCTATGTCCACAGGATCCATCTGGTCTTACGACCAGAAAGTCAATGTCGCCCGGCGGGGGACTAGCAGCCACGCAGTGTATAGCCCCAGATAATGCCGCAGAATGGCTGGCTTTGTGGGCGCGCATGTGCACGGAGGCGGCCTGTGGCGGCCGCACTGTACAACATGGCACTGGCCGCGCGTGGACCTGGCCTGCCAAACACTGCCCCCCCTGTAACCAGCCTTGCCACCCCGGACCACTCCCCACCAGTCTCTCCAGCTCCCGCCGAAGCACCCCCTTGCCAGGCCCCCCCCCCCCCCCCCCTGCCAGCATAAAAGTGGATTCTCCGGCCGATCGGCGAACGGGATGTTGGCGTCGGCGATCGGAGAATCCCGCCCATAGTCTCACTGCCCTTGAGAAGGTGATCGTGAGCTACCTTCTTCTACTGTTGCAGTCCAGGAGTGTAGGAACACCCACAGTGCTGTAAGGGAGAGAAATGCCTTCAACAGTTTTCCTCTTTCTCTCTCTCTAAAGCATGGAGCTTGCACCCAGAGGAAACCCATGCAGACACAGGGAGAACATGCAGACTCCGCATAGACAGTGACCCAAGCCAGGAATCGAACCTGGGAACCTGACCCTGTGAAGCAGCAGTGCTAACCATTCTGCAACCATGCCGCCCATTAGCAGCAGTACTCTGAGCATGACAGGCTGGTTGGCTGTCACTCGCATAATTGACCAGTTTCAACATGCATCGAACTTATGCAACTTATAAGTGACACATTGTCCCCCTTGGGCTGCAGAGCTGGACAGATACCACAGGACCTTCAAATAAGAAGTTGTGTCAATTGCCAGTCATTCAAAAAAAAAAAGTACTGGTGTTTGGCTACGCATACTGACTTTCCCTCAAAAATCCTACCATTAGAAATTAGGCACAGAAGGGAAGCAGCTACCATCGTGTTTCACTGTGCCCCATAAAGCTTATTAATGCCCCACTTTCCCACCAAACACTATACCCCATTTCATACATAACAGCATTTCAAATCCAAGCTACCAGTGAGAGAAATCAGCATTTAGAAATGAGACATAACACAAAAGTGGCACCGTGGTTAGCCTGCTGTCTCACTCCGCCAGGGACCCGGGTTCAATTCTGGCCTCGGGTGACTGTGTGTGGAGTTTGCACTTTCTCCCGGTGACTGCGTGGGTTTCCTCCCACAGTCCAAAGATGTGCAGATTAGGTGGATTGGCCATGTTAAACTGCTCTTTATTGTCCAGGGATGTGCAGGTTAAGTAGGGGTAGGGCAGGGCAGTGGGCTGAGGGTCGGTGCAGACTCAATGGGCTGAATGCACTGCCAGAATTCTATGACTTCTGTTCTACGACTTCTAATTTTGCAACGTTTTACTGCTGATTACTACTTTACCTGAAAATGAATAGACACACAATACAGTCGGGTAATGTGTACTTTGGGAGTGGAACTTCACCCAACGGTGCTGCATTTACTGACCATTCCACCCATGAATTCCAATATGAATTCCTAGCAAACAAAATCCTGAGTCCCATGCAACCTAGCCTGGAGTCGAGTGACTCATGACTTACATCGAATTGGGCAAGAGAAGTTTCACAGCTAAAACATAAAGTCAGAGACATGACCCTCAGGCTAAACAGGAAGGAGATATTAGGGTCGGATAATTTGTGATGAATATGTCACCTCTGCCAGTAACTAAATTACAGTGAGTAGCTCAAGCAAGATAGCCATGGTTACGTCTGTCCATCAGACACCACAGTTTGCATTTTCTATTCTCGCAACAGCATACTGCAACAACTCACTTGGCATGTAAACAGCACTACAATTTTAATTCCGCATGTTGCAACAAAAGACAAAACAAATTTGGAGAGTACACGATGTTTGCCAATTCCTGAGAAAGGCGTAGTTAAACAACATGGAATGGATTAAAACTGTAATGGATTACTTTGGCCAGCAATCTTTTGAAAATCAGGAAACATTTCTTCCGCAAAGTCACCTGAAGTTTATTAACATTCATTAGCTGCTTAAAATTTACTTGAGAAATCGTGTGATTAATGTGTTTTTGGCATTAACAGTTTAGCCAAAAATAAATCATTTTGTTGGAATTTCCATTTGACAAAAGTCCTAGAAAGTGACCCAAGCCGGAAATCGAACCTGGGAACCTGACGCTGTGAAGCAGCAGTGCTAACCATTCTGCTACCATGCCGCCCATTAGCAGCAGTACTCGGAGCATGACAGGTTGGTTGGCGGTCACTCGCATAATTGACCAGTTTCAACATGAAACTCCTAGAAAGAGAGCACCCATGAAACAGGAAACGATTATTCCTCACTGTACGGTCACTGAACTGTGCTACAAAGCTAGTTAAGGGCAGAGTAAACCTTACATAGTCCAGGCAATCGTGTGACAGCATGCCACTGTTCAAATATCATTGACTATATAATCTTACTTGAATCAGTCTGCTATTACACTACTGCATTTACTTTGCATCACCATGTTTAACCAGCATGTCTTCCTTAGTTCCTAATGTACAAATCTGCTTCAATAAGGACACATCACCCAAAACCTCAAGTTAAAAACCACCAGAAGAGCATCGTCAAGCAACCAAAATAAATTTGTCAACCTTAATCCTTTCCCTGTGAATTTGATCATTCTCCCTAAATAATAGAAAGTTGTTTGTGTAAAGGCCCATAAAATGGTTAAATGTTGAGACCACATAGTTATTAATGCAGCGTGGTATTCAGCGATAAAACAAAAAGGCAGAAACATGCTTCAATGGACTGAAAGATCCAAGTTTCCCTAAACTTTGTATTTGATCATCCCCAGAATGTAACTGCAGCCAACATTTTAAATCGGTGTCTAGTTTTTACTTACAGGCTATCTAACCTGTCTCTTTGTGGAAGTTTTACATGTATTTTTTCTCATCGGTGTTATTTTAACCTTGGCATTTGCACATTTGAAGCGAGTTAACACTGGTACTAAATAAATGCCGTTTGGAAAATTAGGATATCATTCTTCTATTCTTACTTTCCCTGTTGATTGATTGATTGATATTATTGTCACATGTACCGAAGTGCAGTGAAAAGTATTTTTCTGCGGCCAAGGGAACGTACACAGTACGTACATAGCAAACAAAAGAATAACCAACAGAGTATATTGACAATGGTACATCAACAAATAATGATTGGTTACAGTGCGGAACAAGGCCAAACAAGAGCAGCATAGGGCGTTTTGGCCATTCCCCTAACTGGCTCCGAACTGGCTGTGCCAATGCTGAAGAAAGGTTCCAACTGAAATGTTAATGTTTCTCCCCATCAGTTACTGACTGTGTTTGCTGTGCGTTTCTTGTATATTCGGTTTTTACTTCAACTGCTGGGAAGATGGTGGTGTAATGGTGAATGTCACTGGACCAAGTAATCCAGACGAATACCCTGGGTACATGGGTTCAAATCTCACCTTTCAAATGACAAAAATCTGGAATTGAAAGCTAATTGTCACCAAAATGGTGCATCTAAAAACTCATCAAGTTCACTAATGTCCTTTGAGGAGGGGGAAATCTGTCGTTCTTACATCTGCATAGATGTGACTCCAGACTGTCAGCAATGTGTTTCTTTGAACCACCGTCTAAAATGACTAAGAAATCTAATTGAAGGGTAATTAGGCAACAACAAAAAAATCCTGCCTTGCCAGCGGTGCTCACATCCCATCAAAGAATATTTAATTGAGCATTCAGTCACAGTTTATTATGGGCACGATCGAATGGCCTTACCGCACCCAATAGTGGTATAGTGTTGGGAGGGTTAACTGTGATACAGATATCAGGGGAATAAGAAAAACAGATGTGAAGAAAAAGTTCCAGAGTTCTCAAGGGATCAGGATACATCATCGAACACAGTGCAAAAGGTACGAACGTTTCAACGTTCAATTCCTCTGCACCTTGATCTCCCAAGATGGACTCAAAGCTTTTCACCTCCTTCTCAAAAGAAAGCCCCACTAGTCCCCTTGCCTGTGCCTGGCTGACCTTGTTCTCACTCTGAACAACTTCTCAACAACTCCACTCAAATAAGAAATGCTATATGCAGTTATGCCTGCCTTTCAGCGAGATATGTGGAACACTCATTAATCTGGTATTTCTCTGGCCCTTTCACTCATCTCTTTACCCAGGACATTGATGACTACCTCGGTGCTGCCTCCTGTTCTCGAGACAGGCTATCAGCTAACATTCATTACAAACACTCGGACTCCCACCACTACCTCTACTACACTTCCACAAACTGTTTCCTATAAGGACTCCTTTCCATTCTCCAACATTTTCCATCTCCGTTGCATCTGCTCTGAAAATAAGGGGAGATAGTCATATCCGGCCATCTTTATCCTAGGTTCAGCCATATATCTTCTTTTTTTTTTCTCTTCTCACTCACTCCTTGGTTTGGTCTGGAAAAGTTGTATCTTTCAGCCCTTCACTTTCAACCCTTCACATTTGCACAGCAACCAGCCTCTGCTACCATTTGTTAGACGTTTAGCTGCTGTTGTATAAAGAATCAAAAGTTCTGCTCTTTTTCACCAACACCTTTATTTCACTTCAACAGACTCTGCACAAAACTCTAACATCACATCACCTGAAACAAAGGCCAACCGGAAGCCCCTTTACATATCAGTGTCAATTACTGGATACTTAGCATAAATGAGACAACTAATTGGAATGTCTCTTAAGCCATTACTTAACACCATGGTGCATTGGTGGTGGGGGGAATGAATGTTTGTGGAAGGGATACCAATCAAGTGGGTTGCTTTGTCCTGGATATTGTCAAGTTTCTTGAGTGTTGGTGGAGCTGCACTCATCCAGGTAAGGGGAGATTATTCCATCAAGTCCTGACTTGTGCCTTGTAGTTTATGTTGAGAACATTTGATTTGTAACCACAAGAAGATCTCAAACTCTCAATTACAGTCAACAGACACAATAAAAGATTTCATTTCGCACCCGAGACGTGTAACTTAAATTTCTACTGAGTTCAAAGTGTATGCGAGACTACACTTAAACCGCATGGTAGATTTCAACACTGGCACACTGGTGTGGTATGAATGTTACTTGCCACTTGTGAGCCCAAACCTGGATATTGTCCAGGTCTTGCAGGATTTCAACATGGACTGCTTCAGTGTCTGAGGAGTCTCAAGTGGTGCAGAACATTGTGCAATCACCAGCGAACATCCCTATCTCTAACCTTATGATGGAGGGAAGGTCAATGATGAAACAGCTGATGATGGTTGGGCCTAGGACCTGCTGAGCATTTCCAGCATTTTTTCTTTTATTTCAGATTTCCAGCAACTGCAGTATTTCGCTTTTTGATATGAAAGTTTTTCCGCATTTTCACACGTAATTATCTAGATTCCAGGTCAAAAAAGATAGCTATCACGCTCACTCTCTAAAAACATGGCTCAGATGATCATGATGGCATCAAGGATCAAGGCACGCAGTCAAGCGGGATCTACAATTCCTAATAGAAAAAAAGTGGGCGAGAGGAACAAATTCTCAATTCAAAATAAATGGATGAGCACCTTGCTACAATTGTGGAAGATGGAATACATGCACGTGTATTTGATTCTAATATGTTACACTGCAATTTCAACACCATTATTTACCAATTATAAAAAATTAGGTCTTACCAGATCAAAAACGAGAAGGAATTAGAAATGATTTTGTACAAGCACGTCAGAAAATTACCTCCATACTGACAATTCCTGTAAAAAGAGTCATCCTAAACTCCAGGACGACAAGGCTCGAGCCACTTAAATGATGAATGCTCTCCCACTATCATTTTGTCATTCTAAATGGTCCAGATAATTTTTAGAGCTCTCTGACTGCTTATTCATTTCCCATGCATCGTCTTGGGCAGAATGTTAACTGTAAGGCACTCCTGTCAGGACAGCAACATTGTGATATTTCATAACATGACATAATTACCAATATTCAACCAGATGCATAATAAGGCTTGAACTTTCGCTCCTGGGCTGCGAGTGCAGAATCAGTACATTTCCCAGCTCCACAAACCTGACCCGAGAGAAAGTTACCCTGCCAGTCAGATTTTCATTCTGAGTTGCAGAGTTCCCTGGGATTCAGGTCAGTGGCCCTGGGATGATTGGACAGGATACCAGGTGTGGAGGCAGGCTAGATGGAAGACCTACTTTGGTGCACCGGTGCAGTATCAACGTTTTTTTAAAAACATGAAACAGTCCTCCAGCACTCACCCATCACATCCTCCCGACCCAACCCCCATATATCTCCTATGCCCATCCATGCCAATCTATGCTGCCTCACCCCCATGGCCTATAATATGCTCCATGCCAACCTATATCCCTTTGCCCAACCGTATGGCCCCTCATATCCTCTATGCCAACATATGCCCCTCTGCCCACTTCTATGGTCCTTTACAACCCTCATGCCAACTTAGTGGCAGCTCATTCCAACCCATTCCCCCCACCCAGCACCCTTTTCTCTTACACCTACCATGCCAAATTACCGGGTATCCAGAATGGGCAAACTTCCAGACCCATGCTGAGAATAGCAGTGCTCCGAAAGCTAGTGATTTGAAACAAACCTGTTGGACTTTAACCTGGTGTTGTAAGACTTCTTACTGTGCTCACCCCAGTCCAACGCCGGCATCTCCACATCGAGAATAAGTAAAGCTACAACTGTCCATTGCAGACAATGTTTTTAAAAACTCATTCATAAAAACCCATTTACTACCTTTACATTCCTTCAACTACAGCATCCCTTATCACAATAAACATTTCACAACTGAATAATCGCTTATAAAATCAAGAATTAAAACTCATAGTCCTGCTTCAAAAAGTTCATAACCACTTGGATTTGTCAAACTGTGAAATCGCAGGCACCCTGCAGTTATAATGGACAAGTGTCAACTCAGTCATGCAACAACAATCCAGTCATGGTTAAGTCTTATGTCAACAGACAGAGTGAAATAGCAAGCAACCATTGACTCCAGTTTTATTTTCAGAGTTAAATAGCAGGGAGTTTTAAATGTCCCAATAGCTTGACAGTTCGTTTTGATAGTTCAGCTCGACACTTTTGACAGTTGTTATTGGAAATTCCAAAGAATTTATGTACTTTTTAATGCACATTCGTGCCTATCTTTAGAAATCCCATAGAACACCTTGCTTCTCCCAAAGCACACCTGACCTCCCCCAAAGGGGTCCAGGACCATAACCAAAGAGTACTTTAGCTTTCCAAAAGGGTACCCTGGATATCGAAACAAATCCAGAAACCTCACTATTGGGTTTCAGACACCTTTCATACAAAAATCACACAAGTGAAGGCAGTTGATTTCTACGGGAGGCGACCTCTGCGAAACACGTGTGCAAATCCTGATGCAGGCCCATTACCATCCCTTTGAAAATGGTAGGTGCAGTGTGCAAGGATGTGAATTCCAGATTGAGGCCTTATCCACCATTTTCACCACAATGGAAAGGCCCTCCATTGTGACAAAATCCAGGCCTAAGTGTCAAAGATTTCCAAGTAAACCAGATGGCGTTTAAATATTGTTGCCCATCTCAATCTTTGCACCAGGCATGAAAGATTTCTAATTCCGATTTCTAAATTAACTGTAGTAATAACCAAACACATAAATATGGGTTAACATGAGTTAACTGTTTAAAAATCAACAAATCTATAAAAACGGTACAAGATTGCAGAATTGTTTGAGTTCATGTGATAGCCTTTCATTAGAAAGCTACAGATAATCATTGAGGTAGTGATGAGCAAAGAATGAGGAGGGTTTAGATCAGGCTAAGTTTAACTCCAACCCTTTACTGAGGAATTCAGTGAGATTTAGAACATTTATATAAGGTGATTAAAAACTTGTCGCACTTTAAGCAACTTTTCATAAGATTACGTTGGCAAGCCTGTCAAATAGAAATTCGATCAAAAATGTAGCATGTCAGCAGAACCAAGACTAGAAATAAGTACATACGTCTGCTGTTGAAAGATAAGCCCACTCAGAAAATATAAGGTTGGTAGGGGGTTCAACCAGAACTGCAGAGGGCAGCATGTTCAGGAAGACCATCCATTCGGAGGATGTGGAGTTATCAGGTCAAGTTAGAATTTCACAATGACTATAAATTATTCTGCACGGTTCATTATTCAGTTTTTAATAAAGGTTATTTTCCTTCTGCCATTTACCTCAGTCTTCCTTTCCTGCAGCACGAACAGTAAACATTTCAAGGAAATCTCACTTTTCATAACAACAAGAAGGGACGGAGCATACTGGAGAGGCTACATCCTCTCAAAATAGTTAAATACTTCACAATTCCTGCCCCTCATTTGTCAAAAGATTGAAATCTAAAAGGGATCGAAATGGCTTTGACATGCAGTAAGCCCAATGTATCAAACTTTTATCAGCAATGACATACAAGCATTTATTACCATCAAAGTCCAACGACAGACTTTCACTCTGGTGGAAGCACTCCATTGGAACTTTTTAAAATCAAGGTATTTTAAACTGGATCTACTTTTTCATTACGATTGGCAAACAACTAAAAACATGACCAATTTTTGTCTTAAAATCCTCGAACATATCCCAGTTAGGAATATTAAACAAAAACAGAAAAAGTGCTGGAAAAGGTTAGTTGGTCTGGCAGCATCTGTGGAGAGAGAAAATAGAACTAACGTTTCGAGTTCAATATGACTCTTCTTCTATCAACAGCGACCTTTGTTACAGAATACTGTCGGGTCATCAGTGCATGTTGCAAGCTCCTCCAGCCCACTCAGAACATTGAAGCCAGAAATAACACAGGCATCATTACTTAGGGTACTGAACATTGCTTTTTGATGTCAGTTGGTTGATTAAAAAAAGCCTAAGATTGGATAAGAGGCATGCAGGGATTAATAACAAAGTATTGCCTGTAGCTGAAATTACAGCTCAAGTCATTTTCAAAAATCGATCAAATCAAGCTGCTCCAGTGCAGCTACAACAATGGCAGCTATCCAACAATGCGGAAAATTGCCCATATAACTCCCGTATACAAAAGCAGGACAAATCCAATCCAGCCAATTACTGCCCCAGCGGTCTATTCTCAATCATTAGCAAAGTAATCAACAGTGCTATCAATCGGCATTTACGCAAAAATAAGTGCTCTCTGACACTCAGTTTGTGTTCCGCCAGACCCACTCAGCTCCTGCCATTATTACAGCCTTGGTCCAAATATGGACAAAAGAGCTAAACACCAGAGGTGAGGCGAGAGTGACTGCTCTTGAAATCAAGCCAACATTTGATCAAGTGAGGCATCAGAGAACCATGGCAGAACTGAAATCAATGGGAAACATGGGAGAACTCTCCACTGGTTGGAGTTATTCCTAGCACAAAGGAAGATGGTTGTGGTTGGAGGACAATTCCAGGATCTCCATTCCAGGGCATCTCTGGAGAGGTTCTTCAGGGAAGTGTCCTAGGCCCAATCATCTTCAGCTGCTTCATCAATGACCTTCCCTCTATCATAAGATGAGAAATGGGAGGTTCGCTCAATATTCAGCCCCATTCACAACTCCTCAGGTGCTGAAACTCTCCGTGCCCATATACAACAAGACCTGAACAACATTTAACATTGGGCTGGTAAGCGGCAACTTATAATGACCACATAAGTGCCAGTCAATGGCCATCTTCAACAAAAGAGAATCTAAAATCACCCCTTGACATTCAACGGCATTAAACTCAATGTATCCCCGACTATCAATGTCCTGGGGGTTACCATTAACCAGAAACTGAAACTGGACCAACCATATAAATACTGTGGCTATAAGAACACTCAAGAGGCAGGGAATTCTGCAGAGAGTAACTCACCTCCTGGTTCTCCAAAGCCTGCCTACCACCACCAAAACACGTCAGGAATGTGATGCAATATTCTCAACTTGCCTGGATGAGTGTAACTCCAGCAACACTCAAGAGGCTCAACACCATTCAGGACAAAGCAGCCTCATTCACCACCTTCAACATTCACTCCCTCAACCACTGATGCACATTGGCGCCAGTGCATGCAATCTACAACATTCACTGCAGAAACTCACCAAGGCTCCTTCAAAAATACCTTCCACCCCCATGACTTCTACTACCAGGAAGGACAAGGGCAGCAGATACATGGAAACACCACCACCTGTCGCTCCCCTCCTAGCCACACACCATCAAGACCACAAATCAATATCACAAGCCTATCGGCAGCAAATGCAGGATAAAAACAGTCTATAATTGGAGGAGCAGCAAACAGTGAATGGCCAGGGCATTTTCTTCCTCTGCCTTTGGCCATGCTTACTCTCTATCACCCTCCCACATAGGCACCAGCCCCCTAAAGGAGTACAGTGGACAAGATAGCAGAGCGGGCCAGGGAAGCCAAAAGTCGCCTCAACAGCACCCACCCGGCCCACAACCCGATGCAGCTGGAGTCTCCAATGGGGTAGAGTGAGGAAGCATGTTCTGGCATCTCCAAAATCGTACTCAGAGGTACAATGGTAAAATGTCCTAACCTCCAGGGAGCAGGTGTGAGAGGACACTTGAAGCAGAGAGTGCGCATAAGAGTTTGTGCGAGAGCCCACAGGAGTGCACAAAGCCTTGAGACTGGGAGTGAGCCGGAAACATACACACCTTTCACCTCCTCCTCCCTCCCCAAAAGCCAATCACAAAGCAGGCCCGGAGGGTAGCAGAACCCAAGGCTCAAAGGTACGCTGCTTCCAAACCCCACATTTATATGAATTCCGCCGAGGTCAGTTCAGAGTGTGCGTCATCAGTGGCGAACACAAGGTCAGCGTTAGTTACACCCAATTCTTTAGCTGAGGCCCGGTCCCCACTCCCTTCCCTGGTGGCCAGGTCTTGCGGCCAAGTCTCTCTCTCTAGCTCTGCTAAAGAAAAAAAATGATTATATTGGTTAGCTCTGCTGTTTGGCACTTTGTAAATGGTTATTCTTATCAATTATTTTTTTTAATGATCAAGTTATTCCTTTGACATTTAATTTTTTTAAATTCATGTTCAATGCTGTGCCAAACTTTATCTTTCTAAAGTTTGCACATCGTCTCCTTCTGTGAGAAACAAATTGAAAAGTGGCCCCATCGTGTGAAAGGCAATGTTAGATAATATTGATTTACAGAGACAAACTTTAGCAGGAGTTCAACCTTGTTCCCATAGGTACCAGTTGCATGTGATCCAGATGCACTCTAGCTATAAGCTCTTTGTACTACAACTCGCCCAAGTCATTTATTCCAGCCATAAAATACTTACATTTTTATCTTACTTCACCACCACCACTTACTATTAATGGTCGGTCAAAGAATTCAGAAAGTTTTAAAAACCAACAAAAGATGGCCAAAAACTAAACAAAGAGGGAGAAGATGAACTAGGAGGGTAAACTCACAAGTAATATAAAAACAGACAGTAAGAGCTTCTTTAAATATATAAAAAGGAAGAGAGGCCAAAGTGAAAATCGGCACCTGAAAGAATAAGAGCCCATTGTGTTGGGGAATGTGTATTATCATGGTTGGAGGGTTGGCTAACTAAGAGAAGACAGAGAGGTAGGATAAGAGGGGCATGGCAGCATGGCAACCTGTAACTAGTGGAATGCCACAGTGATCAGTGCTGGGGCCACAATTATTCACAATAAACGTTAATGAGTTGGATGAGGGAAGTGAATGCCAAGTTTTCAGATGACACAAAAATAGTTGGGAAGGCAACTGGTGAGGTTGTCACAGTGAGTCTACAGAACGATGTAGACAGGTTAAGTGAGTGGGCAAAAACTTGGCAGATGAAATATAAATGGAGGAAAATGTGAAGTTATGGCACTTTGTTAGGATGAATGAAAGAGCCCCTTTAAGAGGTTGTGAATGAAGGTGCCACATTAAGGGGTGGTGAAAAATTCTTGGTTGCTGCCTTTTGGAGATCTGCCTCGACTCCTGAGGAATCAATAATGTGGCTCTGGTAGTTGGTGGCAGGTTTTGAAAACTCTTCCGGCTTAGTACGAGACCCACAGCCTGCGGACATTTCTGTACTGCCCGTCCTATGGTAGGTATGGTGTTCCATCATGGTGGAGCCATGGATGAGAATGTTTTCCATATGACAAATTATACCTTCAAGAATCTCAATGATGCCTGCCTGTCATAGTGCACTGGAAGATTTGGGGCACTGAAGCGATTCCAAACAGTATCTTCCAAAGGGCGTGTTCATGTAGTAAGAGTTGTGGAAGCTGCCAAAAATCACTGTTGGTATCTAATTTTGTGAAGACTGAGCTCCTCATAAGCTTCATGAAACTCTTCTTTTTTATTTTTAGAAATTTAGAGTTCCCAATTCATTCTTTCCAACTAAGGGGCAATTTAATGTGGCCAATCCACCTACCCAGCACATCTTTTTTTGGGGGATGTGGGGGCGAAACCCCCGCAAACACGGGGAGAATATGCAAACTCCACACGGACAGTGAACCAGGGACCTCGGCGCCGTGAGGCACCAGCACTAACCACTGCGCTACCGTGAGCTTAATGAAACACTTGACCACGGGGCAAATTTCTCTTTCTACCGCCTTATTCAATTGCTTACGGTTGACGCAAACCACACAATGAACTTTAGGTTTAGATGCAGGCACCATAATCAGAGCACCAAGAAGTAGGCTGGGTGACAATTGATACTATTCCCTGGTGTAACATGACATCCATCTCCCACCTGACCTTTTGCAAAATCTTCCACATGGTTAAGAAGCACACCGGCTTAGTTGGTTTCAAGGTGATGTAGAATGGTATTTGTAGCTTCCCCAATCCAGTGAACAATTTAGAGAATTCTCTCTTGAACTTGTCAGGTTCATTTTGAATTACCTGCGCATCTATAATGAAAATGTAGCACAAGTCAGTACAAACTGCGTCTCAGTAGGGAGGGCTCTTGATTATGGGTGATGGAAAGGACCTTCAGTAATTCCTCTTCCTTTATAATGAAGAGTGGCAGTCATGTGGCCTTGTACCCGAGTGGAGCGCCCCCTGAGCATTGGAATCAGATGGCGATGGCTGGAGGAACTCAGGTTTCAGCCAGCGCACGTTATCAGAGAGGGTGGACACTCCCGCACCTATATCCAAATGAAAAGCTATCTTGTAGCCATTAACCATTATTTAAGCAGTTCAAAAATGCCCTTTGATTCTGTGATCTCGTTTTGTTTAAAAAATGGTTGGTACTCTCAAGGGTTCTCTAGTGCTTTAGAAGCTATTGTTGGGAGTCGTGTGGCCATAAAGTTTTGACTTGGGAGTTGAAAGCTTGAGTCACAACAGACTGATTAAAAATGCCCTCTCGTGGCAAGAGCAACACTCGGCATTAGTGGTTGGACAGGCATGCCAGCGATGTGATAAGTTTCCCGCCAGAATGGAAACTTCTAACAATGGCCACGGTTGTGCCCAGTCTCTTCCCAAACCATTCGCTGGAGGGAACTCTGGGTGCCCTGTCATATCCCCTGTGAACGGATAGGTGATAACAATCATTTTGAAAGGAATCAATACTTGCTGCAGAGTTTCGGGTGGCTCTATCAAACTTTTCTCGATCTGTACCAGTATTGTGTTTCAAACTAAAGTAGGGGTCGAGCCTTAGGCACTAAGGACCTCTGCGAATCCGGCAGTTTCCTCGCTGACCCACTGCCGTATTAAAATGTCTTTGACTGCTGCGAATCGGGTACAGTAGCATACTGACCTGATCCTTATCTGTTTTCTCCGCGAATCTGGAGGCGGTACAGCAGCGGTGGAAACACCAGTTCATGCAGTGCATGTCCTTGTCGAGGCCCTCTGCGTGGTCCAGTGGGTTGGGAAGATGCAAGGCTTTCTCTATATATCGGTTTACTTACTGTCTCTTGTCACAGGTAGTGAATGTGTGGAATTCCTTCACCACTGAGGGCTGTGGAGGCTGGGTCATCAAAAATGTTCAAGGCTGAGATAGACAGACTTTCCATCAGCAAGGGAGTCAAGGGTTATGGGGATAAGGCAGGGAAGTGGAGTTGAAGATTAACACATCAGATCAGTCACGATCTTAGTGCATGGTGAAACAGACGCGATGGGTTCTGCTGAAGCTGGCTGCTTTCCTTCTTTCCCACCTTTCTCAGTATCAATGGATATCCATAAAAATATAGCTTGTACACCGCTGCCACTTGGGTATCAATATCGCAACCAGGATCTGGGTGTCTTCGATAGGTGAGAGCTGGAAACCATGTTGTTGCCAACAAGTAAGTATTTCCTGATTATTTACAGACTGAGACTTGCAGGATCCCACTTGAACCATCTTTCCTCAGGTTCCGGTTTATGTGAACTGGCATCACTGCTGATGCACTTTAGCTATTAGCATATTATCTATTAACCCTTTACACTAAATGAACTAAGACGACAAAGGTTGCAATTAGCAACCAACAAAAGGTTGCTACATTTTGACAAGACAACGACCCTGAAAGAGACAGTTACCTAGATCGAAGTAACAAACACCAACAAGATAAAATTAGGGTAATGTTTATGCAGTTTTGTTTGAGGTATGGGAGATTGGTGCAAAAGGTGGGGGTAGTTAATTAATGAAAATTACTTTTATTCATGGCTTCTACGTGCCGCAGTCCATTTAGCTGATGAAATAATCCGGTTTATGACCAATGATGCAAAAAATCTGGTAGAAAATTAACCTACAAAAGAAGCAGCTGAAATGAAAGTGGCTTATTAAAAAAAATAAATCACACTAGTACATGTACAGCTAAGCACTCGTTCAGATTCATAGCCTGCAATCCCACCCGATTCCCTGATAGATTTTATAAAAATATTCTTAAATTAGAACAGCTGGTGAAAAGGTGAGAAAAGTCACGCCAAGTGCACCAGGGTCCTCACATAAAACCACAGAAACAACTTGACATCCTTTCTTGAAAGCAGCTTAGAAGACACACCCACTTGATGTAAATACAAATATAGTATAATATTAATGTGTGAACTTTATAAATTGCTCCTAAATTCTCCAATTACCTGGGTATAATCCATTATTACTTCAGGAGTCAACTTTCTTGACCCGAATGGCTGATTCAACTTTTCCCAGGTATTTCTGTGCATTACTGTGCCATTCAGCCGCAACTGCCCAGTACATTTTTGAACACAGTTTTTTAAGGCTGTCTCTATAACTCTTGCGATGTCGATTGGATGTATGCCTGCTCCATTGTGCAGCTTTGTGGGACTGCTATTGGCTTGGTTTCACTTTTAGCTATCCACTTGTAGTGAGAGCATCTCCAACAATGGCTTCCACACCCACACACCACTGCCCAAAAGTCTCCCAGGGATCCATGCTTGGCCCATGCTTCCTCATTACTGGTACATCCATAGATCATGGAGTCAGTTCCAACCGCACAGCAATGACATCCAGCTCTCTTAACCTCGTCTTTGCTGTTTAGGCTGCGAGTCTGAAGGAGATGTCTAACTGTGTTTGGTTGGCTCATGTCAATATTGAAAGCTGGTGGATAGAAGTTTATGTTGTACATTTCTCTTTCTTTAGACCAGGTTTGGCCTCGTGCACATCTCAATTTTCACCACTCCACTATTGGTGGCCATGCCTTCAGCTGCCCAGAGGCCCTAAAAACAGGAATTCCTTTCTTAAAAGTTTTTGCCTCTCTACCCCTCTCTCCTCCTTTATGATGCGCCTGATAATCTACCTAATATGGTCTTAAGTGGCTCGGTGTCAAGGTTTGTTTGATGACACTCCTGCAAAGTGGTTTGAGACATGTTATACGAAAGGCGCCATTTAACTGAAGTTGCTGAGAGTGATAATGCTGCTGCAAGGTGATTCAATTGTATGACCGCGTGCTGTGAGAATCGACAAATCATTCAATCACTGAAAAACAGATTAGGAATGATCTCTTAATGCACTTTGTTTAGTTAAGAGTGAAAGTCCTTCATAGTTTTGATTCCCATGATGTACTACAGAATACAGTGTGAGAATTTGTTTTGAAAAATGAGTGCAACCAAAATGTTTAAGGCAAACCAGTAAAGGAATTTTTTTTATTTTTTTTCTAATCACTATATTTACTTTTCTCCTCTATATTGAAACAAATACTGCACCTTCAATTATGAAAAACGCCTTTCAAACTTTCACCAAAAACTAACTCGCATTGTGGCAACAAGCTCTCAATCCGGGGTTGCACCAGTATCGTTGCACTCCAGGTTTATGCTAATTTGTGTGGACACAAAAGAAGTGCTCCATTTGTGGAGCTGTGACAAGTACAGCTGTGCTCACAAAACTATCATCGTGCATAAGGACAAATTATATGCTAGGGTACATAATTATGACACATTCAAGCAGTAGTTGTGAAGGCATCAGGCAGTGTGAAAAGTATAATTTATTGCCCCTAACAGATATTAATTGCACTGTATTGAGTTTTTTTTAGGGGGGGGGGGGGGGGGGGGGGAGAGGGAATGGTACTGATAAGAAAACAGAAAGGCGATGCATCACACTTTCACATGAAGGATACACTTCTGACAATAAGACTGTCCAACGGAAAGCAATTTCTCAAGGCAAGCATTCATCATTAAATTCCTAAATTGCTACCATGACACAGCCGGAAAGCAAATCAGTACCTGCCTCCCCAGATCTAATGTGCGACTGGCCTTTGCAGACACCGGCTAATTTGGAGCGCTATACTTCTATTCCCCAGGGGCCCAATTCAGGGTTAAACCTGCACTGGGCTGCTACTATGCAACCCTGTGGGATTTGGTTTATATGCTGAACAGGGCAGTCTCTATCTCTAGCCAACAGGAAGCTGTGACAAATGGGTTCTGTCACTGCTCTGGCACCGGTTGTGCTTCACCAACACCTTCAAGAAAAAAGAAAAGAGAGCCACCAGATTATTTTGCTGACAGATGAAGCTTCCTGACCCCATCCTTCGTGTAGCGAGTTAGCCATAATGCAATCCAACTGGAGTTTATTTTGTTTATATTTTTCTGGTTTAAGCCCAGGAGACTGAAATTAACAAAGTGAATCTTCGTGGTTAAATACCAGATAAATTACAACTGAAAGCCTTGTTAAAAGCTGTGTGCCTTTTCAAAAGAGAACTATTTCAATATTATTATAGCATTACATAAACATAGCCAGTAGGAATAATTACACATAAAGCACTGTGAAAAATTCATCAATGCCAATTTCTACGCTGTGCATCTGCAATACAGTTTAAATCTCTTAAGGCCATTATCTCAACAAGACAGAGCAGCAACTTTGCAGTGGTTTTATTGGGTTGTCTTTTAAAGCACACAGGAGATTAGGTTTCCTATCTAACCATACGGAACATGTGCAGTGCCCTAATTCTTTTCTTGCTGAAAGATCTGACACACTTGGTTAAAATTTTACAACTGAAATCCCCACTTGAATAATAACAAATGCAGATCAAGATTACAGATGTTCAACCCAAACTTGAGAGAAAAAAACCCCTTCTGCCTTATTTCTCTTGAGGGCCAACGAGATATCTTCTCGGTTCAAAATTGACAGCAGACATTATTTTCCCTTAGACTTCCTCTCTTCGCCCTCCCCCTCACCGTACGGAGGTCTGATAAGCAGACATGCAGATAATAATGTTCGTTCCGATCATTTAGAGTCCGATTTAAATACATTTGCCTGATTTTCTTAATGGGGATGGAAGCCATTATCACTTGCCGTGCTCAACAGATATAGCTTCACTCTGCTTGTGGCTCACACAGAGGCATTCAGACACAAGTGGAACCACAATCAATGCTGCTACAGCCGAGCCCCTGACAATACAAAGGGGCAAGAAAAAAAATAGAGTAAAACATAAATGCTTTAATTTACACTCTACTTTGTGGACACAGTACATTAATTGTTACAACGCCGGGGAGCCTGCTGATATCCGTTAACTTAGTTGATGCCAATATGACCATAGAAAGACTGATTTCCCTAATGGTCCTTATACCAACAATTCTTGAATTAACCTTCAGCAGATTCTTCTCCAGCTGCTCTTGAGATAATATTCATTACACCTTGAAGGCATATGAGCATATGTCCTAGGCCCAACTATCTTCAGTTGCTTCATCAATGGCCTCCCTTCCATCATAAGGTCAAAAATGGGGATGTTCGCAGATGACTGCACAACGTTCAGCACCATTTGCAACTCTTCTGGTAATGAAGCTGTACATGTTCAAATGCAGCAAGACCTGGACAATATCCAGGCTTGGGCTGACAAGTGGCAGGTAACATTCATGTCACACAAGTGCCAGGCAATGACCATATCCTACAAGAGAGGATCTAACTATCACCCCTTGACATTCTATGGCATTACTATCGCTGAATCCCCCACAATCAACATCCTGGGGATTACCATTGATCAGAAACTCAACTGGACTTGCCATATTAATTCTGTGGCTACCAGACCAGGTGGAAGGCTAGGAGTCCTAAGGCGCGTAACTCACCTCCTGACCCCCAAAAGAATGTCCACCATCTACTCTACAAGGTACAAGTTAGGAGTGCAATGGAATACTCTCCACTTGCTTGGATGAGTGCAGCTCCAACAACATCCAAGAAGTCACACCATCCAGGACAAAGCAGCCCACTTGATTGCTCCTCCGTCCACAAACATTCAATCCCTCCACTACTGATGAACAGTGGCAGCTGTGTGTACCATCTAAAAGATGCACTGCAGTAACTCACCAAGGTTCTTTAGGCATCACCTTACAAACCCATGACCACTACCACATAGAACAGAGTTTTTCAAACTGCGGGTCGCGACCAGAGGGTGGGTTTCGGGCGGATGTCGGGAGGGGTGCGGAGCGATCAGTTGTGGCATTCCCGAAAGGGCAAGAAGCGCCCAATGGCCGCAATCGACTTTTAAGTTGAGAATGCCGGCCACGGCCGGCCTTTAAGTATGAATGATGGAGTATTCCTACCAGAAGGGGCAGCAGATAGCAGGTTACGTGCATGGCACATACACTGATGTCACGCACCCTGCAAGTCCATGCTTTGGGCCAGAATCACAGAGATTCCTCCATTTTGCAGCTGCCAGCAAGCAAACAACAGGACTATGAAGAACTGAAGATGGAAAATTTTGTAATAAGGAAGAGAGGGCCAGAGACATAAATAGGCCAGGATCTCACAACTGAATCTGCTGGAGAGAGCTGCTCAGGAGAGTCCATGGCAGGAAAAAGCAGAGCTGGTGTAAGCTGCATCCAGAGCTCCAGGGCCTCTAGTGAACAACCCATCAAGAAGAAACTGAAATCGGGAACAAAGCAGTATAAAGGTGATTTCTTGAGGTATGGCTTTGTTCATTGCGCCAATGTAAATCAGGATGCAAAGCCCATGTGTGCTATATGCAGGGATGTACTGGCAAATTAAAGTTCAAATGCCTCAAAATTTCAAAGGCATTTGAAGACTAAGGCACGTTCAAGCACAAACCTCTTAATTTTTTTCAAAGAATGTTGCGAGAACTTAAATCATCAGCTGAAGTCCTTAGGAGAAATGTTACATTCAATGACAAAGCACATTGAGCCTCTTACATGGTAGCTTATCGTGTAGCTAAAAAGAAAATGCCCCACATTGTAGCAGAGAGATTAATTCTCCCTGCTGCATTAGGCATGGCTCGTGTGGCCCTAGATGAGGTCAGCTGTAAAACTGATAGTGCTAACACAATGGCTCACTGAATTGGTGACATTGCTGAGAATTTAGAAGCCCAGCTTATTTCTCATTTAAAAGGCAGTACAGGAGTTCTTAATACAACTGGATGAAAGTACAGATTTTCAGATTGTACAACATTGCCGGTTTATGCTAGATATGTTTGCCATGATTAATTTATTGAGGATTTGCTGTGCTGCCTGACATTACCAACCAACACGACTGGCGCAGAGATGTTTGAAGCATTGAATAGTTAAGTGGTTGGAAAGTGCAGGCTCGACTGGGTTAATTGCAGAGCGATCGGGTAGCCAACATGACTGGAAAAACAGCAGAGTTATAATAAGGATTAAGGAAGCAGCTGGTCAGGACATTGTCTGGAATCATTGTTTCATTCACCGTGAGGCATTGGCATTGAAAGGAATTTCATCCAATCTTGAAGTGATGCTGAAAGGAATTATGAAAGTTGTGAATTTCACTAAATGCAGCACACTCAATATAGACTTTTTCTAAATTTATAGTACCCAATTATTTTTTTTCCCAATTAAGGGGCAATTTAGCATGGCCAATCCACCTAGAGTGGCTGCAGCTGCTCTCTGTCGCTGAGTGCTGGCTGTTGCTGACTTGCCTGCAGGAGGGAGAGAGAGAAGAACGGAAGGAGAGAGGAAGGAACAACAACACCAATAACAACAACAGGAAGGTGGCTGCAAAACAAGTTGGGAGTAAAGCCCCTTTGTACTGTTTGTTTGCTGGGCCCCTCCTGGGCTGAAGATCCCTTACACCAGCAGGGAGGAGATCGGTTCCATTGGGTGGTCGTTCTAGGGTGGAGCACAGACTGTATTTTGCTGAGCCCTACTTGGGCTGGAGACTTCTTTAAACCAGCGTCACTTACCTCAGTGTGGTGACCGAGGGAGGGAGCACGGACTGTGTTTGATTTTTTGCTGGGGCCCCTCCTGGGCTGAAGATCCCCAATCCTCCCACCCTCCAGCTTCACCCGGAGTCTCAGGAGTCTCTCACCTCGGGCACCATTCCATCTACGGTGCCCCACCCTCCTGTGTTGCTGACCTCCTCCAAAAGTGCTCCTTGTTCTCTCTTCTCTTCCCTGCTTTGCTCCCCTGTATACCTTCCAAGGGGGACGAGTACGTCATTCCACCTTGCCCTTCCCCTGACAACCCCCTTCCCACTATCTATTTTGTCAATTAAATTTCAACGCGACAAAGCCCACATTGGGGTGGGCGTGGCACTTGCTCTGATGGCCTCTCCACCTAAGTCACTGGCGGGGCCGACCAGAGCCACCTATGCGGGAGTGGTAGCCTCCTCGGCCTCCACTGCTCCCACAGCCCCGCCACCTTTCTGGTTGCTGACGCAAAAGCTGGACGTAAAGTGTTACGCTCACCTCACCGTCACCATAGAGGCGTGCGCTCGCGCAATGGCCGGGGTCCTCGGCACCTCGGCCATTGTGGCTGCCTCTCGAATGTACGAGAAAGTAGTATTCTTCCTGAGGGCCGAGAGGGCGGTTCACCTCACCCTACGTGGCAGTGGACCCTCTTGAGGCCACTGCCGAGCAGGTCATATTGTCCAATGTCCCGCCTTACCTCCCTACCGAGCTCCTCCTCCCCCACCTCCAACTACTGGGGGAGGTTCGTTCTGAGATAGCGCCGTTCCCTCACGGCCTGAAGGATGCCCCCCTCAGGGCTTGGCCCGGGAGGATGTATAGAGGGGGGAATTCGAGGTCTCCCCTCTAGGGGAGATCTTCCGCATCTTCTTGTCTGCAGATGGCGTGCGGTGCCACGCCTGCAAGAAGGTGGGGCACAAGTGGAAGAACTGCCCCGCTTCCAAAGCCACCACTGACACCAAGGTGGTTGTGAGTGGCACCGCCGGCCCCCCCCCTCCATTGGCATTACCACCCCGACCCTACAGGGGGCACCGTGCTGGCGCAGACTGGCTGGTCGGCTGCCGGAGTGGAGGAGGGGGGGGGGGCATCCACCAGGCCGCAAGGCCCGAAAGAAGGCAAGGCGGGGATCGGCTGCAAATACCCCCAACCCCGTCAGCTGAGAGACCCCTGTACCCCAGAACTCAGTCCTGGGGGCCACCACGAACACTGCTCATCCCGGGCCCATTGATGCCTCAGCGTCGGGTACTGGGCCCGTCATCGTCTTGGCGCGGGTCAGCAAGGGGGGGGGGGGGGTGATGCCCGTGCTCCCAGGCCAGCGCAGAAGGTGGCAACATCTCGAACCCGGGAGCAAAGTGTTGAGGGAGGGTGGGGGGGGGGGGGGGGGGGGGGGGGGGGTGTTGCACCTCAGAGGCGTTCCTTTTTACAACACCGGAGGGCTATTGCGGCTCCCTGACCTCACCATCATTGGGCGGTGGTGGCGAGGAGCGCCTCCCCTCTCCATCCCAGCCTCCGTCGCCGGCAGTCCCCATCTCCACCCCGGAGCTTATTCTGGAACTGTTCCCGGGTCTATCCGGTGACCCGGCGTCGCAAGAGGAGGGAGAATCTGAGCCGCCACCTCCCTCTGGCCTGATACAATTAGAGGAGTCTGCGAGGAACCCGTCTGTCAACAATCCGGGGGGTGGGATCGAGGCCGACCCAGAGCTGATTGGTGGGACCGTGACGTCCGCCACTGGCGGAGGACTCGGTCCCAGACGGCGACTGCCCGGAGGAGGTGGCTCGGTGGGGGGCACGGGGATGATTTTGGGTCCCTCAGCAGCGAGCTGGTGGACTCCCTCGTGGCCGACACCGAGTCGCCCCTCATCCCCCGAGGGGAACTCCGGGGTTTTCTACGTGCAAACCGTGGTCGCCGAAACCGAGAGCAGCTAGCCCTCAACCGGTGGTCGGACTTGGCGCCGCTCATCCGGACTTCCCGCACCTACGTTAAAGAGGCGAGAGACGCGGACGCTTCTGAGCAGCGCTGGCAGAAATCTTTCCTCGCCGGTCTCCTGAGGGAGCAGAGTGGCCCGCGCTCCTCTGCTCCTTCTGAGCACTGAAAAGGTGAAGGTAGCACTTTACTACCGACATGGAGGTGACCATAGCCAGCCTCAACATTAACGGCAGCAGGGACGGGCTCCGCAGGTTCCAGAACGTCTCGGTCCTCTGGGAAGTATGCGGCGTGCTTCCTGCAAGAAACCCACACCGCTCCGGGAGACAAATCCACATGGCTCCTGGAGTGGCGGGGGGGTCTACAAGAGTCACCTAACCTCACGTTTAGGCGGGGTGGCTATCTTGTTGGCCCCACATTTTCAGCCAGAGATCTTGGGGGTCAAGGAGCCAGTGCCAGGCCAGTTGCTGCACTTGACGGTCCGCGAGGGGGGTCGAGGTACTTCACTTTGCGAATGTCTACGCTCTCCAGGCTGGCCTGCAGCAGACGACTTTCTTCGAGCAAGTGTCCACTCATCTTTGTACCATTGCTGCGGGCGAGTGCATCGTCCTGGGGGGGGATTTTAATTGCACCCTCGGGACAAAGGACCACCTTGGTACCCAGTGCAGCTCTCGTGCGGTGGTGAAGTTAAGGAACCTGGTCGGGTTCTTTGACTTGGTGGACGTCTGGCGGACTCTCCATCCTGACTCCAGCGTCTTCACTTTTGTGAGGCCTGGGGTTGGAGCGTTCAGAATCAACTACCTATACATTTCAAGGGCGTACCTGCCCCGTGTCCCGACGGCCTCTGTGCAGCAGGTGCCGTGCTCGGACCATCGTCTCGTGTGGGCGGGGCTCGCCCTCAGTCGCGTACTGGCATTTTAATAACCTGCTGCTGGAGGACGAGCGGTTCCTGGACTTGTTTCGTCATTTCTGGACTGGCTGGAGAAGGAAGTGGGAGGCTTCCCCTCCTTGAGGCAATGGTGGGACGTGGGCAAGACTCACTGCGTACCTTCTGTCAGGAGTATGCGAGGGGGTTGACAAAGAGGCGGAACTCCAGGGTCGAGGAGTTGGAAAAGGAGGTGCTCGACCTGGAGTCACGTCTCGGTCAGCCCGATGAAGACCCGGCCCTGCGGCTGGTGTACAGTGAGAAGAAGGGCGCGCTGCGGGACCTGCAACTTGTCGGTTCCCGGGGTGCGTATGTGAGGTCGCGGATCCAGATCCTTACGGACATGGACCGCGGCTCCCCCTTCTTCTACTCGCTGGAAAAAAGGCGCGGGGTCCGTCAGCAGCTCCTTGCACTGCTGGCCGACGACGGGTCTCTCATCTCGGATCCGGTGGTGGTTCGGGCCCAAATCCGAAGCTTCTACAGCGCTCCCTTCTCTCCGGATCCGTCCAGCGAGGATGCTTGCAGAGTTTTGTAGGTGGACCTGCCGCAGGTCGGCCCGGAGGGCGCCGGTAAGCTTGATACCCCTATAAGCCTGGGGGAGCTGACCAGTGCCCTCAACAGCCTGTCCAGGAGCAAAACGCAGAGCTGGATGGGCTGACCGTGGAGTTCTTCAGGGCTTTCTGGGACATTCTGGGGAGCAACTATGTCGGGTTCTGGGGGAAAGTATCGCAACGGGGGAGATGTGCCTCTCATGGCGCAGAGCCACCATTACCTTGCTGCCAAAGAGGGGGATCTCCGCCACCTTAAAAACTGGCGTCCGGTCTCCCTCCTCAGCACGGAGTACAACATTTTCGCCAAGACAATGAGTTTGCGCCTTGGCAGCGTGCTGGACCACATGATCCACTCTGACCAACTCCAAGCATTCGGGTTCGGGATGCAATTTGTCACCCGAATCCGACTTCTGTACACTGACGCAGAGTGTCTCGTTAAGGTTAACGGGTCTCTGACGGTGCCCCTTCGCTTTGAGAGAGGAGTGCGTCAGGGCTGCCCTTTGTCCGGCCAACTTTGTTCTATTTGCGTGGAGCCTTTCCTGCGCCTCCTACGGAGGAGGCTGTCGGGACTGCTTCTGCGCGGGCCAGGCATTGGGGTGGTCCTTTCGGCTTACGCTGATGACGTGCTCCTCGTGTTCATTGATTCTGCTGACCTGCAGAGGATGCAAGAGTGCCAGGCTGTGTACTCCGACGCGTCCTCTGCCAGGATCAACTGGGCCAAATGTTCCGGACTCCTGGTCGGTCCGTGGCAGACAGACCTCCTCCCAGAGGAGCTCAGGCCTTTCACCTGGAGCAGGACCAGCCTCCTCTATTTGGGAGTCCATCTTTGCCCGGCTGAGGAATCCTGGCCGGCTAATTGGCAGGAGCTGGAGACCAAGGTCGCCGCTCGCTTGAGACGCTGGACAGGACTGCTCCGAGTGCTGTCTTACAGGGGTCGAGTTCTCGTCATAAACCAGCTGATAGCCTCCATGTTGTGGGTACTGGCTGGTCACTTTGACCCCTCCCCCTGACTTTGTCAAAAAGATCCAGAGGATGCTGGTAGACTTCTTCTGGGACAAGAGACTGCACCGGGTCGCTGCTGAGGTTCTGAGTCTCACGCTTATGGAGGGTAGCCAGGCGCTGGTGTGCCTTTGCACCCAGGTGGCGACCTTCCACCTTCAGACCCTGCAACGATACCTTTTCGTTGAGCCCCTTCCACGAAGGTGTGCCCTGGCGACACATTTCTTCCGCCAGGTGCATGGTCTGAATTATGACGTGCAGCTCCTGTTCATAGATCTGCAGGGTCTTTGTTACCCTCTGCAGGTGCTGCCCGTCTTTTACCAGCATCGGCTCAAAGTCTGGAACACGGTCGCCTCGTGCCGCAGCTCCCCCCCCGCCCCCGTCAGGAGTGGTGGCTGTCGTCAGGGAGCCGCTGCTCAGGAATCCGCACCTCCACCAATACCATTTGGAGTGGTGGCGGAGGAGTGTGCTGGATGACACCCTATGAGTTAGCACAACGTGCATCAGTGGACATCCGGCTCGCAGCCAATGACGGTCAAAACGGTCGTGCTCGGACCCGGTGGCTCTCGTGGTTTGGAAGACGCCCAGGTGCGCGGCGGTATCCCATCTGGGCGAACCCCTGCCCGGACGGAATTCCACATTGGTCCCAGGCCCCAAAACCTCCCTTGGGGGCTGGTGCCCCACAATCTTAGCCGCCTCACGGAAATACCCTCCGTGCCTTTTCACACTGCGCGAAGGGGTTTCCTGTACGGGCTGCTGCTGCACACCCTTCACCTCCTTACCCTCACCCGTCATCCGGACCCATGGCGTGCCTTGTTGCCGTCCAGGGCGGAGGTCCCTCTATGGAGGAGTCCTCCCCCTCACTCTTGGGGACCTGGGGTGGAGGGTGTTGCGTGCAGCAGTGCCGTCCAATCACCGATTGCACCGGTTCACGGACTCCCAAGAAGCCTGCCATTTTTGCGGCCTTGTGGAGTCCATGGACCATGTCTATGTTACATGTTTTAGGCTGCACTCCCATTTTAGTTTTCTAACCAATTTTTTGCTGGAGTTTTGTTTGCACTTCAGCCCCACGCTCCTAATCTACGGGCACCCTGTGGTGAACCACTGTTATTGTAGTTCCACTGTTGTTCCACTGTTACTTACAGCGCAGTACATATTCTCTGTTACTGTTTGTTCCATTGTTACTCACTGTGTTATATATTGTTGTTCTTCCGTGGCTCCGCCCGACTGGGTGTTGAATATAGTTGACTGATCTGTAGCCCTGTCTCCAGTCTGGGTTCAGCAGCAGACAGGCTACATCTTAGAGTAAAACCATAACTTTGTTTTCTACAACTTGCCTCGTGTGTAATTGATGGTGCATCAATTTAATACTCTTAAGATAGTACGAAGGATAAGTCACTCAAGCCTGAGCGATTGGACCTGGACCAGAGGCAGCTGACGCCACCGCGATCTTCCAGCATTGGCTAAGCTGTTTCGAGGCCTACCTTGACTCTTCCACTGACGCCGTCTCAGGTGAGCACAAGCTTGGAGTCCTCAATGCCCGGGTGAGCCACCGAATATTTACTCTCATCAGATACGCGGCCATGTACCACGAGGCGATTACACTCCTCCAAGGGCAGTACGTGAGGGCAGTAAACGAGGTGTACGCCCGGCACCTCCTCGCCATGAGGCATCAGCGCCCAGGAGAATCTTTGGCCGAGTTCCTGCGTGACCTGCGGGTACTCGCCCCGAATTGTAGCTGCCAGGCAGTAACGGCAGTTCAACATACCGAGTTCCTGAGCCAGGATGCCTATATGGCCGCCGTTAGGTCTGGCTACATCAGTCAGCGCCTGCTCGAAGGGGATACCCTCGACTTTAATGTTCGGTGGACCCCTGCCCCCTCTCACCATCTGTAGCCTCGCGACCCTCAAGGTCGCCCCACTCCCGCTCTTCGCCAACTTCACCCCGGACTGTAAGCCCGTCGCCACCAGGAGCAGACGATACAGTGCTCGGGACAAGGCCTTTATCAGAGGTCCAGCGACTCCTGCGGGAAGAGATCATAGAGACCAGTACCAGCCCCTGGAAAGACCAAGTGGTGGTCGTCAAGACTGGGGAGAAGCTCCGGATGGTCGTCGACTACAGTCAAACGATCAACCGGTACACGCAGCTCGATGCGTACCCTCTTCCCCGCATATATGACATGGTCAAGCAGATTGCGCAGTACCGAGTCTTCTCCACGGTACACTTGAAGTCCACGTACCACCAGCTCCCTATCCGCCCGGAGGACCGCCAACACACTGCCTTCGAGGCAGATGGCCGCCTCTACCACTTCCTCAGGGTCCGCTTCGGTGTCACCAATGGGGTCTCGGTCTTCCAACGGGAGTAGGACCGAATGGTTGACCAGTACGGGCTGCGGGCCACGTTCCTGTATCTGGATAATGTCACCATCTGCGGCCATGACCAGCAGGACCATGGCGCTAACCTCCAGCGTTTCCTTCACACCACCAAACTCCTTAATCTTACGTATAATAAGGAGATGTGCATTTTCCACACAACCCACCTAGCCATCCTTGACTACGTTGTGGAAAACGGAGTCCTAGGGCCCGATCCCGACCGCATGCTTCTTCTCCTGCAACTTCCCCTTCCCCAAGGCCCTGAAGAGATGCCTGGGGTTCTTCTCGTACTATGCCCAGTGGGTCCCCAACTATGCGGACAAGGCCCACCCACTTATCAAATTCACCCTTTTTCCCCTGTCGGCTAAGGCCCGCCTAGCCTTCAACCGCATCAAGGCAGACATTGCCAAGGCCACGATGCACGCTGTGGCCGAGTCCATCCCGTTCCAGGTGGAGAGCAATGCGTCGGATTTTGCCCTGGCCGTTCCTCTCAATCAGGCAGGCAGACCCGTGGCCTTCTTTTCCCATACCCTCCAGGGCTCCGAAATTCGACAGTCCTCCATCGAGAACGAAGCCCAAGCCATTGTGGAAGCTGTGCAACATTAATCGCGTTGACGAGTACTCCTGTTTTCCCTTCGCCATCCCATTCCCTGACATGACCTCGGTCACTGTCGCCAAGGCCCTGCACAGTCTCTTCACCTTGTTCGGTTTCCCCACCTACATCCACAGTGATCTTCGTTCATGAGTGATGAGCTGCGTCAGTTCCTGCTCAGCAAGGGCATCGCCTCAAGCAGGACTACCAGCTACAACCCCCGGGGAAACGGACAGGTGGAGAGGGAGAACGCGACGGTCTGGAAGGCCGTCCTCCTGGCCCGACGGTCGAGACGTCTCCCAGTCTCCCGCTGGCAGGATGTCCTTCCCGATGTGCTCCACTCTATCCGGTCATTTCTGTGTACTGCCACCAACGAAACCCCTCACGGACGTATGTTTGTCTTCCCTAGGAAGTCCACCTCAGAGGTCTCGCTCCCATCCTGGCTGACAGCCACAGGGCCTATCCTCCTCCGGAAACTCCCTCCGGGACCAGGCACACACTGGTTCCCCACACAACCCTCCACTGTCTACATCCATTACCATCGCCCCCCATGCCTACACTGTTTCCCTCTCTGTTGACGCTTCCGGAAGAAGAAGAGGATGACATGCTCCCGGAGTCGCAGGTCTCGACACCAGTGCCCACACCACAGCCGGGACTGAGGAGATCACAGCGGACGGTTAAAGCTCCTGATGGACTTAATCTATAAGTTTGCTTCACCACTGCTGGACTTTTTTTTTTTTTAAAACAGGGGGTGAATGTGGTGAACCACTGTTATTGTAGTTCCACTGTTGTTCCACTGTTACTTACAGCGCTGTATATATTCTCTGTTACTGTTTGTTCCATTGTTACTCACTGTGTTATATATTGTTGTTCTTCCGTGGCTCCGCCCGACTGGGTGTTGAATATAGTTGACTGATCTGTAGCCCTGTCTCCAGTCTGGGTTCAGCAGCAGACAGGCTACATCTTAGAGTAAAACCATAACTTTGTTTTCTACAACTTGCCTCGTGTGTGATTGATGGTGCATCACACCCAGTGTGGAGAGGGGCGGGGAAGGCGGAGGACCTCCTTGTGAACCTGCTCCTGGGCCTGACGAAGCGCGCCATTTATAGATCCAGGCAGCGGGCAACCGAGGGAGTCGTCCGGCCAGACTGTCTGCCCCTCTTCCGCGGCTACATTCGCGGCCGGGTGTCCCTGGGAAAGGAGCATGCGGTGTCCACGGGCGCCATTGCGGCCTTCCGTGCCCGGTGGGCACCGCAGGGGTCGGTGTGCTTTATTGCCCCTTTAACTACACTCTTATTTGATGTTTTTTAAGTATCGGTTGATCTTTGTTATGTTCGGGCAGTGCCCCTGACAGGAGCGGCCCTTTTTTTGCTTTGTCCCTCAGTTTGTTTTCCTTTCTTCTGTTTTATTGGTGGACCTCAACAGAGTGGCCAATCCACCTAGCCTGCACATCTTTGGATTGTGGGGGTGAAACCTACGCAGACATGGGGAGAATGTGCAAACTCCACACGGATAGTGACCCAGGGCCGGGATTCAAACCCAGGTCCTCAGCACTGAAGTCCTAGTGCTAGCCACTGCGCCACCATGCTGCCCTCAATGTAGGCTTTTTGAGGCCCTGCGTTCTGTTACGGGGGCCAAGCACACACATTTATTGTTTGTCTGTCAAAGGGTGCTCGTCAGAGTTTATGAACTGAGGTATGAAATCCACACTTTTCCTCCTCAAGAAATCATCTTCTCTGGCTGATTCGTTTGGTAATGAAACTTGGATACTATGTCTTACCTTGCAGACATCTTTTCAATTCTAAATGAGCTGAACCTCAAATTGCAAGGGAAGGATGATTGCATTCAGCACTGTGAAGAAATAGATGATTTCCAAAAATCACTGAAAGTTTGGCAAGTGAGAATTGGCAAGTGGTTTAGCACAAAACTAAATCGCTGGCTTTGAAAGCAGACCAAGGCAGGCCAGAAGCACGGTTCAATTCCTGTACCAGCCTCCCCGAACAGGCGCCGGAATGTGGCGACGAGGGGCTTTTCACAGTAACTTAATTTGAAGCCTACTTGTGACAATAAGCAATTTCATTCATTCATTCAGTCATTCAAAGTCAAAACCACTACATGTGCCCCACACTGCTACGACATATAGAAGAAAACAGTGTCAGTAAGGAAACTATCAGTAGACTGGCAAGCCTTATTCAGTCACATCTGCTTGGGCTGATCCAACAGTTTTTGTTGCAACTTTCCAGAGAGAGGAGAGGTGGGTGAAAAACCCTTTTGAGTTTTGAGATCCCAGAGTCAATTATTAACTTACAGCTGACTCAAAATGAAGAGACTGAATTTCTGCACCTTAAAAACACGGCATAAGTCAATGAGACGGTCAGTATTTTGAGGTAGCATTTCTGAGGAGTATCCCGTGCTAAGACAAGCATTTTGTTGGTTTTGCCCCTCACAGCGACCTACATGTGTGAGGTTGGATTGTCCTTCCTCACAAAGGTGAAGACAACACAAAGGTACCTGCTGAACTCTGCACCTGATGGGCAGAATTTACCAGCTGTTCACACCGGCGGGATATTCCAGTCGCACCACCAACACACTGGTTTCCCGGTGATTAGGGGTGCAGTCAACGGGAAACCCAGTTGACAACAGCGAGACCAGAAAAACCCGCTGGCGGTCCGCCTCCGCTACCCAAAAACAGGCGGTGGGTGGCTCGGTAAATCCCGCCCGATATGCACATTGTCCTCTCCTCCTCTGAACCTGATTGGAGTGAGAACCTGAGGACCAAGCAAGCTCACCTGTCGCATTAAAGGTAAGCAAAAATGGTGTGTTGCGAAGGTCAATCGGCATGGGTCACAAAGGTCGGCCAGTTGATAAACATCGGTCCCGGGAAAAGAAGTTTGATAAACACTGAGAAAGAAAGACAAGGGCAGCAGATACCTGGGAACCCGACCACCGAGAGGTTCCCCTCACCATCCCGACTCAGAAATATATCGCTGTTCTTTCACTGTCGCTGGGTCAAAATTCTGAAACTCCCTCCCGAACAGCACTTACACCTCAGGGACTGCAGCGGTTCAAGAAGGCAGCTCATCACTACCTTCTGAAGGGAAACTATGGAGGGTCTGGTATAGCACAGTGGGCTAAACAGCTGGTTTGTAATGCAGAACAATGCCAGCAGCGCGGGTTCAATTCCTGTACCGGCCTCCCCGAACAGGCACCGGAATGTGACGACTAGAGGCTTTGCACAGTAACTTCATTGACGCCTACTTGTGTCAATAAGCGATTATTATTATTATATTATTTTTAATAAGTGGGAGACAGAAGGGGTGAAATTGGGCTCAGTAGCACCCGTGTTTTGTGAATCACGAGGCCTCTTAAGTGTGCCAAAATGGCATTCATGTCATGCACACACATTGCGACATAAAGAATGCAGGGTGCTATATTGATAAAGTGCCTTTGACGTGGATCTAAATATCTGCCAGAAAGCTTAGAGCGCTGGCAGATTATGTCACGGCATGCAAAGCTGATTTAATGACAATAATAATCTTTTATTATTGTCACAAGTAGGGTTACATTAACGCTGCAATGAAGTTACTGTGAAAATCCCCTAGTCGCCATATTCCGGCGCCTGTTCGGATACACAGAGGGAGAATTCAGAATGTCCAATTCACCTAACAAGCACGTCTTTCGGGACTTGTGGGAGGAAACTGGAGCACCCGTAGGAAACCCACGCAGACACAGGGAGAACGTGCAGACTCCGCACAGACAGTGACCCCAGCTGGGAATCGAACCTGGGACCCTGCGCTGTGAAACAACAGTGCTAACCATTGAGGCTTCCGGTGACGGCGGGCGGGAGGCGGCCGCACAATGGAGGGCTCCCGGTCGGCAAAGGCATTTTCGGGGCTTTAAGCCCGGTCCCAGGGTCCGCGGAGGCGGCAGAAGGGAGAAGGCACGGAGGAGGCACAGTGAGGACACAGGAGGAAAAAAGGAACAAAGAAAAATGTCGAGGGTGAGCAAGAAAACGGCCGGAAAAAAAAACAGCTGGAGGTCCGTCGGGGAGTGGAAAGGTCACCATGGGGTCACCAGGAAAAATGGAGGCTGGAGCACCAGGGAAGGCCGCACTCCTTACGGCTGAAGAAATAACTAAGGTGATGGCTGCGGAATTTGAAAAGCAGTTGGCGCAGATTGCGAAATGCATGGAGACGGTGAGGAAGGAGATGAGGGAGGTGTTGAGTGCGCTGGTGGAGGAGGCGGTTTCCCCGGTGAGGACGGAGGTGGCGAGCGCAGTGGCGGAGGTGCAAGAGCAAGGGGAGGCGCTGAAGGAAGTGGAGGAGACGTTATTGCAGCACGGTGATCAACTTGCCTCGATGGGGAAAGAGATGCGGAAGGTGATGGATACTAACAAGGATCTGCGAGGAAAAATGGAAGACCTGGAAAACGGATCCAGGCAACAGAATTTGAGGATTGTGGGGCTGCCCGAAGGAGTTGAAGGACCGAAGCCGACTGAGTACTTTGCCGCGATGCTGGCAAAATTATTGGGGGAGGGGGAGGATCCCTCCCGATATGAACTGGATCGGGCTCATCAGTCGTGGAGGCCGATACCAAAGGCGAGTGAGCCGCCAAGGGCAGTGACTCTGTGCTTCCGTAGGTACAGGGTGAAGGAGAAGGTCCTGAGCTGGGCCAAGCAGAAGCGGGTGGTGCAGTGGGCTGGAGCTGGTATACGTGTATACCAGGACTTTACGGTGGAGCTGGCAAGGAGGCGGGCTGCCTTCAACCGGGTGAAGAGGGCACTGTACATTAGCAAGGTGCGGTGCGGCATTGTATATCCAGCGAAGCTGAGGGTGACTTACAAGCTCAGGGACTTTTATTTTGGAACGGCGGAAGCAGCGGAGGAGTTTGCGAAAGCAGAAGGACTGTGGCAGAACTGACAAATTGAGGAATGGCCATGTGCCGATGTAACCTCAGGACTGTATTTTCTTCTTTTTTGTATTACTGCGCGCGGGTGTAGAGATTAAAGGAGCCAAGGTGGTATATATTTGGACAAGGGAAGGGACGGGACTTTCACTCAAAATGAGGGTTCTTTGGGGTGTAGGTGGATATGCGGCGTTTGTGTGCTAAAAGGGGATCTTTGGGCTTTCCAAGGGCCGGGCAAGTGGGAAAGGGACCCGGGCGGGGGCCTCCACGATGGCTGGTTTAAGCCGGCCAGTGAACGGGAGTGAGGTGGGGGGAGGGGCTGCGGCCATCGGAGCCTGGCAGAACAGGGTCCGAGTGGTCTAGCCGGGGTGGAAAGTTGGGGGGAAGGAACAGAGGTTGGGAGGAGGAGTTTTACAAGAGGCAGTGGACAGGAGTGACTACGGGTAATCCCGGATTCCTTTTTGTCATTTGTTTATGTAAACATGCGGGTTGAGGTTTGAGGGTTGGTGGGTAGATGGGATCGTTGTTATTATGGGGACTGACATATCTTGCTGATTATTGTTTATTGTTGATGGATGTAAATGTGGGAGAAAATGTGAAAAAGGAGGAGAATTTTTTTTTTTTTTTTTTAAAATTGTTTTTAAAAAGTGCTAACCATTGTGCTACAGTGCCGCCCACTGATTTGATACTGGCACTGCCATATTGGAGTTCTGTGCTCCAGCCTATTCCTTCTCTTAACTTCAAACATGACATTAAGTAGCATACATTCTGTGGCCATCCTCTGTGCCAGCTGTATATTAGACACCACGGTACATCAGTGGGTGGCTACTAGGCGTTGAGGGCCATCCAATGACAACAGGGCTGGTGATACTTATTCACAACCCATGCACACAGGAAATCAGATAGGGCAAACCACCATAGGTGTAATGAAGCAACAAGTTTGCAACCTGGACAACTCTGGAAGAGCTGCAGTACTTCACTGAGCATGTCTCAAGATTTGTGGTGGTATGTTACATGCTGCCCAACCTTTGCCATCATGAGGCAACAGCTCGTGCCATAAGAAAAGAAGCTGAGGAGCACAAGGAAGAGAAAGTAGAGGAGAAAGCAAAACAGGAAGTAAAGCAACAGGAAGAAGAAAATTGGTGATGGAGTGTGGTCAATTGAGCAATGTCTGAGGCTAGTGATGCATTTGGTAGGATAAGGTATTTGAAGGTGCATTTACTGCCTTGATCACTCATGTGAGATTATTACACGTCTTGCGCCCTTGGGGCCAATCACCTATTACTAATCTCTGTAGTCAACTGTTCACAATGCCTTCTCGTTGTCTGTTTGGAGGGGTTCCTGCCAAGAAATCCAGTGCAGCATCCAAAAGCTCAGATGGCCACTCTCTCCCATGGTCACCTATCCTTCACTCTTTCCCCAGGTCAGATTCAGTAGCAGAGTAACTCCCAACCACCCACTCCAGTGGCAATGCATCGCATTTCAAGAGATGCAAGCTAGCTTTATCATAGGCTAACTTCGAAGTAGCGTAAATTATTAATAATATCAAGATCCCTCCCTGATGCATGCAGCCAATTAATCCATGGTTAGCACTAGCTACATACAGAAAACATAATTATCAGGCAGTGCCAAGTTGGCATATTGCCTGCATTACACAGAAATGGCTGGCAATCCAATTGTGGGGGTCATCCAACATAAACCCACCCCCCCCCCCCACCCCACCCCCCTCTGTGTGGCAGCACCAATCTGCAATTTGGCAGTGACATGTCCACTCAAATGTTCTCACCACGTGGCTTCTGCAGAAGCTATTAGGCTAGGCTCTATCTCTATGATATTAGGATGTTACAGATTGAAGAACAATCTCAACATTTTGTTTGCCACTCTTGTTTCTACATCCTCATTTTATGGGGCAGGAGCAATGCTGGCAAGGTGGTGGTCAGCTTTCTCCTTAAACCATTGCAAGTCTTTAAGGTGATGTTGCTCCTGCAATTGACTTTGGTAGGGAATTCTATTGATGAAGGAATGTTGGATGATGCATGTCCACATCAGGGTGATCTATCACTTAATTGGACACACTAGATTTCCCACATTACTGTTCATTATTCCCAATGGTAGAGATCAAAGATAAGGGATGAGTTATCAAAATAAGTTTGGCAAGTTGTTGTAGTACATTTTGTAGATCGTACATATTTCACCATTTGGGAAGGCAATGGAGATAGAGTCCAGTGACAAGGACACTGTTCAAGTAACCTAATGTTCCCTGAATGATGGTTAGGTTCCGAGTGTTACTATGGCAGCACTTACCCAGGCAAGTGATTAGTATTCCATAAGTCCTGCCTTAAGCTCTGCAGATGATGGAGAGGCTCTCAGAGTACCAAGTCGCTGCCTCTTATCGCCATAGTATTTATATGGTTGATCCAGTTCAGCTCCCGATGAATAATTCCAAAGGTACTGTATTGTCATTGTGGAACCCAGTAATGGTGGAGTCACTGAAGGTCAAGGGGAAATGGATTGACATTCTATTGCTTTAGACGGTCATTGCCCAATGCTTGTCTGGCATGAGCATTGTTTACAACTTGCCTGCTCCTGCTTAGGTGTTAATCCAGATCCTTCTGTAGGCTGGCACGAGTTACTTCATTATCGGAGGAGTTGTGAATGAAGCTGAGCACAGTGCAATCATCAGTGCACAGAACATTATTCTGTCTTATAACAGCAGAAAGATCATTGATAAAGCAGGTGAAGATGGTGAGGATCTGAATTTGACAGAGGGTGATTTCCTCCACATCCCCAACTCTTGCCTTTGCTCAGTCATTACTTTTTTTTGCTTAATTTCTTTGGGTTTTTGTTCTCTTTCCTTCACTTCACATACGATTGTCGTTCTTTGATTTCAAATCCCTTTCCAAATCCCTCTTCCACACTCAGTCCCAATTCTCATATTCTTCCCCCCCCCCCAACCCCCATGGCCTCCACCACACAGAGGGCGGGATTCTCCACCCCCACGCAGAAGTGGCTGCGCCGTCGTGAACGCCGTCGAGGTTCATGACGGCGCGGAACGGCCCCGGTCCCGACCAATTCAGGCCCCGACAATGGGCCAGTATCGGGGCCGCGTCATCTACCCGCGCCAGGCCTTGTCGCCCGCGTAAAAGTGGCGCCGCATAAATGACACGGCCGGCGCCGCATAACAGACGTCATCCGCGCATGCGTGGTTGCCGTCCTCTCCAAGTCCGCCCCGCAAGAAGATGGCGGACGGATCTTGCGGGGCCGCGGAAGGAAGGAGGTCCTCCTTCAGAGAGGACCCCACATCTGAGGTACGCCCTGGTGCAGGATTCCCCCTCGCCCCTCCGCAGGCCGCCCCCCCCAGCGTTCACGCACCGCCCACGACTGCAGCGACCAGGTGTGGACGGAGCCGGGGGGGAACCCGCCATTTTGGCCTGGCCGCTCGGCCCATCCGGGCCTCAGAATAGCGGGGATGCTGGAGAATCGCCACTTTGGGTGTCTCCGGCGATTCTCCGGCCTGCAAAACTCGACCGGCCCGTTCCCGCCTCTTGGGAGAATCGGGGGAGGGCGTCGGACCGGCATCCCCGGAAATTTTGGCGGCCCAGGCGATTCTCCCAACCAGCGTGGGAGTGGAGAATCGCGCCCAGAATGTTTCCAGACTACACTACACAAGTGAAACTGTTATACACAGATGGGAAGTGAAGTTAAATGCTCCACTTATAGCATTTAATCTTCCTTAGAGAGGTTGGAAATCTCAGAGGAAGAGATTAATAGTCAAGTCGTGAAAGAGTGGTTGGTTGGCAGTCTTCCATCTGTGAAAAATGATGGGAATGCAGCTTCATAACTTTGGCGAGGTCAAAGGAGATAATCGGCTGCCCTCTTTTGCTGGCTGAAGGGCAAGGATGAAGTGTCCTCTCCACTTGTTATTAAGGCTGACGTGTCCTCTCCACTTGTTATTAAGGGTGAAGTGTTCTTTCCATTTGTTTTTTGGCTGCATAACCTGGGCAGGATTTGAAGACACAGGCTCTTCCCCATTACCTGCATCCCTCTCTCTGGGCCTGAAAGGCTGAATTCACAAGAAAGGCGGGATCCCAAACCCACTTGGTTACTGGAGTTACCGGAAGGCACTCAGCCGCCAATAGGACGCCACTTCACAGCCTTTGACTCGCCTGAGCCAGATCCACGGCACCATAGAAAATGGCATTTTCAGAGTGTAATGTAATGTTCTTTTGTCTTCCCATTATGTTGAAATTTCCAAAGGGTCAGGTCAAAATTCTGTAGCCACCTGGGTTGGCCACTTCCCGACTTAAAATGAAGATCCGCAAAGGATGCAGGGAAATTCAGCCAACACAGGAGAAACAAGCAGGTGCAAAGTTTCCTGTGTATTAAAACGTGCAGAAACCCAGACAGCACTGAAACTCACAGCCATCTGCATATTAATGAGCGATCCCCGGGAACAATCGAAACATTCGAGGTGAATAAGGCCAAGCCAGACTCCTCGGCGCCAGCAGGAGCCAAGACAAAGGAAGGCCAACGGACACTCGGACCGGCCAGCGATCAGGGAACAGCTCCAGTATTGGAGAAATCGATCCAAGTGATCGGAACGTAGTCCAATCACTTGGAACCAGGTACGGGGTCCGCCCCGAACGGCGCGAAGCCCCTGGGGACTATAAAGTAGAGTCCCCAAGTTCAAATCGTCCTTCTTGGCAAGGTCACTCAGCAGTGAATCAACCCTTGAACGTGACCTGCCTAAGTTGCTGCATTAACCAAGTAAGTCTCCAGTCAACGCACGCTACGAGATAGGCGCTCCTAGCTACCAGTCTATACCAGCTTTGAATCCTGCAGACTCAGAATCGAACGAAAGGCCATTTGTCCCCCTGACCTGGTGGGCCAGTTCCGAAGCAAAGTATAGGCCTTTTAGTGATAGAGACAGTCTAGTAAGTAGAGTTTATGCATGAGTAGTGATTGACTGTGTATAATAAATGTGTTTTGATTTGAAACTTACTAACTGGTGTATTGAGTTATTGATCAGCACTTGAACTTGAACCTCGTGAACGGTATCATAAAGATACCTGGCGACTCTAGAGCAAAGGTTATTGAAACAGAACGGGCAACGAATTAAGAGCCAACCAAAGTGCGCAACAATTCCATAGCTATGCAAATGTTGTTGCTCCATCTCCTAACGATTAAACAATAAATGAACAAGAAGGCAGGGATGTTCCCACTCAACATGCCTCACCCACAGCGGTGGCCAAAGTGTCAAAGTTCGTAACAATATGACTCACCAATCCTAGCATCTTCTAAAACTAGAGGTGGTTCAGATTGAAATGATATAATGAACGTCATCCAAGTGATTCATGGGAGACAAGGACTGCAGGGTGATTGAAGCAATGTGCATTAGATCTCAAGAGAGATCATTACTTAAGATCAATCAACCCATCTTCAATTCCCCAGTACAGTACATGCAGACATCAATAGAGCGTGTGAATTTATACTTCAGTGGATTGAACCATGAATACTTCAAACTCGTCAATATAGAGCAATGTGCAGCAAGCGTTAACCTTCACACGATTAGCATGCACACGCTAGGTCAAAACATTTTTTGATCATGTTTAAAAAAAACAAAGCATCAAAGTCATGTTTAAAAAAAAGATTCAGAAAAACAACATCCAACATCAGAAAATATTGTTGCTTTTAAATCCTTTTCCCTCCCTGTGGAGAAAGTTTACCACACAGCTGACATCAGCTCCAAAGGAAGCAATGTATATCGGTCTTGGATGCTGATCAGCCAGCATCCAGGAGAGAGAAATACAGAAGCAGTTGGGTGCACAGCATGGAAGCAGCCCATAATGATTTCTTGGCTCACATACCTCCAGATCAGCATGCAAGCTCAGAAAGACTTCAGTTCTACATTTTTCCCTATGGAGTCATTCGCATATGGCCCGTGTATGGGGGTATTACAAGTATCCCCGGTACATCATGACGCAACAATTCCAAATCCAAGTGTTATGCTCACCACTTTGGAATACAGAACAAGCTTTTATAACAGCACCTTCCACAGCTACCATAATACTACCTATAAATTGCTATATAGATTATGTTGTGCGCTTCAGCTTTCTAATTGAGGAGCAATTGACTGAATGTTGCCCTTGCCACTTTGTCCCGTGTTTTACTGATCTTCACCATAACCGCACATACTGCACACTTGCGACGCACACCTTCCCCATACCTCCAAATTTGGACATTCTTTTGCGTTTATGGATCTCAAAGGCTTTGGGAATCAAAAATACGTGATGTTGTAACTTGCAGCAGAATCCAGAAGAGGTGCTTATCCATGACAGCAACCAAAACCTCTGTTCTCAATTAATCATTAAAGTAAGTCACTTTTGACAGCTTCAAGCTTATTTGCACTTGCCTTGGGAAGTTCAGTTTGCCTATTATGTACCATTTACTTCACGTAAATTTATAGCAATATCATGCAAACCTAGGCATTACAAATCCCCAGCCACCTACAGCAATTATGTTCCCAATTCATAATGAATTGCATCAGTGAAATCCCTTTGTGCCAAATTTTACAGAATCCATTAAAATTCTTTCAGCGTTGGCCTTTGGTACAGCAGTTGGAAAACCTTTTTGTTGTATACAATGGACTACATAGCTGTTGCAAACTATTTTATTTTTCTCAATAACTGAAATAGAATAAATTAAAGCAACTATCCCAGCCACACCTTTTAAAGAAATTGCATTGTGAGGGTTCGAGGCCTCCAAACCAAATCATTTATTATTTAAAAGCAAGTTAGGATATCATAATGGCACCTTAATTTACCCAGCTACTTTCAATATGAACCTGATCTTTTATTGCGTGCTCTTGTTTGGTCAGAATTCATCAACATGTGACAATGCGCAGGATTAACCTTTTCTGATCCACTGAGCATCTTACATACAGAATCACTACAGTGGAGCAGGAGGCCATTCGACCCATCGAGTCTGCACCGACCCTCTGAAAGAGTACTCCACCCAAGCCCGTTCCCCCGTCTTATCCCAATAACTCCTTAACCTAACCTACACATCTTTTGAACACTTAAGGGGCAATTTAGCAAGGCCAATCCACCTAACCTGCATATCTTTGGGAGGAAACCGGAGGACCTGGAGGAAACCCACGCAGACACGGGGAGACATTCAAACTCCGCACAGACTGTCACTCAAGGCCAGAATTGAACCCGCGCTCCGGCACTGTGATCTAGCAGTGCTAACCACAGTGCTACCTGGCCGCCCGGTATATCATAAAGTTCTCTCTCATTCACTTCCTTGAGAGGCTGAAAGACCATTAGTTTTTCTAGTCATTCCACTTAGTGATCTAACACAAGGCAGCAGCATCGAGGTTCTTTCCTAAACACCATTTCCAGGTCATGAATGTTTCTCCCTGTGATTTAATGACCTGAACTGAACTCCAAATTCAAAGCACAAGCTGATCAGTGTGGAATGGCTTCAGACTGAAGACAGCCTCTTCCCCAGTTAGATCAATTCCATTCATTACATGAATGTATTCGCCATCATTTTTCCAACGCTTTCCACTTATGACTATATTAAATTTAGCCTGTCATAGACATGCAAATGTGGTCTCAATCCTTCTACAGTTCCTCAGCTGTCTTATCAAGCTCCGCAGTCCGCCTCAGTCCAGTATCATTTGTAAACTTGAACAATTAATCTGCATTTCGGAATCCAGCTGATTTACATAGATCACAAAGAGTAGGGACAACAGAGCTATTCCCTGAGCACTCCACTCAGTCACTGTCAATTCTGCTCTCCGTGAACAATTAGCCGGTTACAGACGAAAGATTAGTTGGACTGTGGTTACTCAGTGTTGTGTTTCATTGCCTTTCTTTAAAGTGTGCGCCTTCATTACTACCATAGTGAATTGCAAGTCCAGAAGAGGGACTCTTGGCTGATGAAAGGGGCCCAGAAGACTGGCAGGGACCCCCATTACACGAGTGCACATTCTCATCCTGGATAAGAATTTGAGAGCCAGCAGTAATTAAAGTTTCAGCACTAGCTGGTTACCTTGGTGTAACAAAGCAAACAATGCTCAATTTAGAGGCAAATGCAAAAAAAAACTAAATTAAGAACAGAGATGTTGAAAGAGAACAATCAACACCTTTCATACTAATGCAAGTAGAGTTAGGAATTATAAACATATACATAGCTACCAAAAACCTATAAACCATATAAATCTCTCAATTACCTCGCTGATAAGACAGCTGAGGAACTGTAGAAGGATTGAGACCACATTTGCATGTCTATGACAGGTTAATTTAATATAGTCATAAGTGGAAAGCGTTGGAAAAATGATGGCGAATACATTGATGTAATTAATGGAATAATATTCAATATTATTACGACCAGCGAGTGGAGGCGGTTTCGTGCAGGGGCACCAGTGTGGCAGCCCTGGTCACAGCTCCCCTACCGCTGTCGCCGGCCAGGTACTCCACCAGCCCGGTAGTGGGGGCGGCCCTGCGGATATGGGGCCAGTGGAGGAGGCATGTGGGGGGGGGTGGGGGGGGGGGGGCGTCTGTCTGGGCTCCAATGTGACAACCATCGATTCGCCCCCGGGAACATGGATGGAGGGTTTCGAACATGGTGGCGGGCGGGGGTGGGGAGGGTGGGCGATATGTTCCTGGAGGGGAGTTTTGTGAGTTTGAGGGGCTTGGAGGAGAAATTTGGGCTGGTAAGGGGAAATGACTTTAGGTACTTACAGATGCGGGACTTTGTACGCAGACAGGTCCCATCCTTCCCACTCCTCCCGCCAATAGGGATCCAGGACAGAATAGTCTCTAGAGGAGAGGGAGGAGAGGGTAGAGTCTCGGATATCTACAAGGTGCTCATGAAGGGGGAACTGAAACTCAAATGGGAGGAGGAGTTTGGCAGGGAGATGGAGAATGGGCTGTGGGCGGAAGCTCTGAGTAGGGTAAACTCAACCGCAACATGTGCCAGGCTCGGCCTGATTCAATTTAAGGTCGTTCACCGGGCCCACATGACGGTAGCTCGGATGAGCAAATTCTTTGGGGTAGAGGACAAGTGCGCTAGATGCATGGGAGGACCAGCGAACCATGGTCACATGTTTTGGGCATGTCCTAAGCTTAGGGTGCTGAAAACAAGGGTGGTGATGAGTCCAGGGGTGGCAATTTTCAGGGTTTCGGAAGACCCGGGAGTCCAGGGGGAGAAAGGGCAGATGTTTTGGCCTTTGTTTCCCTAATAGCTACCTCTAGTCCAAATGTATTTACTTTATTGAAGGAGCCAAATTAGCCAGGCTCTCGAGTCCAAGAAAGAGTAAGTTTATTAGTTACCAAAAAAACAAGAAAAATAATAAACAACGCAACACACACATATTCACACTCGGGTCAGGTGAGAAGATAGAAGTTCAGATGAAAGTAGAAGGACAATCTATGAACTAGTCTTTGGCTTGTCTGTGAGCGTAGACGTTGGTACATTGCGGCCACTGGGTTGGGTGATTTCCACAGAGCTTACTCTGGCAGCAAGCTTGGAGACTCGAGATTCCGCTGCGAGGTTAAAAAGTATCTTTACCTTGTGACATTTGCTGAACTTTCTCCATCGAGAGAGTGGGGCGAGGGAGAGAGACATTCTTGGCCTGCTTGTCGTTTTAGCCGGGGTTACCGGTTGCAATTCCTTCTTGTTTCTGTTTCACCCACACACTCTTGAGATGTCAATACGCCAGTACACACAGACCACGTCTGCAGCTGTTATTTGTAAATCGCAATTCCCTGTTTATTCCGAAAGGGAACAAGCATGCATAAAATAGAATCCCAACAGTGCAAAAGGAGGCCATTCAGCCCGCCGAGTCGGCACCGGCCCTCCAAAAGAGCACTCTAGCAAAGCCCACTCTCCCACCCTACCCCCCCCCCCCCCCCCCCCCCCCCCAATCCGTCGCATTGACCATGGCCAATCCACCTAACCTGCGCATCTTTTAACTGTGGGAGGAAACCCGAGAACCCGGAGGAAACCCATGCAGACTCGGGGGGGTGGGGGGGGGGGGGGGGGGGGGGGGGGGGGTGGGGGGGGGGGGGGGGGGAACGTGCCAACTCCACACAGTCACCCGAGGCCAGAATTGAACCTGGGTCCCTAACGCTGTGAAGCAGCAGTGCTAACCACTGTGCCACCGTTCAGCCCATGTCACTTGCCCCAGGGTCAGATATCTTTGAACTCAAGACTATTTTACACATTCAGAGATATCGATCAGCAGGAGTTGGGATTTGGATGTCTCGGAGATGCAAAGTTTACACTCCTTTGTGTGTGGTTCTGGTTTGCCTTGGACAGTGGCCTTGCATTTGAAAGCAATTTGTTTGGCTTCATTTCAAATTTCAGCTACAAATTGTGAAAAATATTTTGAATAAATAAAAGAGCTGTAACCTCATGACACGATGCTCGCAAATTGATGAGCAGTGGTTTGTTTCCCTGGGCATTACCACACGCTTGCCGCAGACCAATGAGCAAGTTCCCATGGGTCAATGGAAGGTGACATTTCTCAAGTCAAATAGTTCCCATGACTAAAATCAGCTCACTTGAGAATTAAAACAGTAAATTGTGAGGCATATGAAAAGCTAGGCTATCCTGACATGAAAAAGAACAAGACCAAAACCACAGCGGTTACACTAAAATGTCAACAACCATTTTTAGACCCAAACCTTGGCTATGCTAAAGTACAAGAGTAGACATGAATAAAAACAACCCAAGAGACATTGAAATGGCTAATCGGATATTATCTTTGATGTGCTACAATGCCACAAAAGAGCAGTTATATTTCTCATTAATGTCACTAATGAGGACGCCGGGAGCTATTCCGCAACACAACCAGCGCCGTGAAAGTTAGGCATTCCTTTTCAAAACTGCTGCTACCAGATTCAGCAACAGAAAGATTCTGAAGCACCTCTCAAAGCCTCGGGGCAGTTCGTAAACTTTAATCTCTTGGCTGAAGGATTCGGGGAGAAGAGGAGAACACAACAAAAGACTTCTATTGCACAGCCCACTTGTAATGCCCGACTGTTGAAATGAAATGTTCTAACTTCTCATGCAGACATTGGGCGCGATGCAACAGCCTCGTTGCACCCGGCGAGGATCCGTGCGGGCCAGTTAGGTCGCGGGGGCCGATCTCACATGTGAGATCACCACTCACCAGGTACATGGTACATACTCGTGCGACTCGGCCAACGTTGTCTACCTCATACACTGCAGGAAAGGGTGGCCCGAAGCGTGGTACATTGGCGAGACCATGCAGACGCTGCAACAACGGATGAACAGACATGGCGCGACAATCGCCAGGCTGTTTGGAAATGCTGAAAGATGACTATTACGGGTGTGGGTGACTGACTCCCCAGGATGTTGATAGTGGGGGATTCATCGATACTAACTGGCCACTGACCTCAGTTGAGACAAGAGCAGTGCCCCCAGGCACACTTTGCCCGACCCAGTGTAAAATCATTGTGTGGTCGGGGGTAATGGGAATCCGGATGGAATCCAGTCCCTTCAATTTCATGCTCCCCACCCACCTCCCAAAAACCCACCGGTGGGAGAGTGTAAAATTCTGGCCTATGTTTCCATGAAGCAGTCAGTATGTTAAGTTTTATTCAAGGTCTAAATTTTGTGGAAATACTGGGTCCAATCTAGCAGCCATGTCTCGTTCGGCTGGGAGCAGGGCATGGCCAGTAGATTCTGGGTGAGGCCTCCTGCGGGCTTCCCGGCAGCAATGATGCCTCGCGGGATCTTCCCAAGTCCCACAAGGTGACGCAACCAGAATCCATCCCACAATGGGAGGGACCAGGCCGCACAAGCTTCATTAGGATTTAAACAAACTTAAGGCCTATTTACCCACGATCGATCAGCCTCTCCAGGGAGGCCTCAGCCAGGCGCCGTTCAGTACTGGTCCACACAAACATGGACCAGGCAGAATGGCACCCAGGGGGGTCTCCTGGCCATTGGAGGCCCCGGGATGGTCACTGCCAAGGTGGCCTGGAAGCACCGCAAAGCCAGCGGGAGAACACCCAGGGTGCCATGGTGCCATTGCCAAGGTTCAGCGCCTGGGGGGGACATGCCCATGAAAGGAGGGGGGTATGAAGGTTGGGGTGTAGGCAGTAGTGGCCTCTCGGAGGTTAGGATGGAGTGAAGGCTGGGGATGGTGGCGGGGGTGGGGGTAGTGTTCATGTGTGTGGGGGGTGACATTGCACGTGGCTGTGGGACGTGGCGGCCCCTCAACTCACTTAGAGATTAGGGAACCCTTTCAAAATGGCAGCCTGATCTCGGAGGATCGGTGATGCACTATCAATTACGACGAGACGAGAGTAGAGAGTAATCGAGGCTTTATTACACAGAGATTTGTGGCCTCCTACAGCAGCTTACGAAATGGCTGCTGTTCGGACAGCACACACATTTATACTCCGCCTCCTGGGCAGAGCCAGCAGGCAGGGATCTACCCCCGTACCTGTAGTAGAGGGGCCTTACCGTAATACCCATATATACAGTATAATACAACAGTGGTGACTACCACATTCACCCCCTGTTAAAAATGAGTCCAGCGGGAATGGGGGGAAAGGTACATAGCTTAAACATCCATGTCTTAAAGGTACTCTCACATGACACTGAATCACAAATAGAAACAAATATTCAGGACCCAGAAGTGGTGCAAAGAGTCCTGACGCTGATCCCTTGTGTTAAATCACCAAGAGGAAAGAAAGATGAATGGTCTTCAGCCTTGCAAGGAGGTGAGTGAGAGAGAGCTTTGTGATCAAAGAAGAAATTTATGGCATTGACCTTCAAGTGTTGTAGATGCACCTGAATCAAATCAATACACCCTACAATCATAAGTAATTGGGAGAGGAAATTTGTTGCTTTGTTCAATGGCTTTGCAGGTTTGTTTTACGGTACAAGCATGTCATTGGTGTGAGGTGGTTATGAGGGAAAGCAGTCTGGTTCAAGTGTTTGTTCGGTCTCCCAAGTTTGACTTCACCCCTTCAGACCAATGTTGCAGAATCGTGGAAAGGCTCCCTTACAGCTGCGGTGTACGGAATATGGTTCTAATGCTCTCAGAACGAATGAGGCATGAATCGAATAATTCACAGCAATTGTTACAAGGGAAAAAATGCTTGCTCACATTTTATCGGACACCATCAATGCCCATTTAAATAGCTTATTAAAGCTAAACATGGTCAACATATTTTAAACAATAGATCTTACTTCATAAATCTAGTCGAATTCTTTCAGATGGTTAATCAAGGCTTATCCAGGTGACTTGGGTAATCGGATTTTCTTAAGTCCCTTCATAAGACCAACTTAGCAAGAATTCCACAACTGAAAAGCTTCACAGCGCCAGGGTCCAAGGTTCTATTCCCGGCTTGGGTCATTGTCTGTGTGAAGTCTGCATGTTCTCCCCGTGTCTGTGTGGGTTTCCTCCGGGTGCTCCGGTTTCTTCCCACAAGTCCCGAAAGACATGTTTGTTAGGTGAATTGGACATTCTGAATTCTCCCTCCATGTACCCGAACAGACACCGGAATGTGGCGACTATGGGCTTTTCACAGTAACTTCTGATGGACATTTTAATTGATGACATTCTTTCTAAACCAGTTTACAATTTTACTACAGAAAGCACTCGGGGCAATCTTCGCTCACTGTGTAAAGAAGATGTAGCTGCAATTTAGGGTTAAGAAACACTGCTGCAAGCTGTGAATGTAGTTTCCTTTGTTCACGGTTTTTAGCAAACATAGATACGAGCATTTAGGAGGGACCATCTCTCCACATTCACCTTCAATTTAGAATCATAAAATGTTTATAGCACAGAAGGAGGCTATTCAAATCATTATATCTGTGCCAGCTCTCTGCAAGGACAATCAGCTAGTCCCACTTGCCAGCTCTTCCCTGTTTTTTCCCCCAAAAGTTGAAGGAATTGAATACATACTTAAAATGAAAACTTTGCAGGCTATGGGGAAGAGCGAGACTAGCTGGTACTTTCTTTCAGACATTTGCTTTTTTATTCATATTTTTACAGGATGTGACTTTGCTGGCTAGGCCAGCATTTATTGCCCATCCCTAATTGTCCTAGAGGAGGTGGTGGTGAGCTGCCTTCTTGAACCACTGCATTACCTGAGGTGTAGGTACACCCACTGTGCTGTGAGGGAGGGAGTTCCAGGATTTTGACCCAGCAACAGTGAAGGAACAGTAATATCTTTCCAAGTCATGTGGTGAGTTGCTTGGAGGACAACATCTAGGTGGTGATGTTCCCATGCATCTGCTGCCTTTGTCCATCTAGATGGAAGCTATCATGGATTTCGAAGGTGCTGCCTAAGGAGCCTTGGTGATTTCCTACAATGCATCTTGTAGATGGTACACACTGTTGCTACTGTGCCTCAGGATAGAGGGAGTCAATGTTTGTGGAAGGGGGAGCAATCAAGTGGGCTGCTTTGTCCTGGATGGTATCATGCTTCTAGAGTGTTGTTGGAGCTGCACTCATCCAGGTAAGTAATCCATCACACTCCTAACTTTTGCCTTGTAGATGGTGGACAGGCTTTGGGGAGTCAGGAGGCAAGTTACTCACCACACGATTCCTAGCCTCTGACCTGCCCTTGCAGTTACAGTATTTATATGGCTAATCCAGTTCAGTATCTGGTAAATGGTAAACCCCCCAGGATGCTGATAGTGGAGGATTCAGTGATGGTAATGCCATTGAATGTAAAGGGTGGTGGTTAGATCCTCTCTTTTTGGGATAGTCATTGCCAGGCACTTATGTGGCACGAATGTTACTTGCTACTTGTCAGCCCAACCCTGGATATTGTCCAGGTCATGCTGCATTTAAACATGGACTGCTTCAAACATGACAGGCCAAAGGCCTCCTTCAGTTCTACACTAGTCTGTGTAAACACAATCCCTCAACGCAGGAATCAATGGTTCAAAACACTAAGTTTAGTCATAAATCAAATCCTCTACTAACCTAACAAAACGCACAAGGTAGAATTACCCTTTACAACATATAAAATTCATTTAGATGTATTAGGATATGTAGCATTTTTAATAGCCCGAAAGTTGGAAAATAGTTAACTACTATTGCCTTCCATGACAAAAGTGCTAATTATTTTGGCAGGTGGAATAGTGAATAGGTTTTCCATGGCAATAGCTTCACAAATTAGAACAGTCAATGCAAATAGATGCCACTGAAGCTCCGATGAGTCATCGGGAGCCATTACCTGGCCAGTTCGCCTACAGACATCGCTCTGCTCCCCTGCAGAGATAGAAGGCCTTGCTTTCACACGGCATCCATCCAAGTACAAATCCAGATTACAGCAGTTGACAGTCAGGATCTTACTGCGCGCATTGATTACCAGGATCCGTTGCCTTTTTCATCTTATTCGACAGCACCCGGTTTTAAAAGTTTTCTTCTCAACTCCCTCCTCTAAGCCTCCAAGATGTTTGTAGTGTTTATACAGAGTTACCTATTGAGGCCTGGCAATATACCTCGTACTGTTCGCTGATCTGCATTCCATCGGAGGTCTTTATTAAAAAGCAATGCCAGAGTCAGCCTTGCAGTGGAAAATGCTCTCTCCCAAACCCATATTCCCAGCTGTTTTCACTCCAGTACAGCACCACACACCCAGCCTTGGCCTTTGATTGAAAGCACATCTTGACAACAGTACACTGTGCTGACAGTGGCTGCCATCAGTCCTGCAACTCAACTACAAGATCCGAGGCGCAAGGACTGCCCCGGTCTTGGATATACGATGGTCACTTCAAGTTCATGTAGCAAATAGCATTGGAAGCAGATGTTAACAGAAAAAAATGAAAACACAAAATATTGGTTTAAGGAATTAAAGTGAATGTTCAAGTCCATCCACAAATTTTCAGATGGTCATCGCCAGAATAATATTCCCAGTTGCTGGCAGATGTAGAGTCCCCATTATCTACAACACAGTTCTTCACTGCCATCTGCAGACAAAATCTTGATACTGCATCTGCAAAGGAGCCAAAATCTGAAGTTTAAAGCACAGAAAGCCTGTGCCAGCTACCTAAAAGAACTATTCACTCAGTCCATTTCTCTTGCACTTACCGTATATCCTTTTCAATTTTTCATTAAAATATTCACCCTTCTTAGCATGCATTCTACTCCCACTGCTGTTTCAGATAGAAAACTCCATGTTTCAAAAATTAAAAAAACATTCTCCTAACTTCTTCCTTCACAGATAAATATTTAATGAGAATGCACTTTGAATTGGATAAACAATTGGTTTTGTCCTCATTGGCACAAGATGGTTATTAATGGTAATGGTTCAGCTTGGAAACTAGTTACGCCAGGGGTCATGACAAGGAGAGGCGGTGACGTAGTCGTATGGTCACTGGACTAGTAATCCAGATACCCAGGGCAATGCTCTGGGGCCCAGGTTCGAATCCCACCAGGGCAATTGGTGAAATTTGTCTTCAGTAAAAATCTGGAATTAGAAGTCTAATGTCGACCATGAAACCATTGTCGATTGTTGTTAAAAACCCATCTGGTTCACTAAGGTCCTTCAGGGAAGGAAATCTGCCTACATGTGACTCCAGACCCACAGCAATGTAGTCGACTCTTAAATAGCCTCAGGGATGGGTAATAAATGCTGGTCCAGCCAGGGACGCCCACATCCCATAAACATATTTTAAAAAGCTCCCTAGGACCCTCCAAAAATGTCAGAGATTTCAGTCATTTCTGACTTTCCTACTCAGAATATTTACCCAGGAAATGTTAAACAGAAAAATCATAGTCTAACTCCTGCATAACTATACAACTGACACGCCAAACTTCTCCATCAACACCGATTCCCCCTATGACAGTCCCCTGAGCTCTTCTTTGATAAACGTCCGTGGGATCTTTTACATCCACCCGAGAGGGCAGTTGGACCCTCGGGTTGACGTTTCATCAGAAAGATAGCACCTCCAATAGTTGGACACTTCCTCACTACAACTCCCTCATGGGAGTATTAGCCTTGATTAATCTTGTCTTGAATTCCAAAGAGTGGGGATAAAATGGAGTGAGAGGAGCAGAAACAGGCCTGGTGAAAGCAAGACGGGAAAAAAAGCTGACAAGTGCCTCGCTCTCCCAAACCACTGAAGCTCACGTCACATCTTTGTTCTTTATATTGATTATATAGCCTCAAACACAAATGGGAAGAATAGTGTCAACAAAGCAAAAAATAAAAATCACTGAGACAAAATACAAAGAATCCCTCAAGAAAACACAAGAATAGTTTGTAGTTTTCAGTAGTTTCACCTTCATTACTGTCCGTGTACACTGAAGTCAGGAATATGATGAATACTCTCCAACAGTACTGAAGAAGCTCAACACCATCCAGGACAAAGCAGAACACTTTATTAGCACCTTAAATATACAGTCCATCCATTACAGGAGTACAGTGGCAGCAGTGTATACCATCTAGATGATGCACTGCAACAACTTACCAAGGATCCTTCAAGAGCGCTTGCTACACCCACAACCTTTACGACCTTGAAGAATAAGGGCAGCCGGCGCATGGGAATGCCACCAAGTTGTCCTTCAACTCACACACTATGCCACTTTGGTCACTGTAGTCCTGCCACATCCAGCCGTGAATGGTGGTGGGCAATTTGATACCTCCTCACTGGGAGAGGTAGCTCCATAAATGTCCCCATCCTCACTGATGGAGGAGCACGGCACATCTGTGCAAAAGACAAGGCTGAGGCATTTGCAACTATCTTCAGCCAGAAGTGCCAAGTGGGTGAAATATTTCGGTCTCCTCCTAAGGTCCCCAGCCTCACAGATGCTTACTCCACATGATATCAAGAAATGGCTCAGGGCACTGGATATTGCAGAATCTATAGGCCTTGACAATATCCTGGCAATAGTACTGAAGACTTGAGCTTCAGAACTGGCCGCACCCCTAGCCAAGCTGTTCCAGTACAGCTACAATGCTGGCATCTACCCAGCAATGTTGTAAATTGCTCAGGTGTCTGCAGTGCACAAGAAACAGGACAAATGCAACCCAGCCAATTACCACCTATCAGTCTACTCTCCATCATCAGCAAAGTGATGGAAGGCACTTACTCAGCAAAAAACCTGCTCACAGATGCTCAGTTTGTGTTCTGCTAGGGTCACTCAGCTCCTGACCTCATTATAGCCTTGGTTCAAACATGGACAAAAGAGCTGAATGCCAGAGGTGAGGTGAGAGTGACTGCCCTTGACGTCAAGGCAGCATTTGACAGAGTATGGCATTAAGGAGTCTGAGCTAAACTGGAGTCAATGGAAATCAGGGGGAAAGCTATCCACTGGTTGGAGTGATACCTGGCACAAAGGAAGATGGTTCTGGTGGTTGGAGATCAATCATCTCAGCTCCAGGACATCACTGCAGGGGTAATGTCCCAGGCCCAACCATTTTCAGCTGCTTCATCAATGACCTCCCTTACATCATAAGGTCAGGAGTGGGGATGTTTGCGGATGACTGCACAATGTTCAGCACCATTCACAACTCCTCAGATAATGAAGCAGCCCATGCACAATTGCAGCAAGACCTGGACAATATCCAGGCTTGGGCTGACAAGTGGTAAGTTACATTCGCGCCACACAAGTGCCTGGCAATGATCATATCCTACAAGAGAGGATCTAACCACCGCCCCTCGACATTCAATGGCATTTAACTTTATCGGACTAGCCACATTAATACTGTGCCAATAGGGCAGGTCAAAGACTAGGAATAATACATAATATAATTCCTCACTGTTGCTGAGTCAACATCATGGAACTTTCACCCTAACAGCACTGTGGGTGTATCTACCCCAGATGGAAAGTTACAGCGGGCAGGATTTGACTAAATGGGAACAAAGTCCCGTAGCGAGTGCGCTTATCCACGTATTTCCCAGTACTTGAAGCGCCAAGAAACATAATGCAATAAAATGGCACTTGGGTTAGATGGGGGACTCCATGGGGAATGCACGGCCGAGTCTGCATACAGCCCCATTTTGTGCACTGAGGAGCTCTGCTTGCCAGAGTGTAGCTAGAGATCAGGACGCTCCATTCTCTGGACCCCGCAAAGCGACCCCCAAGCCCCAACACACTATGGGAGGGTCCCCGGGCCCCTCCTCCATACCCCCTCACCCCACCCAACAACCGCACAGGGCACCCCAGCCCGATCGCCACCATGCAGAAAATGCCGGCGTAGCACTGTGGCAGTGCCAACCTAGCACCGTCTGTGCCCATGCCAGGTGGTAGTGTCACATGGGCATCTTGGAAGTACCAGGCTGGCATCCAGGTGGCACTGCCAGAGTACCAGGCTGGCAGTGCCAGGGTGCTCAGGTGGCACCAGCAGTGCCAAGGTACCACCCTGCCCAAAAGGCATGTACCTGGGTACCTGGGGACACCCCTACGAGTACCATTCAGTCTGATCCCCGTTTGTGGAGACCAGTACTGAACGGAGCTTGCCCGAGGTCTCAGAGGTGAAGGAGATGGATCTCAACGCCTCGGGTGCATCGGGAAACTGCAGATTCGAGTGAGACTAGCTGCAGATTTGCCAAAAAGTGATCCCGTCCACAATGGGCAGGATTTACCTCGCAACGTCTCGCAAGACCGCATTAGCACAGTGGGCTAAACAGCTGACTTGTAATGCCGAACAATGCCAGCAGCGCGGGTTCAATTCCCGTACCAGCCTCCCCGAACAGGCGCCGGAATGTGGCGACTAGGGGCTTTTCACAGTAACGTCATTGAAACCTACTCGTGACAATAAGCGATTATTATTATTAGTATTCGATCTCGCAGGCATTGCGAGCCAGGTAGATCCCGGAGCAGGGTCTCCCAGCTGTGCTACGGCGCCACTTTTCGGGTGCAGCATGGCCGATCGATCGCACTCCTTATGTTGACTGAGGTTTAACTGGAATTTTAAACAAGCAAACAGTTCATAAAGATTGTCAAAGTGCCTTACTTGCCCTGGAAGGGTACTTTGATATTTGTTGAATGTCAAATTTCTCCATCATCATAAGAAATTCCACATTAAAATCAATTTTTTAAAGTTAGAAACAATATTTTGGCTTCCACCTTAATCCCATACTCATGTCCCAATCATTTATTTTGCTATCTGTAAAATTAGAAAATTAAAGCAAAGGGATTCAATGTTTTTTAACTTGCTGCTTTGATGGCTGAGAGTATACTTCAAAGTGATTGACTGCTTACTCTGCTTGATGACAACATGCCTGCAGGTCACCTCACTTAGCGTCAGGTTCGAATTAGCAATGAGAAAGGGAAATCCACACTACAGAGGTTGGGTGATCTTTGTGGGCATCTATCTTTGTCAATGGTGAGAACCACTGCTTTGTTGCTGAAATCCAGCCCAATGCATGATCCAATACAAACATCCCGCCTGGGATATATGTTAAGTGGAGATAATTAATCCTGATTGGAGGATGGGACACATTAACTGCGCCAGCTCAATTTGCCCCAAACATACACGTTCTTGCTTTCGCAAGTGTGACCGTGCTGGCTTTTAATAACCTCTAATTTAACCGATTGGTTGGCAGAACGAAATGTCAGGATAAGTTAATACTTGATTCATAGAGGATAGTTAAATCATTTTTGGGACACCTCAGAGAGAAGAGCCACTTTTCAAATGCTGCAACAAAAATCTGCATGCAACTTAACGGAGAACAGTAAAGAAATAACTTACCATTTTCCAGAAAAATCTTTGGGCTGCCAGTATTGTTCTGAACGTGCCTTACTTTGACCGCTTTTGCACGGAACACCGATTCTTGGCCAGTTGCAACTTGTTCCTTCTTTTCTTTCCTCTTTGGTGGCTGTGGCGAGGCAAGTAGATATACTTCACTTGTGGTCCCCGTTGAATGGACTTGGCGCTCTCCCTGTGTAAATCCCAGTGAGATACTAGTCATTGTACAGTGACCCTGGACTAAATTTTCAACACAAATTTCTACTTATCAAGATTAAATTCTTAAAGACTTTTTAAGAATACACTGCACCCCATCCAGTTCAGAAATCTGTTGTTTGGAAACACCAGGGGGTGGGCCTCAGGCAATGTCCTGTTTTCTGCTTTGAATCGGTTTTCTGTTTCGAACCTGAGAAAAAGAAACCAGCCTTACACTCCAGCCCAAGAAGGTCATCCCCATTTTAAATTACACTCCCATTTATAATATAAAAAGAGTTGCTTCAGAGAGGTACTACACTGGACCCTTGCTGAGATAGCACTCCATCCAGACCAGCACTGGTCAGGCTGGTTTTGCATCACCGTAAGCCAATTTGAACTCCCACCAATTTACTTACATGGAAATGCAGAATTGGTTTATGAAGCCAGCAGCCTTGGGTTATGACTAATTAATTATGTTCAGAATAATTACCCCTCAAGACCATTTGCTGACCCATCAGCAGCAGAAATGAATTAAACAGAGATTTGAACATAAAGATAAACCACAAGTCCCAGAGAGTCACCGCAAACACCGAGCTCCTGCACTGAAAATCACATTTTCCACTAAAGTACATTGTCCAGCTAGTTTCTAATGTTGAATCGTAGCTAACAAAACATTTGGCTCAGATTTTTGAACTGTGGGAGTAATCACATGATAAATCTAGGATCTTCTTCTCTTGCAATAACATTTTCTTTTCAGGTTACGCGAATGCAGACATATCACAAATTGCATTTTTAAAATTTGCCATCACAGTACATTACAAATTGAATTTTATTTTAACAGCAGCGCAGTACTTAATAGCTGTGCAAGATGATAATGAGCCACTCAATCGCTGGAAATTACTGCAATGGGTTTTCCAACAGTTTGGTTTTGTGAAAATGGGGGGGAAAAAAGAATTACTGGTGCTAAATTCAGGAGAACCCAACCAAACCCCATGCCCACGCCCCCTCCCCAGTCCCAACCCCACACCGCCTCAACCACACCGCCCCTCCCCAACCCCACCCCTATAGCCTTCCCCAACCTCACCTCCAACCCACCCTTCCAATACACACACACACACACAGACGCACACTCGCCGCACTCACCCACCCACCGGCGCGCGCGCGCACACTCGCCGCCCACGCCCGCACACACGCGCACACACGCGCACGCACGCGCACGCACGCGCACGCACGCGCACGCGCGCACACGCGCGCACACGCGCGCACACGCGCGCACACACGCGCACACACGCGCACACACGCGCACACACGCGCACACACGCACACACACGCACACACGCACACACTGCAGAAATTTTGAGGTCTGTGGGGCCCCAGATACTGGGCCTCAGATCTCACTGCAACTACGATACTATTGGAGGAAGAGGCAGAACAGGAAAATTATTCTGTCTGTTGTGATAGGTGAATGGAGTGGGGGCCTCCTGGAACCTGATTGTCAAAGACAAACGGGGGTAAAAAAAAAGAGCACGGGAGGGTTTAAACTAGTATGGCAGGGGGGTGGGCACGGGAGCAATAGGTCAGAAGGTGAGAGCATTGAGGGAGAACTAGGGAATAGGGACAGTGTGGCTCTGAGGCAGAGCAGACGGGGAGAAGTTGCTGAACACAGTGGGTCTGGTGGCCTGAAGTGCATATGTTTTAATGCAAGGAGCATTACGGGTAAGGCAGATGAATTTAGAGCTTGGATTAGTACTTGGAACTATGATGTTGTGGCCATTACAGAGAGCTGGTTGAGGGAAGGGCAGGATTGGCAGCTAAACGTTCCAGGATTTAGATGTTTCAGGCGGGATAGAGGGGGATGTAAAAGGGGAGGTGGAGTTGCGCTACTTGTTCGGGAGAATCTCACAGCTGTACTGCGAGAGGACACCTCAGAGGGCAGTGAGGCTATATGGGTAGAGATCAGGAATAAGAAGGGTGCAGTCACAATGTTGGGGGTATACTACAGGCCTCCCAACAGCCAGCGGGAGATAGAGGAGCAGATAGGTAGACAGATTTTGGAAAAGAGTAAAAACAACAGGGTTGTGGTGATGGGAGACTTCAACTTCCCCAATATTGACTGGGACTCACTTAGTGCCAGGGGCTTAGACGGGGCAGAGTTTGTAAGGAGCATCCAGGGGGGCTTCTTAAAACAATATGTAGACAGTCCAACTAGGGAAGGGGCGGTACTGGACCTGGTATTGGGGAATGAGCCCGGCCAGGTGGTAGATGTTTCAGTAGGGGAGCATTTCGGTAACAGTGACCACAATTCAGTAAGTTTTAAAGTACTGGTGGACAAGGATAAGAGTGGTCCGAGGATGAATGTGCTAAATTGGGGGAAGGCTAATTATAACAATATTAGGTGGGAACTGAAGAACATAGATTGGGGGCGGATGTTTGAGGGCAAATCAACATCTGACATGTGGGAGGCTTTCAAGTGGCAGTTGAAAGGAATACAGGACCGGCATGTTCCTGTGAGGAAGAAAGATAAATACGGCAATTTTCGGGAACCTTGGATGACGAGTGATATTGTAGGCCTCGTCAAAAAGAAAAAGGAGGCATTTGTCAGGGCTAAAAGGCTGGGAACAGACGAAGCCTGCGTGGAATATAAGGAAAGTAGGAAGGAACTTAAGCAAGGAGTCAGGAGGGCTAGAAGGGGTCACGAAAAGTCATTGGCAAATAGGGTTAAGGAAAATCCCAAGGCTTTTTACACGTACATAAAAAGCAAGAGGGTAGCCAGGGAAAGGGTTGGCCCACTGAAGGATAGGCAAGGGAATCTATGTGTGGAGCCAGAGGAAATGGGCGAGGTACTAAATGAATACTTTGCATCAGTATTCACCAAAGAGATAATGAGCCACTCAATCGCTGGAAATTACTGCAATGGGCAGCACGGTAGCATAGTGGTTAGCACAATTGCTTCACAGCTCCAGGGTCCCAGGTTCGATTCCGGCTTGGGTCACTGTCTGTGCGGAGTTTGCACATCCTCCCAGTGTGTGCGTGGGTTTCCTCCGGGTGCTCCGGTTTCCTCCCACAGTCCAAAGATGTGCAGGTTAGGTGGATTGGCCATGATAAATTGCCCTTAGTGTCCAAAATTGCCCTTCGTGTTGGGTGGGGTTACTGGGTTATGGGGACAGGGTGGAGGTGTTGACCTTGGGCGGGGTGCTCTTTCCAAGAGCCGGTGCAGACTCGATGGGCCGAATGGCCTCCTTCTGCACTGTACATTCTATGACTATGAGAAGGAATTGGTAGATGTTGAGTCTGGAGAACGGGGTGTAGATAGCCTGGGTCACATTGTGATCCAAAAAGACGAGGTGTTGGGTGTCTGAAAAAAATATTAAGGTAGATAAGTCCCCAGGGCCTGATGGGATCTACCCCAGAATACTGAAGGAGGCTGGAGAGGAAATTGCTGAGGCCTTGACAGAAATCTTTGGATCCTCGCTGTCTTCAGGGGATGTCCCGGAGGACTGGAGAATAGCCAATGTTGTTCCTCTGTTTAAGAAGGGTAGAAAGGATAATCCCGGGAACTACAGGCCGGTGAGCCTTACTTCAGTGGTAGGGAAATTACTGGAGAGAATTCTTCGAGACAGGATCTACTCCCATTTGGAAGCAAATGGACGTATTAGTGAGAGGCAGCACGGTTTTGTGAAGGGGAGGTCGTGTCTCACTAACTTGATAAGAGTTTTTCGAGGAGGTCACTAAGATGATTGATGCAGGTAGGGCAGTAGATGTTGTCTATATGGACTTCAGTCAGGCCTTTGACAAGGTCCCTCATGGTAGACTAGTACAAAAGGTGAAGTCACACGGGATCAGGGGGGAGCTGGCAAGGTGGATACAGAACTGGCTAGGCCATAGAAGGCAGAGAGTAGCAATGGAGGGGTGCTTTTCTAATTGGAGGGCTGTGACCAGTGGTGTTCCACAGGGATCAGTGCTGGGACCTTTGCTCTTTGTAGTATATATAAATGATTTGGAGGAAAATGTAACTGGTCTGATTAGTAAGTTTGCAGACGACACAAAGGTTGGTGGAATTGAGGATAGCGATGAGGACTGTCGGAGGATACAGCAGGATTTAGATTGTCTGGAGACTTGGGCGGAGAGATGGCAGATGGAGTTTAATCCAGACAAATGTGAGGTAATGCATTTTGGAAGGTCTAATGCAGGTAGGGAATATACAGTGAATGGTAGAACCCTCAAGAGTATTGAAAGTCAAAGAGATCTAGGAGTACAGGTTCACAGGTCATTGAAAGGGACAACACAGGTGGAGAAGGTAGTCAAGAAGGCATACGGCATGCTTGCCTTCATTGGTCGGGGCATTGAGTATAAGAATTGGCAAGTCATGTTGCAGCTGTATAGAACCTTAGTTAGGCCACACTTGGAGTATAGTGTTCAATTCTGGTCGCCACACTAGCAGAAGGATGTGGAGGCTTTAGAGCGGGTGCAGAAGAGATTTACCAGAATGTTGCCTGGTATGGAGGGCATTAGCTATGAGGAGCGATTGAATAAACTCTGTTTATTCTCACTGGAACGAAGGAGGTTGAGGGGAGACCTGATAGAGGTATATAATATTATGAGGGGCATAGACAGAGTGGATAGTCAGAGGCTTTTCCCCAGGGTAGAGGGGTCAATTACTAGGGGGCATAGGTTTAAGGTGAGAGGGGCAAGGTTTAGAGTAGATGTACGAGGCAAGTTTTTTTACACAGAGGGTAGTGGGTGCCTGGAACTCGCTACCGGAGGAGGTAGTGGAAGCAGGGACGATAGGGACATTTAAGGGGCATCTTGACAAATATATGAATAGGATGGGAATAGAAGGATACGGACCCAGGAAGTGTAGAAGATTGTAGTTTAGTCGGGCAGCATGGTCGGCACGGGCTTGGAGGGCCGAAGGGCCTGTTCCTGTGCTGTACATTTCTTTGTTCTTTGTTTGTTCTTTGAGACCAGAGGTTGGGATGTTGGAACTAGAAGTGGCAGCAATGTGGTAAATGCTCATTTGTTCCTTATTTACTCTTGTTTTCTCCCGAGGCAGCCAGTGCTGGAAAACCAAAGCTGTGGCACAGATCTGAAGCAGGTATTTGATCCCTCATTTCGTTCCAACCCTATGACAGCTGCAGACTTCAGGCTAGAAATCTGTGAAAGCTTCCTGCCTGCTGTTTTCGGGCCCGGTATGCCCCACTGAATCATAGATCATAGAATTTAGAGTGCAGAAGGAGGCCATTTGGCCCATCGAGTCTGCACCGGCTCTTGGAAAGAGCATCCTACCCAAGCCCACACCTCCACCCTATTCCCATAACCCAGTAGCCCCACCCGACACAAAGGGCAATTTTGGACACTAAGGGCAGTTTAGCATGGCCAATCCACCTAACTTGCACATCTTTGAACTGTGGGAGGAAACTGGAGCACCCGGAGGAAACCCACGCACACATGGGGAGAACGTGCAGACTCTGCATAGACAGTGACACAAGCCGGGGATCGAACCTGGGACCCTGGAGCTGTGAAGCAATTGTACTAATCACTATGCTACCGTGCTGCCCAATCAAAAGCAAAAGCAGCAACTGGTGTCAACGCACCGAGATTCGGAAAAAAGGGAAGAGCTGACCAGAATTCCATTTCCGATTGCTACTGAAGAAAGCCTGCAGGGAACATGTCTCGACACGGAAGATAGGATCAGGCTCTGTCGTGGGCACTGAACCGTCACTCTAAACTCCCACCTCATCCTTAAATGACCACTGAATAGTTTCCAAATTCACTGCTATCTGTTAGATATAATGCTCCATGTCTTTAAGATATAATGTTCCATGTCTTTAAGTATGACTTAGTCCATCCAATCAGGCACCATTACCCACATGCATATTTCAAAACTTAATTTAATATTTATTTATGACAGGCCTTCATGTACCCAAGCAGCAACACCACCAACCGTTGCCATAAGAGAGATTGCCATTATGTTTGGAGAGCCATACCAATAGACACCCTAGTTCCCGAATGGATTCAGCAGATCTCAGTGCAGACCCTCGCTCCTTATATTTTTGATAATCAGATCAACATCCTGCTACAGCACCTTTTGCCTCCCGGGTGCTGCATTCAAGGGAAAGGTTCACTTTTGCTGAGGTAATGTTTTTAGCATCTGTATAAGCTATGTTAGTAAGTGCCAGTAACCCTATCACATGGCACATTCTTCCTGCATTCAATTGCTTTCCAACAGCATGGATTTTTTTTTTTTCCAATTCATTGAAATCGGGTATTGTTGGTAAGACCAGCATTCATTGACCCTAGTTGTCCTTGAGAAAGTGCACCACCTTCCTGAACTACTGGAACCCTGGGGTCCATGTGGTGTAGGTCCATCCTTTTCAAGTCAGGGGATGGTGCTCAACTTGGAGAGGAAATTGCAAATGGTGGCTGCTGCCCATACCGGTGCTAATCACAAGTCTGGTTACTCGTCATTCTTAGGAACCTTCCCCTTCTAAGTCTGCCCACCTCATCCAGTAGTGCAGTAAGTGAGGTTCATTAGGTAGCATTTCCACTTCCTAATTAGAAGGTTGCTGGTTCGTCCTTCTTCACCCCAGAGCATATTATAATTAAGAAGATAATCTAGAATAACACTCCACTGTGGCACAGAGGGAGCACTGCATGTTGTAAGTGACATCTTTCAGATGAGATGTTGTCATCACTGTTGAATACACAGGAACGGCCCCTTGATCCCACTCAAAGAGGATAAGTGAAGTTATCACTGGAGTGCTGGTCAATATTAATTCCTCAACCACCACCTCCGAGAGCACAATCTACTGGGAGCCCGAACGGGAGTGCGAAGCGGCCGGTAGATGTCGAGAGAAGTCACCCGCGGACTTCCCGGCAGCTAGTACGATCTACCCAGACCTCATGAGGAATCACGATCAGGTTCCCACCAACAAATGCACGTGGCCAAGCCTTGCACACCTAAATCGGGTTTTAAACCACTGAGGCGTGGTTACCCGGGGTCTACCAGGCTCTTGGCCTCGAACGTCCTCTCAGTAAGTCCCCCAGCCGGGCAGGGTTCAGTACTGGTCAACACAAACATGCGCCAGGCGGAACGGCACACAGCAGGTTTCTGGGGCCATGGCCTTCCCCCTGGAACAAGGGCACCTTGGCACTGCCAGGCTGGCACCTTGACACTGCCAAAATGTCTGGGTGGCACTGCAAAGATAGCAAAAGGACTGCCAAGATAGCAGTGCTAGGGTGCTTGAGTGGCACTGCCAAGGGTCAGGGTCTGGGGGAGCCATGCCCATGAAAGGGGGTGGAGGGGGGCATGAAGGGTGGGGGGTTGCAGACCAAGTATGACGGGACCTCTGGAAGGTTAGGGGTTTGAAGGGTGGGGGTCGTGGAAGTGAGGGGGACCCGAAAAGGGGCATGGGAAGGCCTGAAAAGGGGGAGGCCCTCAGCGACCTCATAACGGGGTGTCATCACTTGGGGCGGGGGGGGGGGGTAAATGCTCATGTGAAGGGAGGGTAACATTGCCCATGGGGGGGGGGGGGGGCCACACGCTCACTTAGAGATCGGGGCACCTTTTCAAGATGGTAGCCTGATCTCGGGGGAGCCGGTCTGGCCGGTGAGTTCAGCTCCCCAGTGATGAAAATAATTCTTCAGTGTGGTCTTGACCGGGGAGAAACTCCCCAGGGCCCAAAAAAGTGACTAAGTGCGATTAGATAGCGGTGGGTAACTCGCAGACAGAGCCGGTGGGAAACTCCCAGCAAAACCCGCCACAGGTGAAACTTCGAAACATTTCCGTTAGATTGTGTCCAGAGTATCTACTCAATATCTCATTTTTACTAATGGGACTTTGCATGCTCATGTTGTCTGCCACGCTTCCCACATTACAACAGCGACTACAGTACAATGACTACAGTACAATGTATTTCATTGGCTGTAAATCATTTTGGAACATTCTGAAGGACACTCCCTAAATGAACGTACTTTCTGTATTTCATTGCAATGACAGCTCCCAACTTGTTTTTCCAATCTCAACACTATTATCTTCTAACCGCATTCCATTTCCTTCTTCGTTCCTTCAGTCAGAAACCATTTGTACAAACCACTTCCTTGCACACAGCTGCCAAATACTAATTAAGCGCTGATGAGTTACACAAACACATTGCGGTTTAAGGATCACATTGTCATGTTGGAGATATACGAAACAAAGCCTTAGCTCAGAGTGATGGTGAATGACAGAGTTGGGAGTGATTAATGAAGGAAGCCCAGCAATATTAAACTAGAAAACCCACTCATTAATCAAGGCAGTCACAGGATTTCTGCTGCTGCTCTGGTTAACCCTTACCATGCTGGTCTATTCTTCCACATCCAGCATCAACTTGCCCATGTTTGGGGAATCCAACCTCTTGCCCTGGTGACTATGTCGGGATGATGCCACTCCGATTCAATGTCTGCCAGTCAACACCATTCCTGGCCTCCTCCATTTTACACATCAGCACTTTTAACCTCATCATGCATTAATGCAAACAAACAAAGAACAAAGAAAAGTACAGCACAGGAACAGGCCATTCGGCCCTCCAAGCCTGTGCCAACCATGCTGCGCGTCTAAACTAAAATTTTCTGCAGTTCCGGGGTCGGTATCACTCTATTCCCATCCTATTCATGTATTTGTCAAGATGCCCCGTAAATGTCAATCTCGCCCCTGCTTCCACCACCTTCTCCGGCACCGAGTTCCAGGCACCCACTACCCTCTGTGTAAAAAGACTTGCCTCGTACATCTACTCTAAACCTTGCCCCTCGCACCTTAAACCTATGTCCCCTAGTAATTGACCCCTCTACCCTGGGAAAAAGCCTCTGACTATCCACTCTGTCTATGCCCCTCATAATTGTGTAGACCTCTATCAGGTTGCCCCTCAACCTCCTTCGTTCCAGTGAGAACAAACAGAGTTTATTCAACCTCTCCTCATAGCTAATGCCCACATCCTTCTAGTAGTGTGGCGACCAGAATTGAACACTATGCTCCAAGTGTGGTCTGACTAAGGTTCTGTACAGCTGCAACATGACTTGTCAATTCTTATACTCAATGCCCCCGCCAATGAAGGCAAGCATGCCGTATGCCTTCTTGACTACCTTCTCCACCTGTGTTGCCCCTTTCAGTGACCTGCGGACCTGTACACCTAGATCTCTCTGACTGTCAATACTCTTGAGGGTTCGACCATTCACTGTCTATTCCCTACCTGCATTAGACCTTCCACAATGCATTACCTCACATTTGTCCGGATTAAACTCCATCTGCCTTCTCTCCGCCCAAGTCTCCAAACAATCTAAATCCTGCTGTATCCTCTTACAATTCTCATTGCTATCCGCAATTCCACCAACCTTTGTGTCGTCTGCAAGCTTACTAATCAGACCAGTTACATTTTCCCTCTAAATCATTTATATATACTACGAACAGCAACGGTCCCAGCACTGATCCCTGCGGAACACCACTAGTCACAGCCCCCCAATTAGAAAAGCATTCTTCCATTGCTACTCTCTGCCTTCTATGACCTAGCCAGTTCTGTATCCATCTTGCCAGCTCACCCCTGATCCCGTGTGACTTCACCTTTTGTACCAGCCTGCCATGAGGGACCTTGTCAAAGGTCTTACTGAAGTCCAGATAGACAACATCCACCGCCCTACCTGCATCAATCATCTTTGTGACCTCCTCGAAAAACTCGATGAAGTTAGTGAAACATGACCTCCCCTTCACAAAACAGTGCTGCCTCTCGCTAATACATCCATTTGCTTCCAAATGGGAGTAGATCCTGTCTCGAAGAATTCTCTCCAGTAATTTCCCTACCACTGACGTAAGGCTCACCGGCCTGTAGTTCCCTGGATTATCCTTGCTACCCTTCTTAAACAAAGGAACAACATTGGCTATTCTCCTGTCCTCCAGGACATCACCTGAAGACAGTGAGGATCCAAAGATTTCTGTCAAGGCCTCAGCAATTTCCTCTCTAGCGTCCTTCAGTATTCTGGGGTAGATCCCATCAGGCCCTGGGGACTTATCTACCTTAATATTTTTCAAGACGCCCAACACCTCGTCTTTTTGGATCTCAATGTAACCCAGGCTATCTACACACCCTTCTCCAGATTCAACATCCATCAATTTCTTCTCTTTGGTGAATATTGATGCAAAGTATTCATTTAGTACCTCGCCCATTTCCTCTGGCTCCACACATAGATTCCCTCGCCTGTCCTTCAGTGGGCCAACCCTTTCCCTGGCTACCCTCTTGCTTTTTATGTACGTATAAAAAGCCTTGGGATTTTCCTTAACACTATTTGCCAATGAATTTTCGTGACCCCTTTTAGCCCTCCCGACTCCTTGATTAAGTTCCTTCCTACTTCCTTATATCCCACAAAGGTTTTGTCTGTTCCCAGCCTTCTAGCCCTGACAAATGCCTCCTTTTTCTCTTTGACAAGGCCAACAATATCTCTTGCTATCCAAGGTTCCCGAAATTTGCCATATTTATCCTTCTTCCGCTCAGGAACATGCCAGTCCTGAATTGCTTTCAACTGACATTTGAAAGCTTCCCACATGTTAGATGTTGATTTACCCTCAAACATCTGCCCCAAATCTAGAACATAGAACATTACAGCGCAGTACAGGGCCTTTGGCCCTCGATGTTGCGCCGGCCTGTGAAACTACTCTAAACCACACTATTCCCTTATCGTCCATTTGTCTATCCAATGACCATTTGAATGCCCTTAGTGTTGGCGAGTCCACTACTGTTGCAGGCAGGGCATCCACGCACTTACTATTCACCGAGTAAAGAACCTACCTCTGACACCTGTCTTATATCTATGTCCCCTCAATTTAAAGCTATGTCCCCTCGTGCTAGACATCACCATCCGAGGGAAAAGGCTCTCACTGTCCACCCTATCCAATCCTCTGATCATCTTGTATGCCTCAATTAAGTCACCTCTTAACCTTCTTCTCTCTAACGAAAACAGCCTCAAGTCCCTCAGCCTACCCTCATAAGATCTTCCCTCCATACCAGGCAACATTCTGGTAAATCTCCTCTGCACGCTTTCCAATGCTTCCACATCCTTTCTATAATGAGGCGACCAGAATTGCATGCAATACTCCAAATGCGGCCGCACCAGAGTTTTGTACAGCTGCAACATGACCTCATGGCTCCAAAACGCAATCCCTCTACCAATAAAAGCTAACACACCGTACGCCTTCTTAACAACCCTCTCAACCTGGGTGGCAACTTTCAGGGATCTATGTACATGGACACCGAGATCTCTCTGCTCATCCACACTACCAAGAATCTTACCATTAGCCCAGTACTCTGTCTTCCTCTTATTCCTTCCAAAATGAATCACCTCACACTTTTCTGCATTAAACTTCATTTGCCACCTCTCAGCCCAGCGCTGCAGCTTATCTATGTCCCTCTGTAACTTGTAACATCCTTCCGCACTGTCCACAACTCCACCGACTTTAGTGTCATCTGCAAATTTACTCACCCATCCTTCTACCCCCTCGTCCAGGTCATTTATAAAAATGGCAAACAGCAGTGGCCCCAAAACAGATCCTTGTGGTACACCACTAGTAACTGGACTCCAGTCTGAACATTTCCCATCAACCACCACCTTTTGTCTTCTTCCAGCTAGCCAATTTCTGATCCAAACTGCTAAATCACCCTGAATCCCATGCCTCCGCATTTTCTGCAATACCGTGGGGAACCTTATCAAACGCTTTACTGAAATCCATATACACCACATCAACTGCTCTACCCTCGTCTACCTGTTCAGTCACCTTCTCAAAGAACTCGATAAGGTTTGTGACCTACCCTTCACAAAATCGTGTTGACTATCTCTAATCAAATTATTCCTTTCCAGATGATTATACATCCTATCTCTTATAAACCTTTCCAAGACCTTGCCCACAACAGAAGTAAGGCTCATTGGTCTATAGTTACCGGGGTTGTCTCTACTCCCCTTCTTGAACAAGGGGACAACATTTGCTATCCTCCAGTCTTCTGGCACTATTCCTGTAGACAAAGATGACTTAAAGATCAAAGCCAAAGGCTCAGCAATCTCCTCCCTAGCTTCCCAGAGAATCCTAGGATAAATCCCATCCGGCCCAGGGGACTTCTCTCTTTTCACACTTTCCAGAATTGCTAACACCTCCTCCTTATGAACCTCAAGCCTTTCTAGTCTAGTAGCCTGAATCTCAGTATTCTCTTCGACAACATTGTCTTTTTCCTGTGTGAATACTGACGAAAATATTCATTAAACACCTCTCCTATTTCCTCGGACTCCACGCACAACTTCCCACTACTGTCCTTGACTGGCCCTACTCTTACCCTAGTCATTCTATTATTCCTGACATATCTATAGAAAGCTTTAGGGTTATCCTTGATCCTACCTGCCAAAGATTGTCATGTCCCCTCCTGGCTCGTCTTAGTTCTCTCTCTTTAGGTCCTTCCTAGCTAACTTGTAACTCTCGAGCGCCCTAACTGAACCTTCATGTCTCATCTTTACATAAGCCTTCTTCTTCCTCTTGACAAGTGTTTCGATTGCTTTAGTAAACCACGGTTCCCTCGTTCGACCACTTCCTCCCTGCCTGACAGGTACATACTTATCAAGGACATGCAGTAGCTGTTCCTTGAACAAGCTCCACATTTCCATTGTGCCCATCCCCTGCAGTTTTCCTCTCCATCCGATGCATCCTAAGTCTTGCCTCATTGCATCATAATTGCCTTTCCCCCAGATATAACTCTTGCCATGCGGCATATACCTATCCCTTTCCATCACTAAAGTAAACTTAATCGAATTGTGGTCACGATCACCAAAGTGCTCACCTACCTCCAAATCGAACACCTGTCCTGGTTCATTACCCAGTACCAAATCCAATATGGCCTCGCCTCTCGTTGGCCTATCTACATACTATGTCAGGAAACCCTCCTGCACACATTGGACAAAAACGGACCCATCTAAAGTACTCGAACTATAGCGTTTCCAGTCAATATTTGGAAAGTTAATGTCCCCCATAACAACTACCCTGTTGCTTTCACTCCTATCCAGAATCATCTTTGCAATACTTTCCTCTACATCTCTGGAACTTTACGGAGGCCTATAGAACACCCCCAACAGGGTGACCTCTCCTTTCCTGTTTCTAACCTCAGCCCATACTACCTCAGTAGACGAGTCCTCATCAAACGTCCTTTCTGCCACCATAATGCTGTCCTTGACTAACAATGCCACCCGTCCCCCTCTTTTACCACCTTCCCTGAGCTTACTGAAATATCTAAACCCCGGCACCTGCAACAACCATTCCTGTCCCTGCTCTATCCATGTCTCCAAAATGGCCACAACATCAAAGTCCCAGGTACTAACCCATGGCACAAGTTCACCAACCTTACTCCGGATGCTCCTGGCATTGAAGAAGGCATACTTTGAACCACCTTCCTGCCTGCCGGTACACCTGCAACTTTGAAACCTTATTCATGACCTCACTACTCTCAGCCTCCTGTATACTGGAGCTACAATTCAGGTTCCCAATCCCCTGCTGAACTAGTTTAAACCCTCCCAAAGAGCATTCGCAAATTTCCCCCCCCAGGATATTGGTACCCCTCTGGTCCAGGTGTAGACCATCCGTTTGTAGAGGTCCCACCTACACCAGAATGAGCCCCAATTATCCAGGAATCTGAAACCCTCCCTCCTGCACCATCCCTGTAGCCACGTGTTCAACGCCTCTCTCTCCCTATTCCTAGTCTCGCTAGCACATGGCACGGGTAACAACCCAGAGATAATAACTCTGATTGTCCTAAATCTAAGTTTCCACCCTAGCTCCCTGAATTCCTGCCTTACATCCCTACCTATGTCATTGGTACCTATGCGGACCACGACTTGGGGCTGCTCCCCCTTAAGGATCCCAAAAACACGATCCGAGACATCACGGACCCTGGCACCTGGGAGGCAACACACCAACCGCGAGTCTCTCTCGTTCCCACAGAATTTCCTATCTATCCCCCTAACTATGGAGTCTCCAATGACTAATGCTCTACTCCACTCCCCCCTTCCCTTTCTGAGCAACAGGGGCAGACTCTGTGCCAGAGACCTGTACCCCATGGCTTACCCCTGGTAAGTACCCCCCCAACAGTATCCAAAGCGGTATACTTGTGACTAAGGGGAACAACCACAGGGGATCCCTGTACTGACTGCTTCTTCCCAGCCCCTCTCACCGTCACCCATCTATCTTTATTCTTCGGAGTAACTACATCCCTGAAGCTTCTATCTATGACCACCTCTGCCTCCCGAATGATCCGAAGTTCGTCCAGCTCCAGTCCCCTAATGCGGTTTCTGAGGAGCTGGAGATGGGTGCATTTCCCACAGATGAAATCAGCAGGGACACTGACGGCGTCCCTCACCTCAAACATTCTGCAGGAGGAACATTGCACTACCTTCCCTGCCACCCCTCTAGATTAAAAAAAAAAAAGAGCTTACCTGTTATTCACTCTACCCCTTAGGTTAAGGGTTTAGAAACTGCCCAATTTAAATACAGGTAAAAATAAAACACTTAACCAGCAACCACTGCACCCAACACAAAAACAGCAATCAGCTGTTATTGGCCTGCGCAAACAATTTAAATCTTGACTACTTACCCAGCAGTCACTCTGCCCTCACTCCCACCGGATTCAGTTGGAAACTCCCTTCAGTAATTTTTTTTTAAAATTTACTCCCCTTCTCAGCAAGCACTCACTCAGCAACCTCTGCACACGATAACACCTGAGGGAAAAGAAAAACTACTTACCAGTCACCAGCCAATCACTTACCTGCAGGGTGTGACATCACGGTTCAACTTCTTTCTACTTCTACCTGCCCTCCTCTTGATCTTTACAGCGGTTGTTTTTTTTTGGTTAGAGGGGGTAGGGAGCTCCGCTCTCCTGCCCCCTGCTGGATGCTTCCCTTCACTTGAACACCTGGGGTCTCTTGCTCAGGTACACCTTCACGCCAGGGTGAGCACAATGCATGTATGCAAATTTCCCCCACAACAGCCAATCAGCAGTTCCGCTCTACTGCCCCTTTGCTAGTTTCCTGGTTTGCATGCATGAGGCCTCACCCTAACTTCAGTTCCTGCCTAATATTGTGATAATTAGCCTTCCCCCAATTTAGCACAGTCACCCTAGGACCACTCTTATCCTTGTCCACCAGCACTTTAAAACTTACTGAATTATGGTCACTATTCCCGAAATGCCCCCCTACTGAAACTTCTACCATCTGGCCGGGCTTATTCCCCAATACCAGGTCCAGTATAGCCCCTTCCCTAGTTGGGACTACCTACATATTGTTTTAAGAGGTCCTCCTGGATGCTCCTTACAAACTCTGCCCCATCCAAGCCCCTAGCACTAAGTGAGTCCCAGTCAATATTGGGGAAGTTAAAGTCTCCCATTACAACAACCCTGTTGTTTTTACTCCTTTCCAAAATCTGTCTACCCATCTGCTCCTCTATCTCCCGCTGGCTGTTGGGTGGCCTGTAGTAAACCACAAAGAAATAGGAGTTGGTCAGAGCCAGCAGCAACAAGGACAGATCCAGACAGAAGAGTATCAGTACAAATCATGCTATACATTGCTGCTACACAAGGGAAAGGATCTATACATATCTCAAGTAATCCTGTCCAAATCTACTTTTGCTGTGAAGGAATTCTTTAGGCCGACATGCAAGACAGTTTTTCTTTTAATTTATAAGTTTTACAGGCAGTGTTAGATTTCCCCAAATAGTTGGTCAGCCTTTGCTAGTTTCCTGGTTTGCATGCATGAGGCCTGAGAACCATAGAATTCCGACAATGCAGAAGGAGGTCATATGGCCATAAGACCATAAGACATCGGAGCAGAATTGGACCATTCAGCCCACTGAATCTGCTCTGCCATTCGATCATGGCTGATTTGTTTCTCATCCCCATTCTCCTGCCTACTTCCCGTAACCCCAGATCCCCTTATTAATCAAGAAACTATCCAACTCGATCTTAAAAGACACTCAGTGATTTGGCCTCCACAGCCTTCTGTGGCACTGAGTTCGACAGATTCACCACCCTCTGGCTGAAGAAATTCCTCCTCATCTCAGATTTTAAGGATTGTCCCTTCAGTCTGAGGCTGTGCCCTCAGGTTCCAGGGCGGGATTCTCCGAGCCCGCGCCGGGCCGCAGAGTCGCCGAGCACGCGGGAAATTCCCACCACGCCGCTCCGACACTGGAACGCGATTCTCCGACGACCGGAGAATCGTTCCCAATCACGCCCGCGCGGTCGCCGGCGTTCTGGAGGGGGCCTACCTGTAAGGTCCTCGACATGTTGCTCCATGCTGGCGCGGAGACGGCAACCTCCTCCTTGGGATGAATTTCTGTTCTGCCTCTCGAATAACCCCAAAAAACTCCTGCCATTGCTGTTCTACTGTCTTCCCTGCTCGTCTCCCTTTCCAATCAACTCTGGCCAGCTCTTCCCTCATGACTGTGTAGTTACCTATACTCAATTTTAATAAATTTATATCCGGTTCCAGCTTCTCCCTCTCAAACTGCAGGGTGAATTTGATCATATTGTGGTCACTGCACCCTAAGGGTTCCTTCTCCTGAAGTTCCCTAATCAAGTCTGCCTCACTGAGTCTGCACTGACCCTCTGAAAGAGGACCCTATCCAGGCCCACTCCCCCGTAACTCCACCTAACCTGCATGTACCTTTGTACGTTAAGGGGCACTTTATCATGGCCAATCCACTTAACCGTTACATCTTTGGACTGTGGGAGGAAACCGGGAGCACCCGAAGGAAACCCACGCAGACACTGGGAGAATGTGCAAACTCCACACAGACAGTCACCCAAGGCTGGAATTGAACCTGGGTCCCTAGCACTATGAGGCAGAAGTACTAACCACTATGCCACCTTGCCGCTCCTTGAAGTGAGGAGTAATGAAACTGGGCAGGAAAAAAGACAAATGTTAAGGCTAAGGCACAGCAGTGGATTTTCCAGTCTATGTGCAGGCCAGGTGAGTTGGGTACAAAGTTGCAAAGACAAACATACAAAAATGATAGAAGGGGAAAAAAGCTATTGATCCATCCAGACTGCGTGGTTCCTTAGCATCACAATGCATGTTCTCCCCACTTCACTCAGAGGCATGTAGGGTGGGATTCTCCGATAATGGGGCTAAATGTTGACGGTATCGTAAACGCCGGTGCGTTTTACGACGGCGTGATCTGGCCCCAGGAGCAGCGATACTGCGCCGCACAGGGGACCAGCGCAGCACTGGAGCGCCTCACGCAGCTCCAGCTGCCGATACGGGCGCCAGCACGGCCGCCGCGGGTCCTCGCATGCACGTGGGTTGCCGTCTCCACGCCGGCCCCCACCCAGCATGGCGGAGACCTATAGGGGCCCGGCGCGGAAGAACATAGGCGCACCCCCCCCCCCCCCCCGGGATTAGCCTGCCCGCCGATCGGTGGGCCCCGATCGCGGGCCTGGCCACTGTGGAGGCCCCCCCCCCCCCCCCGGAGTCGTATCGTTCTCCCCCACACCAGGGCGGCCCCCGCAGCCAGAACGGCAAGATCCTGCCGGGTAGGACCACAGGCGAATGACGCCGGCGGGACTCGGCAAACATTCGGCCCATCGAGAGCAGAGAATCGCCGGGGGAGGGGGACCGCGTAGGGCGACCCCCGACCGACGCCACGGCAATGGCGCCGAATCTCCAGTCGCCAGAGAATCGGCGGCCCAGCATCGGAGTAGCGCCGCGTGATTCACCCCCCCCCCCCCCCCCCAGCGATTCTCCGATCCGGCGTGGGGTCAGAGAATCCCGCCCCCAATATCTTGGGCGAGGCAAAAAGGTAAAAAAAAGCAGGTTAATTTACAATGTTTGCAATGAAATTAGGCTCTTTGTTTCCACTCACAAGGCAAAGACCTGTGAATATTGAAGAATCCTTTCCTGGAGACCACAGAGTTCTCTTTCGAAAGAACAAATTGAAAAAAAGAGCTTTATTATCTAAAAACCTTTGCCTGCAGGAACAACAAGAGCTACTGCCAGAAAAAATGTGTTTCCTGTAACTCTGTCTTAATCACGGTGTATGTACTTCAGAGGTCACAAGAGGTTTTGTTACTTATCCGGCTGTGCTTGTTGGTTCAAACCAGCTCAACTTGCACCCAGCCAAGCAATCTATTACCAATTTCTACTTAAATCACAGGTCTCGTTCTTCTGATCTGAAATAAATGCTGGCAAAGTAGCCAGGTGCAAATGCATTGGAGACAAGTTCAAAACATAATTTCAGTTCAATGATGAAATTCAAAATTGCTGCCACCAACATGTTACCATCTTTTAAAAATCCACTTTTTGGTATTAGATTACTTACTAAAAAATAAAATAACAAAGGAACTTATCACAATTGTCGAAACAAAACTTTTTAAATCTTACAGCTAAGGGGATATTGTCCACTGCAGCATGTCCAGCATGGGAGCACGTACTACGTCTCTAAGTCTGGATTTACGTCCTTGTCCTAGGGCTCAGGAAGGGTAAAAAATTCACCCCAAGAAAGTTCAATCAGCACCTCGTCTCGTCAAATCCAGAATGGTAAATGTAACAAAGGAAGATGTTCTTCCTCTCCAGTTTTCTCTTTCATTATTAACTTTGTTTTGATTAAGATGGGAACATAGAGTTAGGAGCAGGAGTAGCCCACTCGGCCCCTCAGGTCTGCTCCGGCATCCGCCATTCAACAAGGTCATGGCTGATCCAGTTGTAACCTCCAACCCCACTTTCCGGCCCACTTTGATGAGAGAATCATTGAGCCAGTGGAGCAGGCAATTCTTTTCATCGCTCTGGAGCAGCAGCAGGAACGCCGACCTGCTGCTGTAAGTGGCCAGGACCAGCGCCCTGCAGAGGAGGGGGGGGGGGGGGGGGGGGGCACAGGTGGCAGAGCCTCAGAGCAGGCACTACCGGCCACGGATCGGGCGGCACAGTGGCACAGTGGTTAGCACTGTTGCTTCACAGCACCAGGGACCCGGGTTCGATTCCCGGCTTGGGTCAGTGTCTGTGCGGAGTCTGCATGTTCTCCCTGTGTCTGCGTGGGTTTCCTCCGGGTGCTCCGGTTTCCTCCCACAAGTCCCGACAGCCGTGCTTGTTGGGGGAATTGTACATTCTGAATTCTCCCTCGGTGTACCCGAACAGGCGCCGAAATGTGGCAACTAGGGGCTTTTCACGGCAACTTAATTGCGGTGTTAATGTAAGCCTACTTGTGACAATAATAAAAGATTATTATTACCGTAGAACTTCCTACCGCCAGATGTTCAGCGCCAGAGATGACTGTGTCTGACACGGGGAAAACGGTGGACGACCTTTACCAGGTGCTGCAAGACTTAGACCACATAGACTGGGAGGTCACCCGCTGCCTGTGGCCCTGAAAGGTACTGGCATAGAAGGTCAGAATGTCAGTGGCTCATTTCAGGGCTGTACGGATGATCTGTGCAGCATCTCCCAGGCTGCCACACACAAGTGCATAAGGGAGGTCACAGATAAACCAGATAAGCAATTTCCGAGGGCCCATCTGTACATCAACTTTGACCAGAACCAGGCAAGCCATGGGCTTCACCCACATAGCTGGCCTGCCCTAGGTGCAGGGCGTCATCAACTGCACCCACGTGACACTGTGTTCCCATGGTGACATGGGGCACATGAACTGCACCATGCAGTTGAAGCCCTGCACCGTGGAACTCATGCCCACAGCCATGAAGGTCATGAGCTGAACCATGAAGCCAACATCTCCCTCCATCGAGCACACGTCCTGCTCCAAGGTCTCTGCTATGGATGCCACCCTCGCAGTGTTGGCCTCATTGCGTTGTGATGGCACCATCTCCTTGGACAAAAGGCGATGGGACTTCTCCTGTCAGCCTTGCAGTCCGAGGAGGGATGCTGTCATCCCTTCCTGATGCTCGTGACTCTGCCTTTGTAGCTCCAGCAGCTCTGGAACAACTAGACCGAAGGGGCACATCATCGGCCTGGTGCTTAGCAGAGTCCTGGGCTCCGGTATCACTCGAGTGCCAGGTCCTTGGGACGTCACTGTCTCCCTGGATGGGGATCATCAGGTGTGAGGTGCTCACCATTGAGTGACCCAGAAACCTGCCTACTAGTTAATCCCACCGAGGTGCATGTTTCTGCACCTGTGCAGGTGTGATACCTTTTCAATGCTGTTCTCAGAGATGTCTCCCTCAATGCTGCTCAGGTCAGTGGTGTCCTGGGGCTTCGAAGAAGGTCTGGGCTGGTCTGCTGATTGACCTGCAATGGAAGGGAGATGGTTTTAGTGCGGGACAATGGAACCCGGATAGGAGAAAGATCGCGTACGTGAGGTTTGCACCATGGTTGCATGTGTTGTGGGTTCTCACATGTGTCTTAATCTTTGACCTCGCCCTCAGCACCGGAACAGTCCTGCTCCTCACTGGCAAGCTCAAGGGCTGAATTCCCAAATGGGGTTAGGAACTTGAGCTTCGGCATCACCCCGGCCGGCTGTGCCCACTCACGCATGTAGTGTATTAGTTTGTCCTGCAGTGAGACAGATGGAAAGAATGTAGGCGGAGGTCGTGCCATGTCAGATGGGGATGAAGTCTGGCATGTGTGGGGTGGAGTTGAAGGATGTGTTAAGGGGTGCTGAGGGAGACATGAGGAGGGGTACTTACCCTGATGGCACAAAGAAGATCACCTTCGTACGACACTGCAGCAATGTATGCTTATGGAGCGAGCTGGCGCTCACAATCGCGCACACAGCCTCCAGGTGGGGTCAGTCACTTTGCTGGATGGACGACTGCCCCATCGTGGGTAGAGGTTTTCCTGCCTCTGCTGGGCCCTGTGGAGATGATTGGTGGGGGCTCCTTTGGTTAAACGTGGCGCAGTCTCCCTGGCAGCCACCGCCCCCCCCCCCCCCCAACCCCCCAGGAGACATTTAAATGGTGCGCCCCACTAATTGCAGAGACTACCTTGCAGCGGGGTGAACAAATAAGAGTCAGGCATCACAGGCGCAGCATGAAACTCATGAGAAAAAAAATTACTTAAAAAGGCTTAATATACGGTGAGTTTACTTGCCGACAGTGCGACGGGATCCTCTCCGGTTTTCTCACCAAAACCGACACTTAGAAAAAACATTGGAAAGTTCTGCCCATGGCCATTACTACTGCAGCTGTGAAGAAAACCTCTGGTGCACATCAGGAGACCCACAGGGGCAGTGTGTCAAAACTTCAACACCCGAAAAATATTTAATCCAGAAATTCTGAGGATTTACTAAAAGGAGTAGGTGCATTGCTTGCACCACCTTGTTAGGGGACGGGAATCCCGAGCCTGGCCCTAAAGGGGAGGGGAACACGAGAGCTGGTAGAGCAGCACCAGCTACTCCAGAAGAGAGGAAGAGGAAGGTGAGGAGAGCAAAGTGGAGAACTTCCCCAATGCGGGTCCAGGACCTCCATCCAAAACGTCCTATGTTGCATCTGAGAATCTGTGCATCCTCTCCCTCACTCCCTGCAATGTGACAGTGTGGCTGCCAAAGCACACCACATTTTCAGTAAATGGGTGCGTGGAATCCAGGTAAACTACCCCACAAAAAATTGCATCTCACCTGCAGTTAAGTGCTAAACCTGCAGGTATCTGTGTTAGCACCTCCAGGCAAGTTCAAATTTCAGCAATCAGCAACTGAGCACCAAATCGGAATGAAATTTAGTTCCTGGTCTCATTGAATGGTTTGCAGTCAGGCACACTTTAGCCATGAGTTGCAGACAAGACATTTCAGAATATGAATTTATGAAATAGCAAAGAACGAGCACCAGAGGGCGACAGAGTTACACAACATATAAATTGCCGTCCAGTGGTTGACGATTTATTCCGCCACTGGATCCACAAGAGCCGCAATGGAAGGAACAGTTCATAAAAATGGCACAAATTCTCCTACCATCAGTCACGGTTTGATAACCTCTCCTTTTTGCAGATTCGGGGCTTCATGAAACTTTCAGTGTTCAAATGGGATTCATCAGGAAGCTTGGAAATGTCCGAAAGATCATTCTACTGTTAATTAAGTCTAATGAATCAAATCAAGGGATTATCAGATTGGAAAACAAAGTGACAATAATAGCACAAAAGGTGCCAATAGATGCCTGATGTAAAAAAAATGCTTTTAATACAATTAACCTGACACCATGAGAGATTGTGCCAAGCAAGACACTTTGCTTTTCCAAATACAGGTGATCAGAAACTTGTGGATGCAGGTATTTTTGCACCCAGCAGAAGAATGATGCCCAGAACAACATCTGCAATAGAGGCAGAATGGCACAAGATTGGGAGCAGCGGTGAGAAATCAGACTGCGGTCAGAATTGCACTGGCCCTGGGACAAGTAAGTCCGAACGGGTCAGGTCTGGGATGGAGCTTGTGGGGGAACGGCCTGGAGTCATGGGAATGGGGACGAGGGTTAGAAGGAACGACCGTCTCAAGCGGCACGGTAGCACAGGGGTTGGCACTTTTACTTCACAGTTCCAGGGTCCAGTGTTCGATTCCCGGCTTGGGTCACTGTCTGTGCGGAGCCTGCACGTTCTCCCCACATGTCTGCGTGGGTTTCCTCCGGGCATCACCAGCCCTGTTGTCATTGGATGGCTCTCAACGCCTAGTAGTCACCCACTGATGTACCGTGGTGTCTAATATACAGCTGGCACAGAGGATGGCCACAGAATGTATGCTACTTAATGCCATGTTTGAAGTTAAGAGAGGGAATAGGCTGGAGCACAGAACTCCAATATGGCAGTGCCAGTATCAAATCAGTGGGCGGCACTGTAGCACAATGGTTAGCATTGTTGATTCACAGCACAGGGTCCCAGGTTCGATTCCCGGCTGGGGTCACTGTCTGTGCGGAGTCTGCACGTTCTCCCTGTGTCTGCGTGGGTTTCCTATGGGTGCTCCAGTTTCCTCCCACAAGTCCCGAAAGACGTGCTTGTTCGGTGAATTGGACATTCTGAATTCTCCCTCCGTGTACCCAAACAGGCACCGGAATGTGGCGACTAGGGGCTTTGCACAGTAACTTCATTGCAGTGTTAATGTAAACCTACTTGTGACAATAATAAAGATTATTATTTAAATAGATGGCCTGCTGAATGGGAACAGGCAGGAACCAAACAAAACCCAAGCTGCCAACAGGAAAGCATAAAGAAAAAGTGAATTCACACCTCTCAATGCTGACAGTAAATGACTCTTAAACGAGGATACTAGCAAGGGTTAAACTGGAATACCAGGAAAACGACAGAGACCAGTCTCATCAGCAAGTCGGTGCCCCGCTCACTTTTCAGAATGCTTGGTCACACACTGAATGGCCAGAACTTGCTCAAAACTAGCCTCTCTCCTCCTGGCCCATGTTCCAGCTGGCGGCTGACTGGGGTGCTCCTCGCAACACACAATCTCCAGCCACCCAGTCGGTCAGGCCCCATGAAACAGGTAGTGAACAACATTAACCGAGAGAGTAACGCGATCCGCTGCCTGCACCACAACAAACTGTTGGTGCAGTTTGCCCAACACAAACCACAGCAACTCTCCATGGTTTTTGCATTAGTTACCCTGACTTCAGGCATCTTTACAACAGCTGTTCTATGATCTTCCAATCGGCGCCCCGGACAAAACCTTCAGCTCGTGAAATATCAGGCATTTCAACCCTGAACCATTACATTCCATAGACAACACCTTTATAATTACAGCAAGGGTTAAATCAAGATGTGCCACGATTTCAAGTTGCAATTTTGGGAACCCTCGTGTCAAAGTGGCATAAAACTAACCACAGGATTGGAAAATTTACGTTAAGAAAGGTTTCCAGAATCTCATTTCTTTTCCTTTTTTTTGTAAAAATACAGTGAATTTCTGTCAATGTAAATAATTTATTTAATTAGAAAATACAACGGCAAAATTGAAGTTCTAAAGACAGGGAGGGCAAAATTCCCCCAAGCCCCGGTCAGCAGGTTCGATGGCGGGCACGGTGGGGCAATCGGCAGGACGGCCAGAAATAGGCTCCACGCCCACGCGAGTCTTCCGCCGGTGCCCGCCATGGCAGTTTGGAAAACCTACCAGATGCCGGCATAAACTTCACTTGCATCCCGTTAATGGGACGCAGTTGAAGGCCCAACCGTACCGTAGGCGGTATACCACCCCCCCCGCCCCCCCCCCGCCCCCAAACCAATGGCAGATTCCTCGCAATGCCGGTGGGAAAACACACCAGCATGAAACATGTTCATACAACATGGCGCGAAATAGCCAGGGCTCATCTGAACAATGCCAGGGGCTGCTTCCAGAGTTCAGGATGGAGGCTGCCTGCATACCTGGACACTGGAACACCACAGTAGTGGGTCGAGGGGAGTATCTGCAAGTGGACCTTACAGATTATGTTTCCTGGAGGGGGCTCATCTTATAGCTTCAGAATGTTCCTGTAGATCAGTCTTCTTTCTCGGCAGATTTTCTTCCTTCAATGGTGGGTCAGTGATGCCGGGCACCATTTCAAAATGGCACCCAGACACAACAGCCCACAATGCACCATCCAGACTTGCCCCATTACGGAATACTGCGCAAATTACACAGGTGCATCATTAATGAGGTCAGGGCCAGAAGATTAAGTGCGTTTTCCCACCGGCCGCCTCAGCGGGAAACACTCCACCTGCACTTCCCCCCCCCACCCCCCCCCCCACCACGCCACGGAGTCTCAAATTGGGAGAATCCCGCCCTGAAGATCAAAAGAAAGTGTCGGGTAATTTTAGCCTGCATTGTCGAGTGGAAACCAAAATTTCTAACAGCAATTCTCTTCTTACGTAAATATCAATGTTAATCCCATTTTAAAGGGACTCGATTGGTTGCCTCTGCTGGGACATGCCCACAAAGCAACACGGTGAAATTAACGGAGTATTTGAACTGGTGAGCAGAGCTTAGGCAGGTGAGGCACGAGTCGAGAGTTAAACCCTCCCATAGCTGGACTATTTAACCCAGGGTTTCAATTACATCCTGCTGACTATCTGTTCCTGAAACATATAAAGCGGCAGTCAGCCAGCTAAGATTGAAACAGTTCAGAGGTCACCTACTAGTTCGCAGTGCAGGTGGTGGTGGTGGGGGTGGGGGTGGGGGGTAGTTTCAGCAAGGCATTGAGAAGTGGGGGAGCCTAAAAGAACAAAATTTAAATTTTCCTTGTGTGCCCCAACGTGCACTTTTCTTTCTGACACCAAAGGGATACGTTTATCTCCCTTTTTACAGCTTCAGCTTCTTCAGCAATAGAAGCTATTGGTCAGTTGGTAGTTAAAATACCATCAGGGTCCTTCCTGTATGTTCCTAGGTGGGTTATGCCCTTAGAGGAATTTAAGAATCTCCTATCTCCTATAGTAAGAGTCCATGTTGCAGACCAGAGGGTGAAGACTGTTCGACAGGAAACAATTATGACTGACGATTATGAGCTGATCTATAAATTTAATCCTATGTCCCAACACCCCCATACTTTTGAAAAGGATAGGAAGTGGGAGAGTGAAAGGAAGACAGTTTGCCAAGGTCATCTGGGAATGCACCGAGATTTCCCCCTCAGACGATGAAAGAAGGTACTGAGGGTGGAGGTGCGACTCGGAAGTCTAGACGTTACCATTGTAACAAGGCTGGACATGTTCGTTCAGACTGTTGAAAGTTGCAGGGAAAGCCCGTGAGACTTGTGGGAGTTCCTAAGGAGGATTCTGAAAAGGGAACAAAAAAGTGGAGAAAATTACAGGCCAAACTGTAGCCTAAACTGGACATAGGAGACCCGAGGTAAACGTAGCTGTGGGAGCAGGTGTGAGGAACGAGGTAGATGAGAGATATGCAGGGTTTAAGACCAAGGGGAAGGTCACCTCATTTTCCTCATAGGAGGTAGTCAAACCTAGAACTACCTTAAAGGACACGGGCTACTCAAACTCTCGTACTCGAAAAGTATTTGGTTTCCCCTCTAGAGAGCTCAATGAAAGCTGAGTGAAGGGGATAGGTGGAGATTGTATCTCAGTTCCATTGTATACGGTACAATTGGAGTGTGTTTTGGTCTCAGGTCTAGTAGTTGGCTGAGGTGTTAGTGAAGGGGATAGGTGGAGATTGTATCTCAGTTCCATTGGAGTGTGTTTTGGTCTCAGGTCCAGTAGTTGTCAGAGTGGTTAAGGAATTCCCAGTGGAAGCAGTAGACTTGCTTTTGGGGAATGATTTGGCAGGAGTGAAGGTTGTAGCTTCACTGATGGTTGCAGAGAGTCCGAGAGATGGACTGCAGATAGCACATGAGATGCCAACGGTAGAGCATGTGGGAGTTAGGAAAACTCATAGGCAGTAAATGACTCCGCAAAAAAAATGTTGAACGGCACTGATCACATATCAAATGACAGTGGAGTTAACCAGATTATGAGAACTCTAAGACCGAAGGGACCATAGGAAAGTGGAGTCCGAATTTTAAGAGTAGTGATAATGCTGAAGAGTCAGAGAGTTTGGAATTCAATTTTGTTCTAATTATGAAGTAATGATAAACAGCTATTACCAAATAGACCCATCAGCCACTGATCTTGAACAATTGGCAAGCAATTCTTCCAAAGCTAGTAAAGAAGACAGCAAACTGGATAAAGAAAGCGACTTGGACATTCCTAAATGCAATGTATTAAAGCCTCTTGCAGTAAAACCCATTGCCCTACACTGCAGGTGCAAATATTTCCCAGGGCATGCCTGTTTTGAAGGAAGGTATACGTGATAGCATGGCATTAGTTAATCAGGACGAGGACAATAGGGACTGTGAAGTGATACCAGCAAACAGCTGGTTAACCCACATCTTTGTAAAGATCCACAGTGCCTCTTTGAGGTAAAAGAAGCAAATAGCAAAGGAAATTAACTCCTCAGTAATCAATTCCTTTTGAGAATTAAGAGGGAGCTAGGTGGTTCTTCCATTGTATCTGTTAACAACAACCAGAAAGTTCATGGCACCAATGATGTGCCAGCCTCCAATTCTGAAAGTAAAGAACAGGTGAGGTCTGGAAAGCACAAATTGTTTCAGGACGTATTACATAATGGGGATAAGGGCTGTGATTACAAAAGCTCCGATGAGGTAAAAACTGTAACACCAAGAATTGTCATATAAAGTCAACCAACTCATAGGATTGAACCCTCAGCAGCACTTGTTGCTGGAGGTAGCCATGTGAAGGACAAGAGAGAATGTAATGCTGGAGGGGTTGAAAAGTGTTTATTGGTTAAAGATGAACCCAATATTTCCCTCAGCATTGACAATACGGCTTGTAGTTTGACTGTAGATGATTCTTGAAATTTGGTTAAATATTCATTGGGCAATCAGAAAAGACTGACTGCGCAACACAAGGTACTAAAAGAGTATAGACAGAGTTGTAGAGATACACCAGGGGGCACTCTGTTAACCAATCATGATTTAGACAGAAGAAACTCTGAACCAATAAAGTCACATCGGTCTCGACTAAAACCACAGAGACTTGCTCAGTTAAGAGACTGAAATACAATGCATATTGGACATGTTCAGAAACAAACAAAACCACAGAACAACAAATAGAGTTTAGGAAATTGACAGCCATGTTGGAGGACAAACCGGTTCTGGCCACCCCAGGCTTTTCCAGACCATGATCCACTTGCGTTTATAGAGAAGTTTAAAACCCAGAACGCAGGGTTAGGTCTATTATTACAACAGTTCAATGATTAAATTGTCCACATTCCTGGAAAGCAAATGATTGTGGATGCATTGTCACGCATTCAAGGGCTGATTAGTTACTAATGTAGAGACTGGAAAGGAAACTTGCACACTAGGAATGGATATGCATTTGTGATTTACATCTTGGATACTTCATAATGAAACATCCGTGCCCTGAAGTTTAATTCTTTTAGGGGTGGAGAGGGAGGGCGGGGGGGGAAAGGGGGGAGTGTGTAAGGTTTCTTTTGGTTTGTTCCTGTTTATTCCATTGTTTTCCTCTTTTTATTATTTTTGCTGTTGCATTTTTGATCCATGGATTTAATGGACCTGTGACTTTAGGCCAAGCAGCCTGTAAGCAGATTCCAAAGAGCAGTACTGACCTAAACTGGAGATTGCCGATTGATTGGTGACAGTGATGACTCAGTTTGATTTATGTGGCTGGTGGCCAAAGAATTGGCCCAAAAGGCTGCGCTCTGCCCATTAACAATGTCGTGATTTGATATTGTCCCACTTTCTCAGAGCCACGAGGTTCCATTTATAGTTTCACTTCTGATTTTGCAGTCTGGGTGGAGGATTGCAACTAATTCTCTCCCAAAATATCCAGCTAAAATCTCTTCAGAAAGCCATGGTGAAGGCTGACTCTCTCTCTCTCCAGTATGTCTGGGTGTCTAGGCCATAGTCTCGAAACTGCAAAGAGCTGAAGTCAAACCAGAAGCTGGAAGCAGGGTTTGACGTGCGATAAAGTGTCTCGACAAATAAATAGGCCTGAGGGTGAGCCCCGAGTTGAAGGCCCAATTTAAAAGGATCCAGAGTGACTCTCCAGAAGGCCTGCTGTCTGCAAGTACTGTAATGAATGAATGACTCTGCAAAGAAGACCATTACCAGCTTTACAACAAAGGCTTTGATTAACCAGCATGCTGTGAGGAAAACCTGTTACAGTCCACCATTGGAAGCAAAGACTCTTACCTTGTGACCTTCACCTTTATCATTTTCACCCTCCCCCCACTCCTCCTGGTGTCTGTCTTGTGTATGTGGGTAGAGGGTGGGACAGTTAAAGGGAGTAGTAAGTTAGCTTGCTGTTATCCAGTTATATTTACTGCACATTTCATCTTTATTCCTGTTGTAAATAAATAGTAATTATGTTCCAACTTACAAACCTGATGACTGTAATTATTAGACAGCCGAGGGCCAAGAATTTAGGAATTTTTATAAGGATTATTGGTTAATTCACTTGCGTTGCGACTCTGGGGCGAGTGGGGCTGGCATTGACCAGGAACTTGCCCAGGTTGTCGAAACAGTGCTAACAGTAATCGGAGGACCCTTATCTTGCATTAATGAAGCTCCTGCCCAAGTCAGACCGGTGCCTTTACTGAAATTAAGGTGGTGCGGGGAACACAGTGGTACATTTTCAGAGACAATCACAGACACCCCAGGCAGGGTGGGTAAAAGTTGCAAAGCCATTTCTTTTGATATTCAATCTTTCATCTTTATGGAGTATCAGCAATTTTACAGTTGCATTGTCTAGTGCTGTCCGTACAACGATTTGCATCAACATGAATTTGGTATTCTCAGCAATTCAAAAATACATTTCCTGTACTTTTCAGAAACAAAGTTCAATTCTGGGAATCTCTTTTTATAACTTAAACTTTTTAAATCTTAGAATTATATCTCATTTGAAAATAGGGATTCCAAAATTGCACACAACGTTTCAGTTATGGCCTTAAATCATTTGTTCAAGGTTATAACAATCTCCTTCCACTTGTAATCAACTGTACCCGAGATGAAAGAATGTCACTACTTGATTAACCCCATTACGTTTATATATAGAACAAGACTAAATGACGAGACACTTTGTCAAGGTACAGCTTATGGCAATTAGAGGTTTTGTTATTGGTTTATAAGTCATCTAGCCCAAATGTGAAGAGGCTTAGAGAAGCTGGGATGGTTCTCCCTGGAGTAGAGAAAATAAAGGAGAGATTTAATTAAAGGTGCTTGAAATTATAAAGTGCTTTGACAAGAGTAAATATAGAGAAATTGTTCCATTGATTGTCACGACACCCTGGGCTAGCGCGTAGTCAAATCTAGCCTTACTTGACCTGGAGTTGCAACACAGGTGAAATTAAATTTTATTTGAAATGCCCGAGTTCCTTGGTTGAGCCCAAATAAACTACAGTCACTAGGTTTGTAACTTCACAACACAAGTAACCTTTTATTATGTACTGTATGATAATTAAACAGACAGAAAATGTAACCACCCCTTTTCCAACCCACCCCCCCCACCCTTCCTCGACGCTGGAGGTGGTTTTCTCTGGCAAGGTTGCCTACTTTCTCTGCAGACTCAGCATCATTTCAGGTTTGCAGCAAAGGGCGTGCCAAGCACTCACTGCTTTCAGAACAGTAGAGCAGTTCTTTCATGACACCAGGAAGAGAAAAAGGTCTAAACATTTCTGCCAAGTCCTCTCAGAAAGCATCACGCAGGAGCCAATCACTGGCTGTTGTCAGGCAGACTTTGTCCTTGGCGAACCCACCGGTTGCCATTTAACCATTCAAACCAAGTCCCTCCAAAACATATTCCTATGATCCACTCAGTGCCGAAGAGTCTGGCTTCTTCCTTCCAAGATACAAAGCTTGGGAACACCGTGTCCTGGAAAGCAGGTTGTTTCAACTTTGAATCTTCTGCTTAAAGGCACATCCCGATAATGGGTACACGGACCAAAATAATAAAAAGAAAAAGAAACAAAGGAAATATCCAGGAAGGATTCTTATATGGTAAAGAGGGCCAGTAAATAGGGGACAGACTTAAGATGAAAGGTCAAAAGAACAAGAGAGCAGATATGAGGGATTCCTCGTCCCCACTGCAAGGGTTTATCATCTGCACTTCCTGAAAAGCTGATGGAAGCAGATTGGGATATAACAAATAAAATTATATATAATGTACAACACTGAAACAGGCCCAACTGGTCAATGCTGGGGTTTATGCTCCACATGAGCCTCTTCCCACCCTTCTTCATCGATCAATATAACCTTCTATTCATTTCTCCTTTGCTTCTCATCTGCCTTTCCCTTAAACCAATCTATTCTACTCATTTCAACAACTTTTAGCTAGCGAGTTCAACATGCTAACCACTCTATAGTTAGAGGTTTCTTCTAACTTCCCTATTGCATTTATTAATGACCATTTGATACTTATGTCCCCCAAGTCTGGTCTTCTTGGCAATTTCAAACCTCTCTATACCTAGCCTATCAAACCTTTTCATAATCTTAAATACTTCTAATTAGGTCAACTTTAGCCTTCCCTTTCCTAGAAGAGTCTCAGACTTTTCAACCTTTCCGAATAAGTGCAACCTCGCAGTTCTGGTATAATCTCTGAAATTTTTGAATGTCAGAATTGTGAACAGGACTCAAACTGGAAGTCAGGTTTTACTCTAGACTGTTGTTTTTGCTATGAGGTGCCATGGCAGACATTGTCAGACAGCGCACTCGATATACTTTCTGCACAAGGGTAGCATTTCACTCATGGATTAATGATGTAACTGCAAATTTAGCTGCATACCACAAAACAGAGAAAAAAATTTGAAATACATTTTGCAACTGGGTTTACACCAGTAACATTAGTGGGGTAGAATCTACCTGTAACTACTAAGGCAACCAGTCTCAAAAATAATTTTACGCATTTATGAAGAAGGGTGGCACGCTACCACAGTGGTTAGCACTGCTGCCTCACAGCTTCAAGGGCCCGGGTTCAATTCCCACCTCGGCTGACTGCCTGTGTGGAGTTTGTACTTTCTCCCCGTGTCTGCGTGGGTTTCCTCCGGGTGCTCCGCTTTCCTCCCACAGTCCAAAGATGTGCAGGTTAGGTGGATTGGCCATGCGAAATTGCCCCCTAGTGTCCAAAGGTTAGGCGGGGTTATGGGGATAGGGTGGAGGCATGGGCTTAAGTAGGGTTCTCTTTCTATGGGCCAATGCAGACTCGATGGGCCAAAAAGCCTCCTTCTGCATATAGGAATTCTATGAAGTCCAGATAAGCATGTGTCTAACATAGTCACACCGGAACAATTTGATCATATAATAGAAAATGCTGTAGTACATCGTACACATAGTTCCAGACCTCCACTAACCTTTGTGACAACAAGTGCTTCCTGGCATCAAGCCTGAATGACCTGGCTCTAGTTTTATGGCTATGCCCCTTTGTTCTGAACTCATCCCACCAGAGTAAAATATTTTCTCACCATCGACCTTCCTTTAATTATTTTAAACTCTTTAAAACATCTTGATTAGATCTCCCCAAATGTAAGGGAACACAAGCCAAAATGAAGCAACATGTATCATTTCAACTGGGCACACACAGTGTATAAGGTAAGTAGAGGTCACACTGATTGGCCTCCTTTTCCTTCATCTCCAAAAGCAAAACAAAAACTTCCACTCATCCATTTCACAACAAAGGCAAGTACGGCAACCAAATGTGCACATAGCAGCGTCCCACAAGCAGCAATCAGGTAAATTATTAGATAATCTGATTCCACTAGTGCTTACTGAAGGTTAAATGTTGGCCAGGACACAAAGTTCTCCTGTTCAGCCCAGAGTCATTAAACGGTCACCTAATTGGACAAACAGAGCTTTGCTCTAATGTCTCAGCAAAAGACAGCAACTCAGATAAGTTCAGTCCCATGGCAAGTGAAGTGAGTGCCAAGATTATGGGCTCAAATACCTAGAAGATGGCATGAACCTTCTACCTCATCACCCAGAGGGGGAGGACACACATAGATACATAGAAGATAGGAGCAGGAGGAGGCCTTTTGGCCCTTCGAGCCTGCTCCGCCATTTATCACGATCATGGCTGATCATCCAACTCAATAGCCTAATCCTGCTTTCTCCCCATAGCCTTTGATCCCATTCTCCCCAAGTGCAATATCCAGCCGTCTCTTGAATATATTCAATGTTATACCATCAACTACTTCCAGTGGTAATGAATTGCACAGGCTCACCACTCTTTGGGTGAAGAAATGTCTCCTTATATCTGTCCGAAATGGTTTACCCGGAATCCTCAGACTGTGACCCCTGGCTTTGGACACGCCCATCATTGGTAACTGCTTCCCTGCATCAACCCTGCCTAGTCCTGTTAGCATTTTATAAGTCTCTATGAGATCCCCCTCATTCTTCTGAACGCCAGCGAAAATAATCCCAACCTAGTCAATCTCTCCTCATATGACAGTCCCGCCATCCCTGGAATCAGTCTGGTAAACCTTCACTGCACTCGTTTGAGAGCAAGAACATCCTTCCTCAGAGGAGACCAAAACTACACACAATATCCCAGGTGTGGCCTCACCAAGGCCCTGTATAATTGCAGCAACACATCCCTGCTTCTATACTCGAAACCTCTCGCAATGAAGGCCAACATACCATTAGCCTTCTTTACTGCCTGCTGCACCTGCATGCTGACCTTCAGCGAGTGATGCATAAGGACACCCAGGTCCCGCTGCGCACTCCCCACTCCCAATTTACACCCATTCATAGTAATCTGCCTTCTTGTTTTTGCTTCCAAAATGAATAATCTCACACTTATCCAAATTATACTGCATCTGCCATTGATTTGCCCATTCACCCAACCTGTCCAGATCATGCTGTCGGACCCCTGCAACTTCATCACAGTTCACCCCCCCACCCAACTTGGTATCGCCTGCAAACTGTTGAGATGTTACATTTTGTTCTCTCATCCAAATCATTAATATATATTGTGAATAGCTGGGGTCCCAGCACCGATCCCTGTGGTACCCCACTAGTTACTGTCTGACAATTTGAAAAGGACCCATTAATCCCTACTCTTTGTTTCCTCTCTGCCAACCAGTTTTCTATCCACCTCAATACATTTCCCCCAATCCCATGCATTTTAATTTTGCAAAATAATCTCTTATGCGGACTTTGTCAAGCGCCTTCTGAAAGTCCAAATATGCCACATCGACTGGCTCTCCCTTGTCAACTGTACTGGTTACATCTTCACGCATGATTTTCCCTTCATAAATCCATGCCGACTCTGACTGATCCTGCTACTGCTTTCTAAGTGGTCCGTTATAAAGTCCTTGATAATGAATTCAAGCATTTTCCCCACTACCGATGTTAGGCTTACTGGTCTATAATTCCCTGCTTTCTCTCTACCTCACTTTTTGAATATTGGAGTGACGCGAGCTACCCTCCAATCTGCAGGGACAGTTCCAGAGTCTATAGAATCCCAGGAGATGACCATCAATGCATCCACTATTTCCAGAGCCACCTCCTTAAGCACTCTGGGATGCAGATTTTCAGACCCTGGGGATTTATCCGCCTTCAATCCCATCAATTTTCCCAGCACCATTCCTCTACTGATGGTGATCTCCCGCAGTTCTTCCCGCTCACTAAATCTTTCTTTCTCCAACATTTCTGGTATCTGATTTGTCTCCTCTTTTGTGAAGACAGAACCAAAGTATGTCTTCAATTGCTCAGCCAATTCTTTGTCCCTTATTATGCATTCCCCTGTTTCTGTCTGCAGGGGGCCTACATTTCTCTTTACCAATCTCTTTCTCTTCACAGATCTATAGAAACTCTTTAGTGTCAGTCTTTATGTTCCCTGCAAGCTTCCTTTCGTACTGTACTTTCCCCTTCGTAATCAATCCCTTCATCCTTCTTTGCTGAATTCTAAACTGCTCCCAATCCTCAGACCTATTATTTTTCTTGGCCAATCTGTGTGCTTCTTCCTTGGATCGGGTACTATTTCTAATTTCCTTTGTAAGCCATGGATTGGCCCTCTTACCCCTTTGCTTTTGTGCCAGACAGGAATGAACAGTTGCTGTAATTCCCCCATGCGTTCCTTGAATGTTTGCCACTGTCTATCCACTGTCATCCCTTTAAGTAACTCTCCCCAATCTATCAAGGCCAACTCACGCCTCATATCTTCATCGTTCCCTTTATTAAGATTCAGCACCTAGTCTCCGAATCAACTACTTCACTCTCCACCTTGATAAAAAATTCTTTGTGTAATGGTCGCTCATCCCCAAGGGGTCTCGTACAGCCAGATTGGCAATGACTCCCTTCTCATTACACAGTACACAGTCTAAGATGGCCTGCTCCCTAGTTGGTTCCTCCACATATTGGTCAAGAAAACCATCCTATATACACTCCAGGAATTCCTCCTCTACGGCATTGTAGCTAATTTGACTTGCCCAATCTATGTGAAGATTAAAATCACCCATGATCACCGATATTCCCTCATTACATGCATCTCTAATTTCATGTTTAATGCCATTCCCAACCTCACCAGTGCAGTTTGGGGGTCTATATATGATACCCACTAATGTTTTTTGCCCCTTGGTATTTCTCAACTCTACCCATACAGATGGTATCACAGTGATGATTTCTGGTTGGTTTAGATGTGCAGTACGAATCCAAGTTATCAAACTGTACAATTAATGTCAATGAGAAAATTCAATTTAGCATTCTTATCAAACAGAATGGAGCAGACATGAGACACAAATAGATCTATAACACTGTGGGCGGAATCTTTCAGTCTTGGCAGGTGTCTTGTTCGCTGCCTGAAACATGCTGACATGGAGGAGGAACGCCTGCCAGGGCTTCTGCCCAACAGGTAGTTAAGTGGACAGTGGCAAACCTTCCTCCAGACAGAGGACCCCAGAAGATGTCTTCCCACCCACCAAGTGCTGCCAGCCAATCCCCTGGCAGCATCTCAGAGGCAGTCATGCTGCTGGAACAACCCCCTCCAGCGTCCTAGGATTGCAGTGACCCAGGAAAAAGATAAGTGCTGCTTGGGGTAGTGTTGCAGGGAGAGGGGGTCAATGGGTATCGGCATCAAGTGCAGGAGGGCTCTTGTCCATGTCCATCAGCAGCCACCCCCCTGCCCCATGTCCATGTCCATGTCCTCGATCATGCACAGATTGAGGGAGCCCTCCATTCTCTACTTTCAGCAGACATGTAGTCTACACTTTTACCAGACTCATGTTGACAGGGTTGCCTGGAGCTGGGAAGATTGCAACAGAAGTGGGAACAGGTCCTTAAGTAGTCCTAAACTGGCCACTTAAGGGAATCAAGTGGAGGCGAGGTAGGAATATCAACCATGGGTCTTCCAGCCCAGGACGTAATACCAGTTGAGACAGGAAAGCATGGGGTATCATGTTCCAACGCCAACTCGCCAAACTCTCTGGCCTGCCTGCCTTCTTCTCCCTGGGCAGAAGATTGCAGCCTTTATTAAAATCAAGTATTTAACTCAACAGAAAGAGGCTACTAAGTCCGTCATATAGAACATAGAGCATTACAGCGCAGTACAGGACCTTCGGCCCTCGATGTTGCACCGACCTGTGAAACCACTCTAAAGCCCATCTACACTATTCCCTTATCGTCCATATGTCTATTTAATGACCATTTGAATGCCCTCCGTGTTGGCGAGTCCACTACTGTTGCAGGCAGGGCATTCCACACCCTTACTACTCTCAGAGTAAAGAACTGTCTTATATCTATCTCCCCTCAGTTTAAAGGTTTAAAGCTATGTCCCCTCGTGCTAGACATCACCATCCCAGAAAAAAGGCTCTCACTGTCCACCCTATCCAATCCTCTGATCATCGTGTATGCCTCAATTAAGTCACCTCTTAACCTTCTTCTCTCTAACGAAAACAGCCCCAAGTCCCTCAGCTTACCCTCATACGATCTTGCCTCCATACCAGGCAACATTCTGGTAAATCTCCTCTGCACCCTTTCCAATGCTGGCAACTTTCAGGGATCTATGTACATGGACACCGAGATCTCTCTGCTCATCCACACTGCCAAGAATCCATTAGCCCAGTACTCTGTGGTCCTGTTATTCCCTCCAAAATGAATCACCTCACACTTTTCTGCATTAAACTCCATTAGCCAACTCTCAGCCCAGCGCTGCAGGTTATCTAAGTCACTCTGTAACTTGTAACATTCTTCCGCATTGTCCACAACTCCACCGACTTTAGTGTCATCTGCAAATTTACACAACCATCCTTCTACGCCCTCGACCAGGTCATTTATAAAAACGACAAACAGCAGTGGCCCCAAAACAGATCCTTGTGGTACACCACTAGTAACTGGACTCCAGTCTGAACATTTCCCATCAATCACCACCCTTTGTCTTCTTCCAGCTAGCCAATTTCTGATCCAAACTGCTCAATCACCCTGAATCCCATGCCTCCGTATTTTCTGCAATAGCCTACCGTGGGGAACCTTATCAAACGCTTTACTGAAATCCATATACACCACATCAACTGCTTTACCCTGTTTAGTCACCTTCTCAAAGAACTCAGTAAGGTTTGTGAGGCACGACCTACCCGTCACAAAACTGTGTTGACTATCTTGAATCAAATTATTCCTTTCCAGATGATTATACATCCTATCTCTTATAAACCTTTCCAAGATTTTGTCCACAACAGATGTATGGCTCACTGGTCTATAGTTACCTGGATTGTCTCTACTCCCCTTCTTGAACAAGGGACAACATTTGCTATCCTCCAGTCTTCTGGCACTATTCCTGGAGACAAAGATGACTTAAAGATCAAAGCCAAAGGCTCAGCAATCTCCTCCCTAGCTTCCCAGAGAATCCTAGGATAAATCCCATCCAGCCCAGGGGACTTATCTATTTACACACTTTCCAAAATTGCTAACACCTCCTCATTATGAACCTCAAGCCCTTCTAGTCTAGTAGCCCGAATCTCAGTATTCTCCTCGACAACATTGTCTTTTTCCTGTGTGAATACTGACAAAAAATATTCATTTAGCACCTCTCCTATCTCCTCGGACTCCAAGCAGAACTTCCCACTACTGTCCTTGACTGGCCCTACTCTTACCCTAGTCATTCGTTTATTCCTGACATATCTATAGAAAGCCTTAGGGTTATCCTTGATCCTACCTGCCAAAGACTTCTCATGTCCCCTCCTGGCTCTTCTTAGCTCTCTCTTTAGGTCCTTCCTAGCTAACTTGTAACTCTTGAGCACCCTAACTGAACCTTCATGTCTCATCTTTACATGAGCCTCCTTCTTCCCCTTGACAAGTGTTTCGACTGCTTTAGAACTCGAACTATAGCATTTCCAGTCAATATTTGGAAAGTTAACAACTACCCTGCTGCTTTCGCTCCTATCCAGAATCATCTTTGCAATCCTTTCCACTACATCTCTGGAACTTTTCCGAGGCCTATAGAAAACCCCTAACAGGGTGACCTCTCCTTTTCTGTTTCTAACCTCAGCCCATACTACCTCAGCAGACGAGTCCTCATCAAACGTCCTTTCTGCCACCGTAATACTGTCCTTGACTAACAATGCCACCCCTCCCCCTCTTTTACCACCTTCCCTGAGCTTACTGAAATATCTAAACCCCAGCACCTGCAACAACCATTCCTGCTCTATCCATGTCTCCGAAATGGTCACAACATCGAAGTCCCAGGTACCAACCCATGCCGCAAGTTCACCCACCTTATTCCGGATGCTCCTGGCATTGAAGAAGACACACTTTAAACCAGTTTCCTGCCTGCCGGTACACTCCTGCAACTTTGGAACCTTATTCATGACCTCACTACTCTCAACCTCCTGTATACTGGAGCTACAATTCAGGTTCCCAAGCCCCTGCTGAACTAGTTTAAACCCTCCCGAAGAGCATCAGCAAATTTCCCCCCCAGGATATTGGTACCCCTCTGGTCCAGGTGTAGACCATCCCGTTTGTAGAGGTCCCACCGACCACAGAATGAGCCCCAATTATCCAGAAATCTGAAACCTTCCCTCCTGCACCATCCCTCTTGCTACGTGTTCAACTCCTCTCTCTCCCTATTCCTCGTCTCTCTATCACGTGGCACGGGTAACAACCCAGAGATAATAACTCTGTTTGTCCTAGATCTAAGTTTCCATCCTAGCTCCCTGAATTCCTGCCTTACATCCCTATCCCTTTTCCTACCTATGTTGTTGGTACCTATGTGGACCACGACTTGGGGCTGCTCCCCCTCCCCCTTAAGGATCCCCAAAACACGATCCGAGACATCCTGCACCCTGGCACCTGGGAGGCAACACACCAACCGTGAATCTCTCTCGTTCCCACAGAATCTCCTATCGATCCCCCTAACTATGGAGTCTCCAATGACTAATGCTCTACTCCTCTCCCCCCTTCCCTACTGAGCAGCAGGGACAGACTCTGTGCCAGAGACCTGTACCCCATGGCTTGCCCCTGGTAAGTCCCCCCCCAACAGTATCCAAAGCGGTATACTTGTTACTAAGGGGAACAACCACAGGAAATCCCTGTATTGACTGCTTCCTCCCAGCCCCTCTCACCGTCATCCATCTATCTTTATTCTTCGGAGTAACTACATCCCTGAAGTTTCTATCTATGACCACCTCTGCCTCCCGACTGATCCGAAGTTCATCCAGCTCCAGTTCCCTAACGCGGTTTCTGAGGAGCTGGAGATGGGTGCACTTCTCACAGATGAAATCAGTAGGGACACTGACGGCGTCCCTCACCTCAAACATTCTGCAGGAAGAACATTGCACTACCTTCCCTGCCTTCCCCTCTAGATACAAAAAAGAAAAAGAAAGAGCTTACCTGTTATTCACTCCCCTTCTCAGTAAGCACTCACTCAGCAACCTCTGCGCCCCGCACGATAACACCTGAGGGAAAATAAAAGAAAAACTACTTACCAGTCACCAGCCAATCCCTTACCTGCAGGTTGTGACATCACGGTTCAACTTCTTTCTACTTCTACCTGCCCTCGAGCCTTGCTCTTGATCTTTACAGCATTTTTTTTAAATTTTCGTTAGAGGAGGGGGTTGGGAGGGAAACACTGAAGAAGGGTATCAGGTTTAAGTGTCACTTGACAACAGCTCCTCCACAAAACACCTTCAAGTTAGGGTGAGCACAACAGACATATGCAAATTGCCCCCACAACAGCCAATCAGCATCTCCGCTCTACTGCTCTCTGCTGGATGCTGGTCTTCACTTGAACAGCTAGGGTCTCTTGCTCAGGTACACCTTCAAGTGAGGGTGAGCACAACAGACGTATGCAAATTGCCCCCACAACAGCCAATCAGCAGCTCCGCTCTACTGCCCTCTGCTGGATCACAGCTGTGCGGATTCCTTGGGAGCTAAGTACACAATCCCATTCCACCATCCTTTCCTTCATTTGTTTTCTCCCAAATGTTTTAAAGGCTGTTACAGATTTTTCTTGCCCACTATTCCTTTATTTTTAAGCACTTATAACATCTTTTTCTAGTTCCCGCAAGTCCATTTTCCGCCAATTATTTTTCTTCTTTTTTTAAATTTCGCCTCGCCATCTCCTAAATTCAGTCTGATTTTCTGTTGCAATTTTTACAACTCCACCTTTTTAAGCCTCATTTTAATATTTGTATCCATACAACTCCAGTTTATGCTCTCTCATCTTTGACTTCTTTGTGGGATTATGTCTGGATTGTACCTTAATCTTCTGGAGCTTGAAGACTTTTCATCTTGCTAATGTTTATTCTCTGTTTGGATTATTTTCTTTATTACCTCATTTAGTTTAGTTTTATTCTACTCAAATAACATACACCCGCTGTTTCGCTCATTTTTAACCTGTACATCCGACCAAATCAAATTCTGTTTGCTCTCTTCTGAGAACGTTCCCCTATTCATATGTTACTCTCTTGCCCCATGTCATTAGCTTCAATTTGGTTTTGTGCTGTTTATTTCATTGTTGGACCATAGCCATAATAACCCAAAAAAGGCATTCTAGGATACACTGTAAAACTTCCACCCCTTCTTTAATATTACAATCGTTTAGCACAGGGCTAAATCGCTGGCTTTGACAGCAGACCAAGGCAGACCAGCAGCACGGTTCGATTCCCGTAACAGCCTCCCCGAACAGGCGCCGGAATGTGGCGACTAGGGGCTTTTCACAGTAACTTCATTTGAAGCCTACTTGTGATAATAAGCGATTTATTTTCATTTTCATTTTTCTTCCTGTAATCACTGTTTGAAAATGAAGATTATCCATTCTGGTTATATTTTCTCTGCATTTATCATATTTGTCCACATTCCTTTGTACTGTCTAACACTATAATATACTTCTTCTAAAATAATTTCCATTCTTATTAATTAACTCCAATCTACAGTGCAGAACGAGGCCATTCGGCCCATTGAGTCTGCACCGGCTCCTGGAAAGAGCACCCTACTTAAACCCACACTTCTAACCTATCCCGTAACCCAGTAACCCCACCTAAAATTTGGACACTAAAGGCAATTTAGCGTGGCCAATCCACCTAACCTGCACATCTTTGGACTGTGGGAGAAAACCGGAGCACCCAGAGGAAACCCACGCAGACACGGGGAGAACATGCAAACTCCACAAAGACAGGCACCCGAGGCCCAAATTGAACCCGGGTGCCTGGAGCTGTGAGGCAGCAGGGCTAACCACTGTGCCACCATGCTGACCGCTTCATGTTTTGCATAATTTCCAAAACCAGTGTTATGTTTTTGTGTTGGAATTAAATCTTTGATTACTATTGCCATCCTCCCACCTTTATTTCCTACTCTATCCCTGCTACATGGCCTCCACAGCCTTCTGCAGCAAAGAGTTCCACAGATTCACCACTCTCTGGCTGAAAACATTTCTCCTCATCTCTGTTTTAAAGGATCATCCCTTTAGTCTGAGATTCTGCCCTCTGGTTCTAGTTTTTCCTACAAGTGGAAACATCCACTCCACGTCCACTCTATCCAGGCCTCACAATAGCCTGTAAGTTTCAATAAGATCCCCCCCCTCATCTTTCTGAACTCCAACGAGTACAGGCCCGGAGTCCTCAACCGTTCCTCATACATCTGTCATGTGAGAGTACCTTTAAGAAATGGGTGTTTATAAAAATAGCTGTAGTGGATGTATCTTTAAGAAACTGGTGTTTATCAGTGATGTCAGAGTGTGGGTGGAGCTGGGCTGTCTGTCTGCTTTACTTTCATTTTAGGCTGTTTGCTACAGGGTGTATTTTAGTTTCATTTTAAAAGCTGGATAGCTGCAGGCAAAACAAGGAGCTGTATAAGGATCTCTCTGCAAACTAAAGACCGTCTCCAGATCAATTGGGTGATTTCAAAGTGCTGACTGCTCTCAGTAGTGAATTTAAACCTGATCTCTGTGTTAAAAAGGGTATTTTGTCTTATGGATGTTAATAAGGAAAGATTAAGCTTTACTTCTAGAATATTGTATCTGTGGGGAGGATTGGTGTTGATTGTTGTTAAGATGTTTACTGTGGGTTTATAAAGTGTTAACTGGTTTCATAAATAAACATTGTTTGAATTTAAAAGTACTGTGGATCTCTGGTGCATCACACCTGTAAGGTATATCCGCGTGCTCCCCATAACCACAATCTATTAAAAGTTGTGGGTCAGCTGAACTCCATGATACACTTTGGGGTTCTCTAAACCATGGCCCATAACACATTAAACACAACAGGAATGCAAATAAACAAAACAAATAAATATCTAACACCCCAGCATCACACAAACCTGCCTCCCATCCATTGACTCTATCTACACCTCCCGCTGGCTGGGGAAAGCGTGCAGCATGATCAATGACCCCTCCCACCCGGCCTACTCACTCTTCCAACTTCTTCCATCGGGCAGGAGATACAAAAGTCCGAGAACACGCACAAACCAGATTCAAAAACAGCTTCTTCCTCGCTGCTACCAGACTCCTAAACGACCCTCTTATGGACTGACCTGATTAACACTACATTCCTGTATGCTCCACCCGATGCCGGTGTTTATGTATTTACATTGTGTACCCGGTTTTTTGCCCTATTATATATTTTCTTTTTATTTTCATGTACTTAATGATCTGTTGAGCTGCCTGCAGAAAAATGCTTTACACTGTGCCTCAGTACACGTGACAATAAACCAATCCAATCCAATCCCACCTCCCGCTCCCCAACTCCCCTACCTCCTATTTTCCAACACTCTACCCTCACCTACCCCCATTTTTGACACCTTGTCCTGTAGCCCCTGGGGTGGGAGGTGGGGAAAGGTCGGTACATGCTTCCTGACAAAATCCCTCACCTGTCAGCAGTCCCCCTCCTCTCCGCCCACACAGAGCAATCCAAACGCCCAGCAATACACCTGCTCACCCCCCACTGCGTTTCTGTGAACTACTCCACACAGCTAGCCTGGCAGTACCCGCCCATGGCGCCTAGCATCCTACCCCCCCCCCCACACTGAGTCACCTCCCTGCCAATCACACACTACCTTGGTGCAAATAACAATATCAACCATGGCTATATTCGTCGCCCAATAATATTTCATCTAGTCCATCCACCGGTGGATTAAACTCTTCCTCCACCATTCCTGCACCTTTTTCCATCAAAGCATCCACCCATTAATAGGGGAAAATGCCCAAAAACATGGCCACAAGCGGGAGCTGCCAAATGTGCAACCACTCACACCATGGCCGCCACCGGAAGTCCCCTGTTACATATTTTTAACCAGTTCTCAGTCCTGCTTTAACTTTTTTTAAATAAATTTAGAGTACCCAATTCATATTTTCCACTTGAGGGGCAATTTAGCGTGGCCAATCCACCTACCCTCCACATCTTTGGGTTGTGGGGGTGAAACCTAGGCAGATACGGGGAGAATGTGCCAACTCCATACGGACAGTGAACAAGGACCGGGATCAAACCTGGGACCTTAGCGTCGTGAGGCAGCAATGCTAACCACTGCGCCACCGTGCTGCCCGTCCTGCCTTAACTTAAGCCGTATCTGTTAATTAAATTTAAACCCATTATTTTTTGCTGCACTTAAGCAGTGTCCGATTCATTTGGGTACGGTGCACATGAGCCACTGAACAAGATGTAAAATTCCTTAAAGTGAACAGGCCTTTCTTTAAAATAATATTTCTTTCAGAGGATTAAATCGAAAGCCATCATTCAGAAGTAACCAAGGTATCTGTTCATTCACTTAAAAATACAGGTTCACTTTTGGTTTAGTGATTTTAGCACAGCCAAATAGCCCCAGTATACATTTATTAGCCAAAAGCTCGTGTATTGGGGCCAAATGGATTTGTGACAGTGTCGTTGGAGGGAGCAGTAACATCGCTACTTGGAGTCCAGCACCATGATGCCACTGGTTAGTGCATGCTATCCAGGAACAATTATGGTTCCAACAGCAAGAGGTTTCTTCAAGTTTGTAATATAGTCTTAAAGTTTAGATAACAGAATATAAGAAAATAATATGCAACTGGGGTATGCAATTAGGCACTTAGCCTACTCTACCATCCAATACAATCATGTTTAATCTTCTAGCTTCACTCCACTTTCTCATACTGTACCCTTATCGCTTAATTTCCTTATACTCTACAAAAGTACAGCTTTGAGTTGTTTAGTTTTAGGTCCCAATCTTCAGGAGTAAATCCCTTAATTCAGTTAGATGCAATGCCACAGATTGGTGAGATGTGAGATGATGACCTGAGATGGTCGGTTCAGCAGATGGCGAAGGCCGGTGATCTGGCAAAAGCCGAGCCTCTCCCATGACGGGAAAAATGTGTCACAACTAAACCACTCTTTATGTTCCCCGGTAATTAGCTTCAAAACCGCATTGATGGACACTTCGGTAGAGATTACCCACCTGACCTCAGCCATAGATGCTGTATGGCTTTAGAGAACCAACTGAAGAGACCGGGAAGAATAAATCTGAAAACAGTTTAACAGCCTTGCTGTTACTCCCAAATACTCGAAAAAAGGCATTATTACAATTCCCATTTATCACATTTCAGTAAAACAGTGGCAAAAAATTGAAATTTACTGACACAACAACTCACATGTTCTTTACTCTTCTTAGATCCAGGAATTGGAGGAAGTGATGCAGCCTTCGATCTAACATGGAAACCAAAGATAAACTCTTGGATCAATACACCAATTCAATATAAAAATTGCAAGAGCCTGTTCAGCCCATCATGTTCATGTTACTTCTGTCTGTCTGGAGGATGGAATGCCATCTCACTGCACTTCCATTGTTATTTTTAACATTCTTCCTTTTCAAATATTCATCCAATAAATATTACATAACCCCCTGAAGACAGGGACAGCAGGAGGCCTAAAAGAAAATTGGTGCCATGTGGTAAAAGGCCATTTATGAGGAGAGTAATTACCCTGGGCACACACACCTCCCATCTTCAAGAATGTCATGCACCCCGAATATACTGGAGTGTATGCTGGAGAGAACAAGCACTGTGACCTATCCAACAGATTGGTGGTGGCACTCAGTTTGACAGAACATTTGAAGTCATGGGACCTTTTCTAGCATTGGATCCAGGATCTCACAATTTTCACTTCTGCCATCACAGCATCAGTTGCAATCTCCAACCAGGCAAACTTAGTCTCAGATCTATGCACCACGCTCCCCCACTGGGTGGCCTCTTGACAGGACATTGAGATCAATAAAGCCAAGGGACAATCCTGCCCTAATTGCTGGTCCTCCAGCTCTCCTGCATTATCTCACTTCACCTCACTATCTCACTTGTCCTTGGAGGAGTTGAAGACTTTGGCACAGTGCACAGTTTCTGCTCCTCCAGAGTAGCCTGTAATGGTTGCTGTGGGATGTCAAAATGAGTTATTTAATCTGATCCCCCTCCATTCCCACCCTCACTGGCTCTAATTGGATAGGAAACCTGTCTCCATACCAACCTGTCTCCATACCCCAAGAAAATCTGAATTTTAATCAGCATGTCCATAAACCATCCATGGATCAAAAATGTAATGACAAAAATAAAAGAAAGGGGAAATAAGAGAATAAAGAAGGAATAGGAAGGACCTTTACAATTGCAACAAATATAAAATATAACAATTTCTTGATGTTGGAAAGAAACTTTTAACCACCATACAATTACAATCTAGAGTCCAATGGAGATAATGCAACAATGATACCAAAACCTGGAGAAGACAGAGAAATGGTCTGATAGTGATCTTTAAAATTATGCAGGGTTTCAACAGTGTAGACATGGAGAGAGGGTGCTTCTCCTGGTAAGAGAGTCCGAAACTAGGAGCCATAAATATGAGATACTCACAAATAAATCCAACAAGGAATCAAAGAGAAACTTCTTTACTGAAAGTGGTGAGCACTCTATACCACGTGGAGAGTTTTTGAAGCAAATAGAATAGATGGGTTTGAGGGGAGTACAAAAGGGAGAAACGAATAGACGGTCATAGTGAAGCATTAGATAAAGAAAGATGGGAGGAGGTTTCTGTGGAACATAAACATCAACATGTACCTGGTGGGCCAAATGGCTTGTTTCAGTGTTGTAGAATTAACTTTATGTAAACTCCCTTGTAGAATAGAATAGTACAGCTCAGAAGGAGGCCATTCAACCCCTCATTGTCTGCTCCTGTCCTTTCACTTGTTGCCCATTTAGACATTGGGAAAATCTGGACATTGGGAACAATGTTTCCACTTATTCCTGTATTTCCTAGTGCTTTTTATATTTTACCTGCATATCATAATGAATGATTGCCAAAGCTCTTGGGTTTGGATGGGTGTTTTTGGCCGGCTTTTTGGGTGAGCTCCACACTGCTATTCAACCACACTTAGTCATTTTCTGGGGCCGTGGGCAGTTTCTCCTCGGTCAAGCCCACATTCAGAGGTTTTTTCAACACTGGAGAGCTGAACTCGCCAGCCAGACCGGCTCCTCAGAGATTGGGTTGCCATTTTGTAAGGGTGCCCCGATCTCTAAATGGGTCTGAGGGTCCCCCACACCCCTCATCTACGGGAAATCTCCCCACACTTGGGGAAGGGGGGGTAGTGAGGGCACCCTGCTATAGGGCCGGTGGCTGGTCCCCTTTTCAAGCCTCCCTACCTCCCTTTTCTGGGAGCCCTACCTTCAGGACCCCCACCTTTAACACACCCCCAACCTTTATGAGATCCCTTCATATCCGCCCTTCATCCCACCACCCACCCTTCATACTCCCCTCATCCCCCCCTTTCATGGCCTCCCACATGCCAAGACCCTTAACACTACCACGATGGCAGTGCTTGCCAGTGCCAGGGCGGCAATGCCAAGGTGCCAGGCTGACAGTGCCATGGCACCCAGGTACCAGAGGAAGAGCCAGGGGGCAACCCTGCCCTGTCTGTGACCACCCAGGAGTCTGCAATGGCCTTGAAACACCCCACCCCTCCCCAAGTGCCATTATGCCTGATCCATGTTTGAGTGGACCAGTTCTAAACGGCGCCTGGGCCAGGGTTCGCTGGGGAGGCCGTTAATTCCCAGGCTCCAAGAGAATTGGGCGTAGACATATTTAAATGAGCCTAATATGTATATCTGGATCTCGCCAGCGAGGGCGAAATACCAGATCATGACATCTCGCAATATTTGAATGAATCTCACGAGAGACCTCTCGAGAGATTCAATGGCCTCGTCACATCACCAAGTCACGCGCGGCGAGATTGTTCAATTTACACAAACCATTATTTTGAATTTCCCACAAGGTCTCTTTTTAATAAAGCCTGGAATGAAGTCATTTGTAAGCCAAAAACAATTATATTCTAGGTTGAAGCAACCCGCTTAATTGCCCAATCCACTACCTTAAACACTCTCTCCCTCCACCACACAGAGTGGCAACTGTCTGTACTAAGGGCGGCACAGTAGCTCAGTGGTTAGCACTATTGCTTCACAGCGCCAGGGTCCCAGGTTCTATTCCCTGCTTGGGTCACTGTCTGTGCGGAGTCTACACGTTCTCCCTGTGTCTGCATGGGTTTCCTCCGGATGCTCCGGTTTCCTCCCACAAATCCCGAAAGACGTGCTTGTTAGGTGAATTGGACATTCTGAATTCTCCCTCTGTACCCGAACAGGCGGCGGAATGTGGCGACTAGGGGATTTTCAGATTAACTTTATTGCAGTGTTAATGTAAGCCCACTTGTTACATTAACAATGATTATTATTAGGACGTGATACACGGCAGCAACCCACCAAGGCTCCTTCGACAGTATCTTCCAAACCTCCAACCTCTACCGCCTAGAAGGACAAGGGCAGCAGATACATGAAGACATCACCACCTACAGGTTCCCCTCAAAGCCACATATCATAGAATCTCTACAGTGCAGAAGGAAGTCACTCGGCCCATCGGGTCTGTACCGACCCTCCAAAAGGGCATCCCACCTAGGTCCAACCCCCACCCTATCCCCGTAACCTAGTACGCCCACCTCACCTTTTGGACACTAAGAGGCAATTTAGTCCAGCAAATCCACCTATCCTACACACCTTTGGACTGAGAGACGAAACCAGAGCATCCGGAGGAGACCCATGCTGACACGGGGAGAACGTACAAACTCCACACAGTGACCCATGTCTGGAATTAAATGGGTCCCTGGTGCTATGAGGCAGCAGTGCTAACCAGCGTGCCACCTTAGTCATCCTGACTTGAAACAATATCGCCGTTCCTTCAGTGTCACAGGATCAAAATCCTGAAACATCGTTCATAGCAGCTCTGTGGGTGTACGTACACCACATGGGCTGCTGCAGTTCAGAAAGGCGGCTCACCACCTTCTCAAGGGCAATTAAGGATAGACATTAAATGCTGGCCTTGACAATGCGTGAACAAAAACATATTTCCTCAGCTCCTCTCCTGAACATATGAACTCCTTTCTCGGTTTCAGTTGCACCTGAGAATGCTACCTGGGGAGCTGCATCTAAGTTTGAATTTAATACATTTGAGGATGACTAAAGTAATCACACAGGAGGCTATAACACACATGGAAGACAATATATTTGCATGCAACCACACAACCATCCACTCACACGTGCACGCACGCATATGCACGCAGAACACTCGGCAACTCTACCCCATAGCACAGTAGGAGTTGGGCATGCCGAAGAATTACAAGTGCACAAACATAATCCTGTGGCTCAGGATTAATCAACTCTGTTTTATCTCAATCATATTATATGTGAAAGTACTTAAAGTGCACCAAGTCTCCCAACTATAAGTTTCAGCCTCATGGAGTAGGAGTGTGCACATTAAGCAATATAGAGTTGCAAGCATTTTGTGAGGGCTGGAGTTGGGCCAACTGTACACCTGCAACAAACTAACAGGCATCGCTTTTCAGCATTGCTACCTGGGTCATGCAGGTGGCAGATAATACTATTTGATAATCCTAACCTAGCAGACTCTGTAAACGATGTCGTCATCCAGATCTGATGCCACGTTCTATGGGTAGTGTATACACCACCTCCATGGAGACATGCTATGTGCATTGTTCTTCTCTGAAGAGGGTTCTGGAGAATCAAACGGGGCAACTTTCCTCAATTATATCCTGCACAACAGTACTCCTACGTCACCAGCCATTAAACAGGAAGCCACAGGCTCAGCAGCTTGACGGGACAAACATTCTTAGAGTTACTTTTCCCCAATACAGGGCGGGATTCTCCGATCGCCGAAATCGCATTCGCCGAAAGGCCGGAGAATCCATTTTTACGCCAAAATCATTTTGAGAGTTACTTTTCCATTTGGAAAGATTGAAGAACTGAAAAACGACAAACGCAAAAGAAAACAATTGCCACGAGCATAGTGTTTAAGAGGCAAAATCATTTTAAATCTAGCTCCTTAACAGCTGATGATGCTCAGGATTTCTATCCTCGCCCTTCTTCAGTGAATTCCCAAGGCCCACTCCAGAACAAGAGCTCTTGAATATGAAACCAACCAGCTATAGGCTGTGAGGATCAGCCTGCACAATTTGTGACCAAAAAGCCTGTTGTGGTCTGGAGCCACTGTCACAACACTGGGGCAAGCCAACATATTCCATTCCCTGTGAGAAATTAATACAAAGGTGCAATCACCAAGAAATGTAATAAGCAATAGACTTCTTAAAACTTCCAAGGACATGGGGCTTCTTGTTCCATCTCGTGCTCAAGGCTGGGCAATTAGTTATTCATCAAAACTGCTCTGAATGAGACACCACAGTAGATGAATCCCCTTTCTATGTTACTTTCCTCCTTAGAATCCCTCTTTTACATTCCTTTACTTGTCCATGTAACTTTGACCTTCGTCTGGCAGAGACAGTCCCTAATATTCAGCAGATAGTTTGGAAATCTAAGTTGACTCCGATAAATGCAACATCAGAACAATGTTGGTATAATGACAATTACTGTGGAAATAAATTAAGGAAATTCCGTTAAAATAGGATCACTTAAAATAGTACATTAACAGGGCTATCCGTACCCAATAGATCTTCTCGGGTATGCTTTACTGAAAACCAGTTCACCATATGGCAACTTCTTAAATTTATCTCTGCCCACAGCTACGTAGTACCCTCCGTTTTCCAGTTCAGTGCCATCATTGACGGACTTTCCATCCAATGTATGAAGCCTAGAAAACATTAAGTAGAAACATCAAATTATCACGAGGTAGTAACGTGCGTTTTATATTATGATTTTGCACAACATAAAACTTGTTTGAGTCTTGGCTGAAAGCAATAGTGAAATAAATACAATGACTTCGATTTTTTAATGAGCATTTGGGATTATAGATGCAACCTAGAGTGTGCAATAATAGCCTCATCATTCAGCTGCTGTATGATCAGTTAGCTTGTTGTGTTAGCGGTGAAAGAATTCTGATGAAGATTGATTAAAATGCATTCACAACCTATACATTAGGCTGTACAGTCAGCTTTGAAAAAGTGACAAACCTTCAGAAACCTGGTGCACAATGACATCTTTTTCAAAGTCGTTATGTTTTTTTTATATATATCTGATAATATGAGTATGACTAAAGCATTTATAGAGCATGGTGGAGGGGGTGGTTTAAGACTGCAGCAAATCCCAAAAGGCAATGGCTTCGGTCTTCACAATTTTTACTATTTGAGGTTGCCATGGGTTGAACAAGACACATGTTTCAGAAACTGGTATTGCAGACACCCCACTGATACAAATAAAAAGATGATATTGGCTCCCTATAACTGGGACTATTCATGCTTAGTTTCACCTCCGAATTACAAAGTTAATGTTTCAAAAACCACTCCAAGGACTGGAGCACTCCAACGACTAGGGTGCCGGGTGGCACGGCCAGGGTGTCAGGCTGGCACTGATAAGGTGTCCATTTCAGGGATCACTCGTCAGTGCAGGAAGTGAGGCAAGTGCGGCTTTGGTGGGGTCGTTCTCGCCGAGGCCAAAAATAAAAGACTCCCATTTGATAGCGGTGCCTTTCTCGGTGCCGAAAGACCCTGATATACGCACCCAAAACAGGATTCTATTTTCGTTAAATCACGCCATAGTACCTTGCAACTTTCTAAAGACATGAAAGATGCTAAATAAATGTACCTTTCTTTGTTTACAGTGGCATTAAAGGTGTTCTAAGATCAAATGATTCCTTGGCATATATGCAACTGCAAAATTCTTCAAATGTAACCTTCTGATAGTTCCCATAATATTCAATGGTATATAAATAAATAAGGAACTAATGAATGGTTTGAAATAATGGGGAGACCAGCACCATTTCACAATGTGAACCCACTGTCCTTACCTCCAAACCACAGCAACAGCTAACTAAAGGAAAGCAGAAATATTGTGGAAATCAGTCAATAACAGAAATTATACACTGAAGAATCAACCAATACAGCAACAAAGATCTGTGATTTCATGAGGGAAATAAATCTCAAGTTTGGTGTTCCCAGAGTGAAAACCTAACATTGGCCGCTGAGTTCATAAAAATAAGTTTGATATTCCCTCCTTGAAAACCAATCACCACCTTTGGTTAGAAAAGCTTATTCCTACTGGTGTAAGTGTAAGTACAACTTGGGTTGATTTGCACTGGGCCTGCATTTCAACAGAACACAAGTTGAGCTTGAATTTAAGTGACGTCCAGTCACTGCTACCCATTGTGCGACATATATTTCTGTTCATTATTGATTTCCAGCTGATGAAGCATAGCAAACCTAAATTTAAAGATGAAATAAGTTGCTGTCATGAATTCCAATGCCAGCGACGTGCTGAATCTTCACTTAATGCATCTCCAGTTGATTGTACTCTTCTGCTGCTATCGCAGGTAATTTCTGTTAGGAACCCTCTCTGTTCATGCAACCTGATGAACATCGCCCATTTTGGGACCATTTTAACATTCATGCTGATGGACAGGCAATAGGAAATCAGCAATCCCTTTTACATCTCAGCTGATTTTCATTTCAATCAACTCCAGTGTAAAAGAGGTTCATTACCCCATTCATGGAGTGGGTCCTGGCTTTGTGCAATGGTGTAAAACAGGGGACAACATCGATGGGTGTAAAACATGGTACAATTGATTTCAATAGAAATAAATATTCTGAGGGGTGGAAACAGGCTGTAGATTCACAATCACCCATTTTGCACTTTGGCACAGTCAAGGTCTAACCCAGTCCACTCAGTTGGATTTCAAAAATGTGATCTGTTCCAATGCATGCGACTTGTAAACAAAGCTCTGCGCCATTTGTTTGAACAGGTTCGCAATTCTCCTCTCTTGCACTGAAATCACTCACAACATTCGCCTTATTTCAACAGAACAGCTTTGTCACGGATTCCTAAGTGAGGTCATGGCGATCGAGGCCATGAATGTCCAATTCCTAATCATGCGCACATGTTTTGGGGTTGTGAAAAATTGGAAAGATTCTGAGCGGGTGTGTTCACAGTCTTAGCCAGGATAGTGGTGGAGGAGGTGGACCCAGACCCTTTGGTGGCGATAGTTCACGGAGAGGAGGCAGGCCGATGTCGTGGCCTTCACACTCTCTGAGTGCACAATGGCAAATATTACTGGAGTGGCGGTCAGCAACGCCACCGGGGGTAGCGGTTTGGTTGGGCGACCTGTACTACTTCCTGCGGTTGGAGAAGATAAAATAGGAGTTATGGGGCTCTGCAGGGGGGTTTGAGAAAAGGTGGGGGGTGTTTGAGGAGCTGTTTGTTGCGGGGAAGAGTGAAAAAATCTGTACAGACTGTATAGTTGATTGCTGGGAAGTATGTTTCCCGGGGGGGGTTTATTTGCTGTAATCTGTTTTGATACATGTTTGTAATAAAATACATTTTGTTTTTTTAAATGAATGTCCAATTCATTGGTCAAATAATGCAGTTGAAATTCACTCACTAATTGCACAATCATACACCTACCAACAGCCTTAACATCAGTGCATTGAATGATTATTCTGTTTAAAGAGCTTACTTTCTTACAGCTCCAGTTCTAAGATTTACTTTCTCGGTGATGCTCGAAAGAACCTGTTCCCACTGGCCCAGTATTCTCTTCGGAATCAGTAGTCGGGTTGCGGGACTTAAGGGGTCTCCATTTGTGAACACACTATAATGAAGAGAGGAATGTGTAACAATGAAAACAGTTGGGACATTTAAACAGAAAGAATACGCAGTACTACATCCTTACACTACATAATGTATGGTTGACTTTCATGTCTCCACTACCCAAACATTTATAATGTTCCTTTCTCTTAAGGGTATCTATTATCTGCTCCAAATACAAACTTTCTTTGCTACATGCTAGAATATCTAGAAAGGCAACACCTTAAGCTGAACATGGCTTATAGGCAGGGGAGGCTGTTTTGAGTAGTTTTCCCAATCAGTGTTATTTTTCCCCAACAGGTTTCCTGCATACAGCCAGTCATTCAGCCTGGTTGCCTGCAGGAAGAAATAATACCACTCCATATATACTATATTCTCCTGTCCAGACATCTCTGCAGCGTGTAGGACAATGTTATGTAATTGCTTACAGATTCGGCGGAGGGAATTTGCAATGGAAGTGGTGGATTTGTTCATTTTGTAGATGTATGTGGTCACCGGGTTGGAAAAACAAAGTCCTATTGAAAAGAGGCAGTGACCTGGTAAACGGAGTGCTCTTGGATCAATGGGTATTATGCAACCCAAAATAAAATCCTATTGTTGTAATGTAACATTAATTTTCATTATATTAACGGTACAGCCCAGTAGAAGTTTTTATTTGATGGAGTCGATGGAAAATACAGAGTAGATGTGTAGATTTGATTAACACCAGTGCCATTTTGTTGCATCAGTAGTCATTACGGTATAACAGAAAAAGTAAGACGGGATAAAAGCAAATATATTCAATTTCAAAGAAAGATAAGGAGAGGATTTTATGTTCTCATGCTGGTTAAAGTTGCAACTTCTAGTGAAACAAACAGAATTATTCAGAATGTAGGTAATTTCATCACATTAGCAAAAATCGTAGAACAGCGCCAAACATAAAAAGTTTGGGATTGGTGGGTCTGTGTACTGCGCATATTGAAGCTTTTAAAAAGAAAAGTAACTTCTGTGATTTTACCCTCACATAGATGATGGCATGGGGGAGAACTGGGATTGGAAACTTTTCTTTCACTCTACCCCACCATTTTTATCTTTTGACAAAGTTCTCACCTTCACATATTCTCTCCAATTGGTTTTTTAAAAATATAGATTTACGGGGTGTGGATATCGCTGGTTGGCCAGCATTTATTGCCCATCCCTAGTTGCCCTTCAGAAGGTGGTGGTGAGTTGTCTTCTTAAACCGCTGCAGTCCTGGAGGTGTAGGTACACCCACAGTGCTGTTAGGGAGGGAGTTCCAGAATTTTGACCCAGCAACAGTGAAGGAGCGGTGATATATTTCCAAGTCGGGGTGGTGAGTGACTTGGAAGGGAATCTCAGGTGGTGGGGTTCCCTGGTATTTGCTGCTCTCGTCCTTCTAGATGGTAATGGGTTTGGAATGTGCTGCCTAAGGAACCTTGGAGAGTTCTTGCAATGCATCTTGTAGATGGTACACATGGCTGCCAATGTTAGTCGGTGGTGGAGGGATTGGATGTTTGTGGAAGGGGTAGCAATCAAGCACGTTGGAATGTGTTGAGCTTCTTGTGTTGCTGGAGCTGCATTCATACAGGCAAGTGAAGAGTATTCCATTACATTCCGGACTTGTGCATTGCAGATGGTGGACAGGCTTTGGGGGGCCAGGTGGCGAGTTACTCACCGCTGAATTCCTAGGCTTTGACCTGCTCTGGCAGCTACAATATTAATGTGGCTAGTTCAGTTCAGGTTCTGATCAATGGTAATTCCCAGGTTGTTGATTGCGGGGGATTCAGCAATGGCATTCTCACTGAATGACAATGGGTGATGGTTAGATCCTCTCTTGTAGGAGATGATCATTGCCTAGCCCTTGTATAGCACAATTGTAACTTGTCAGCCCAAGCCTGAATATTGTCCAGGTCTTGCTGCATTTGGACACTGACTGCTTCATTATCTGAGGAGTCGAGAATGATGCTGAACAGTCATCTGCGAACATCCCCACTTCTGACCTTATGATGGAAGGGAGGTCATTGATGAAGCAGCTGGAGATGGCTGGGCCTAGGGCAGTACCCTGAGTAACTCCTGCAGTGATGTCTTGGAGCCAAGATGATTGACTTCAAACCACCACAACCATCTTCCTTTGTGCCAGGTATGACTCCAACCAGCGGAGAGTTTTCTCCCCGATTCCCATTGACTCCGGTTTGGCTAGTGGCTCCTTGATGCCATATTCGGTCAAATGCTGCCTTGATGTCAAGGGCAGTCACTCTCACCTCCATTTAGCACGCTGATAGTGCTGCACAACACAATTAAGGGGCAATTCAGCATGGCCAATCCACCTACTCTGCACATCTTGGGTTGTGGGGACGAGACCCACACAGACCTGTGGAGAATGTGCCAACTCCACACGGACAGTGACCCAGGGCTGCGATCGAACCCCAAAGCAGCACTTAACACAAGTGAGCACATGCCACTCAAAACACCATCCAAATCCCAAATAGTTCAAAATTGCCTAACTCGCGGGATTTCTACGAACAGATCAATCTGGTGCCAATTCAGATCTGGATGTCAACTTTAGAGCTTGTGGAGGTAATTCTCCAGGGCTGTTAACCATAGTCGGAATTCCCACTGGCCTGCTGAATCCGGCATGAGGCCCAAAACGGGATTCTCGCTGGGCATCGCACCCGTCTCAAGTCTCCCGGCCTGCTTCCCTGGTGATGTCAGGTTCTTTCCAAGAAATAGCGAGATCCTGATCAGAACTCATTAGCATTCATTTAAATCGCATTGGCAAGATTAAGGTGGAAGGTGGAATTATATGGCCTCCCGGGATGCTCCCGCTCCCACCGCCAGCTGGAGGTCCCGTGGGTCCAAATCACTACTAGTCCCTAAAAACGGGGACCAGACATCACCGAAGGGGATCAAGGGGATCTGTAGTAACCTCCAGGGAGACAAGTGGGGTCCTTCAGGGGAGGTGCGGGTTGGGGGGGGGTGGTGGGCTTGGGTTGGGCTGGAGGGGCTCAGATAGTGAGTCTTTTCTGGGATGGAGTTATTCCCTTTGTAGCCTTAAAAACCTGGCACTGCATCCTGGCACCATGGCGATGCCAGGTTGACACTGTCAGGAGGTGGTCAGGTTGGCACTACCAAGGCACGGGGCCTAAAGGCGGGCCATGAAAAGGGGGTGGGGGGAGGCCTTTATCGGATCCATAGCAAGGTGACACTCACTTGAGGTGGGGGCCCTGCCAGCTGAAGTGTTATTTTAAAGGGGGATCCCTTTAAAAATGGCACCAGGATCTCGGAGGATCCAGCCTTGCTGGGTTCTTTGGGTCTCACAACGCTTGGCTCCAAAAAGATTTAAGTGTGGGTGCATTGTGATCTGGATCGTGCTAATCCTCCTAGTGACCACACTTGGAAATCTTTGGGGAGAATTTCGCTACATGTCAACTTAATACCACAAACTTAAATAGAGTGAAAGTTCAGATTTATTTTGGCACAGCAAATCCATTTGTTCACTGTCTATGCATATAGTGTGATAATTTGATGCAGCACCATTCAAACTCAATCTAAACCTTCAAAACAGTCTCTGTTCTGTACTCACCAAATAATACAAGGCTCTTGAGTAGGCTTTCGAAATCTTGCTGATGCTATGATCCGGCTGTGAGCAACTGGTTTGACCTGAATTAAGAAGATATGGGTATCATTTGACACATTGGGAAGACTGGGAAGACTCAAAACTGAACGGTCTTAAATTTCAGGTGAAAGTCCTATCATTCAATTCCTACAGCTACAAACTTGGTGTAAGTGTGTCAAAATGTGATTTAATCTTTAAAACCTTCGGCCTTTTAAGTAGCCCCTGTCCATTAAACAGATTATATATTGGCAATGCAATTGATGTGCAGCCAAGACCTATATGCTCTATTCTCCATTAATATTCCATGAACATTTCTACCACAATCACTAGGGTGGAAAAGAGCATTTTGATGCCAGAGCACGCAGAATGTGAATTACACAACTAAAGGTAACCAAGCAACAGCTGTACATGCGTTATTAGAGGGGAAGAATGAATTGGTGTAAAATATGTACGAACACAGGGTTTACAATTCTATTTTTATAACCAATTCAAAAGTTCCTCTCACTCTGTCTATACAAACAAACATATGGGCCGGGATTCTCCCTTTTGGGAGAATCCTTACGCCTACCAGAAAACGGGCGACAATCACTCCGAACTTTTTCCTTGAAAGTCCGGGGTGATGCTCCATTTTCCAGGGAGCTAGCTAGTGGGCGCGACGGCACACTTCGGCGCGGGCACCGCAGACATGGTGGAGCCACACAGCGGGCCCGCACGGAGTAAGGTAGGTCCCCCCCAGATCATGATGGCCTGCCAATCAGTGGCCCCCGATCGCGGGCTTGGCCACCGCTAAGGTCTCCCCGCCCCCCCCCCCCCCCCCCCCCCGGAGTCAGATTCTCCCGGCCCCCAACCAGGACCGCCACCATGGCCGTGGGTCCAAACTCCCGCCGGGTGGTACCAGATGTAAACCACGCCAGCGGAAGTTCGGCCGGTCGCCCGCGGAGAATCGCCGCGGGGGCCTATTTCAGCGGTCCCCGACCGGCAGCGCAGCGACTGCGCAGGCGGAATTGGCGCCAATTCTCCAGTCGCCGGAGAATCGGTGGCCGGGCGCGGAGCGGCGTGGCAGGAATTTCCCTCGCCCCGGCGATTCTCCGACCCGGCGCGGGCTCGGAGAATCCCTGCCATGGACTTAGAGGTTCTGAAGGAGGTGGGTGTGTAGGTTACCATTTCTGCACCATTACAGTGAGGCCCAAGGCACTGCTGACATTGAATCTCGGCCTCATTCTAATTAAACAGACAAACTGCGAAGAAGTGTCAGCTGTGAAGAGTAGGTAAGTGACAAACGGGGCAACCTAAAAGGAAAGATAACAATAAACAGATAACAGCCATATGTAAACCTAAGGCTTTGGAACAAAATAATCTTTTAGAGGCCGACCATGCAGGTGGTAGGCGCTTTGCATTTGCAAATAGGAGATCACATTGCTTCAGGCATAGGCATTGAACATTGATTTCTTTGCCCTGTATCTTGATGGCAGGTAATGAGCTTCTAATAAATAACGAGCAGGCCCTTTCTATCTGCCTTACTGGACATTTTGGAGGACATGGAACATATGAATTTCTGGGCAATAATCTTCGAGATAAGAGAAACAAAATAATGCCATTTAGGGTGACACAGTAGCACAGTGGTTAGCACTGTTGCTTCACAGCACCAGGGACCCGGGTTCGATTTCCGGCTTGGGTCACTGTCTGTGCAGAGTCGGCACATTCTCCTCGTGTATATGTGGGTTTCCTCCAGGTGCTCTGGTTTCCTCCCACAAGTCCCAAAAGATGTGCTGTTAGGTGAATTGAACATTCTGAATTCTCCCTCCGTGTCCCCAAACAGGCGCCGTAGTGTGGCGACTGGGGGATTTTCATAGTAACTTCATTGTAGTGTTAATGTAAGCCTACTTGTGACACTAATAAAGATTATTATTAGTTCTGCAATCAAAAGATTAAGAGCTTTCGATGGGTTCTCAAAGATGTCACATGGTTAACATTCATTTGCTGCCATCAATTATAACATTATGACATACAAGCCACTCAAGATTTCCATGTTAAATTACTCCCATACATATAGATTTTTGAAAGTTGAAAACACTTCAATCAAAATGTTTATTTACGGGGCTCCATTTAATGAGCCAATTATATGGAGTGGACACTGTTGAACCAGCTCTTTATATTATCAACATCAAACGGGGCCAATTCTTTTGAGGAAAGGTGGCAGCAATCATATTCTGCCAGGTTGAAATATGTTAAGTAATGCAGTATAACCTTGTATGTAGATATTAAGAAAAATACATGCTGGTCTGTGAATGTATTTGATTTGGGCCTTTAACACATCCTTAGGGGTCAAAGCCTGTTCAAGATAACACACACAATTCACCCTTCATTATCTATTATTCTGGATGTATTTCTGCTTCTGTTTGTCACATATACCATTTTAAATAATTTTATGTTAACTACTGTGTCAACTTTGACTTTACTGCAATGTTCTTTCTCAAGAGAGCAGCACAGTGGTTAGCACTGTAGCACCAGGGTCCCAGGTTCAATTCCCGGCATGGGTCATTGGCTATGCGGAGTCTGCACATCGTCCCCGTCTTTGCGTGGGTTTCTTCCGGGTGCTCCGGTTTCCTCCCAAAAATCCCGAAAGACGTGCTGTTAAATAATTTGGACATTCTGCATTCTCCCTCCGTGCACCCGAACAGGCGCCAGAATGTGGCGGCTAGGGGCTTTTCACAGTAACTTCATTGCAGTGTTAGTGAAAGCCTACTTGTGACAATAAAGATTATTATACAATATAGGAATTTGTAAATGAGAACAATAGATCAGATATTGGAAATTGCAAATAACTGATCAGTCGGTAACCAGTAGCCAATAGATATTTTGAAAATAAATAAAAAATCTCCCTTAAATTCTTTGTGCTCCTCAAGGTGGCAGCTCATAGTAGGTAGCGGTTCCGTTAAAACCAGTTAACCTCCATTGCCTCTCTCATTTGGTAATTTTGAATCAATGACCCAAAGTAGCAAAGTATCTTGGTCAATTAACGAACAAGAGTTAATGCTACACGACATAGGCCAAGTCTTTCTCCTTCCTCCCGAACATAAGCTTTTCTTCCCCAGAATGAAAGATTGGGGACATAATCATAAGAAATGTTTACTATGCTCATGACATGCTCTGTCATTTTAATGCAACAATTTGAGACAAGTGCTTTTTTTCCCGCATTATTCTTTCATGGGATGCTGGTGTCACTGGCAAGGCCAAAATCTGTTGTTTATCCTTAATTGCCCGCGGGAAGATGGTGGCGAGTCACCTTCTTGAACTACTGCAGTCCATGTGGCGTAGATGCACCCACAGTACCATGAGGAAAGCGGGATTTTCTGATTTTCGGCGGACACAATTAGAAAATCCCATCCATTTTTGTTCACATAATCAATTCCAAAACAATGCCTTTGCTGTTCCAAATGACCACATTTAACCACTTAAAGAGGATTTTATGGAGACCGCAAGAGGTGGAAATGTGGTGGGCAGGGTGACTTAATTAAGCGGGATTTATAATCTCAATTTCCTAATGGCAGGCTGAGATGCAGAGATAAAGCTAACAGCCTGTCAAGCTTCAAGCTGACCGGTGGTGGGTTCCTACATGTAACACATTTGCATTCCATTAGTACTTAACAGCATAAAACCTTTTTTTAAATTATGTCCTACCTTCAAGATAAAGTCAGCAGCTTGCGAGAATCACATGGCGCACAGTTCACATTTGTTTAAAGGTGGCATGCACCAGTCAGCTTTGTGCCATTGTGTGCAAGGCCAGTGGGTTTCCTGGTTTAATTCTACAGACACAAGGGACGGGAGCAGCAGAGTAGCAGCTTGTGCGAAGACACCCAGCAACGGGTGAAACGGTGGTGGAGGAGAGGGATATGGAGGAGTGGAACTGGGGATGGGGAGTGATCCAGGAGAGGACAAAGGATGGGGTTGAGGGCATGGAATTCGGAAGGGCCTGGCATTCTCGGTGTGGTGGGGAGAGAGGTGTTGAGGACAGTCAGTCAAGGTAAGAAATGAGAGGCCTAAAGGGTGCTGTCAGCACTATCCAAATGTATGTCCATCTCAGGATGTTGGTTGACAGAGTCCTTTCAGGCCTGAGTTCATCTAGATTTCAATTCTCCCCGCTGAGAGTGATCTCGGATAATGTCCTTCACAATGCATAGAAGGGAGGGCCAGCATGTTCAGCCGTTTCCCGCAGAGTGGCGAGCACACACGTGTGTGAAATACAGAACCTGCTGGCTCTTAAGACTAGTCTAACTGAAGACAAAGAAACAAATATACGGAGTTAAAAATAGCATGGAGACCAACAAGTAGAAAATAAACTGTCAGCTTCTTGAGTCGTCAACTAAGCTGAACACAAACCTTTGGAAAGATGCACGATGCAAGAGAGGATGGCGGAAGGGGTGGGGTGCTGTTTCGGAGGGTCGGTGCAGACTCGATGGGCAGAATGGCGTCCTTCTGCACTATAGAGATTCTATGATAATTCGCTGATGATGTGGAATTTTACGGCCTCTCTCGCCGGCAGGATTTCCCAGTGCCGTCGCAGTCAGTGGGCATTTGAACGGCTTTCAGCATTATTACTCCCTACCCCCGCCACGACAGGGCAGTAAAATTCCACTCAAGGTTTGTAACAAAATTCAGTAAATTTTATTTAAAACATGAAAAATCGTGTTATCTACATGACAGCATGTCATTTTTATGCCAATATTTTCTATTGGAACCTTGGGTGGGATTCTCCAATCCCGCGGCAGAGTGTCCACGCCATTGTAAACGCCATCGCGTTTTGCGACGGTGTGAACGGGCGTTGGGGCGGCATGGTGCAATTGTGGGAATTCTCCGGCCCAGTGCGGGCTGGGAGAATCCCGCCCCTTATGTCTATGTCAGAACGCTGCGCTGAGTTGTGACTTTAAATGTAGGCTCTTAAACCAATTGCTGACCGTTGAAGTGATTCAAGATAAAAGGCTACAGCTTCCAGCATGCATTGGTGTGTAGGATTCACAACTGAGTTGTACGAGCAGCACCACAGGAGGCTATTCATCCACCATGCACCTCTGGCATTTTTGGACTCCACCTTCAGTCACAAATGGAAAATGGAGAACAAAATGCCCAACAACTCATTTCTATGATGACAATAACTGTAAATCATTTGTTTGTGCATTAGTTATTAAGTATAAAGTTTAAAGAGGATAACTTTTTCTGAAGTTGATGCTTAGTTAAGGAGTTACTGTATCATATTACATACGACAAATGAAACTTTAAATCATGCCCCCACAGGAAACAACAATTTTTCTCAGAGTAGCTGGAAAATATATTTAATCATCAGAATGAGGTAAATCATGAACCCTGCAACAATTTCTGATGTAAGTCTGGAGGCAAATGTGTGTTCACAAGCTGACCTTCAGCAAGTACACAGAGAGAAACACAACTGAGGAAAGGAAAAATCAATTAGTGTGGAAAAACTCAGCAAGTCTTTTAAAAATTCTTTTAAACGTTGTAAAATGTAATGTTTACATTGCATTCCTCATCCATGGCTCAATGGTAGCACTCGCAGCCTAGGCTGAAGATTTTACAGTAAAGACCCACTGCAGAGGCTTGAGCGCATAACTGAAGAAGATAAGACTAGCACAGTGCTGAGAGAACGCTGCATTGTCCGAGGAACCATTTTTTTCCCCAATTAAGGGGCAATTTAACGTGGCCAATCCAACTACCCTGCACATCTTTTGGGGTGTGGAGGTGAGACCACGCAGACACGGGGAGAATGTGCAAACTCCACACAGACAGTGACCCAGGGCCGGGATCGAACCCGGGTCCTCAGAACCATGAGGCAGTGGTGATAACCACTGTCGCCCCCCCCAAGGAACCATCTTTTGGATAGAACATTAAACCAAGTCCCTCTGAGGTAAATGTAAAAAATCCCATGGCACTATTTCAAAGAAAAGCAGCAAAATTCTCCCCAGTACAGTCAACCAGCACCTAACAACATTATCATATGGTTGTTTGTGGGGCCTTGTCGTGTGTAATTTGATGCTGCATTTTCTACAACAGTGAGTACACTTCAAAAATATTTAATTGACTGTAAATCACTATGGAACAACCTGAAGTTGTGAAAAGTGCTTTGGGAATGCAAGTTAATTTACAAGAAGTCAGACCTCAAAAACCAATCTATGCTCATACAAGTGCATAGCAAATTCTGGAAGGAAAGTATCGTTATTCAAATTTGACGGAAGGTTTTGAAATAAAAGGGCTGAATTTTTGTCCAGGAGACGGGTATTGCGGGTTGGGGCAGTTCCCAGTCCTGCAAACATACCTCCATTAAGGAGGTTTGTGCCCGCTATATTTTTGTGTTGGAGAGGCCGGCAAGGGATGGAGTAGATCCTGAGACAGCAACCGAGGCAGGTGGATGGTGAATAACAGGCTACAAGGCCTGCCTTGGTTTACTGGAACATCAGCCCAGTGTAATCATGACTGGTCAGGCCCTCAAAACCTCACCCCAATGCCCCCATATCTCTCATGCCCTCTCTCTCATGCTCCCAAATCTCCCATTAAACTCCACGCATCCTCCATTCCCACTTTCCCAATGAGCACTATGTACAAAATCAATGAGTCATTGACTTGACAGGTTCAGCAAGTCTTTGAAGTGCTCACAAAACTGACAACATAAGCAGTGATAAAAACAGAAAGTCCTGGAAAAACTCAATAGGTCTGGCAGCATCTGTGGAAAGTGAAACAGTGTTAACATTTTGCATTCAATATGATTCTTCTTTGTACCCTTTGTCATACTGGGCTCCTGAATACAGAATCCACAGTATTTTGCTTTTAACATGATGTGGAAATGCCGGCGTGGACTGAGGTGAGCACAGTAAGAAGTCTTACACCACCAGGTTAAAGTCCAACAGGTTTGTTTCGAATCACTAGCTTTCAGAGCACTGCTCCTTCCTCAGGCACCTTTTTTTTTTGCACGCCGCTTGAACCTGTGTAAACATTGCTTGCTGAGCTAAGTGGATTGGTCATTCCTGGAGCTAAGCCAAACATTCATAATGAGGCCATCTGGAAAGAACAGATATCGGCTTCAGGTATCTACTTCAATGGGTATGGGAGAGTTCAATCTTCATATAGATTGGATAAATCAAATTGACAAAAGTAGCCTGAAGGATGAGTTCATAAAGTGTATTCAGGGTAGTTTTGAGGGCAACAAGTTCTGGAACTAACCAGGGAAAAGACTATGTTAGACCTACTAAGTGTAATGAGAAAGTATTAATTAATATCTCAGAGTAAAGCATCCTATAGGTAAGAGGATGATAGAACATGAAAGAAGTTCACATTCTGTTTCAGGGTGAGAAATTGCTTCTGAAACTAGTGGTTTGAACTTAAATAAAGACAATTACTGCCTTCACAAATATACAGGCTGGATAGGCCCATAGATCTTTTATAATAAAAACAGAGGGTGCTGGGGAAAACTCAGTAGGTTTGGCAGCATCTGTGGAGAGAGTGAAACAGAGTTAAGGTCAAGTCCAAAATGACACTTCTTCAGAACAGGTGTTTTTGTAACTCTTTCCTGGTCCATAATTTTTCATATATTACCTCTCCCATACCTCCATGCCTCACCTCCACATAACCTTTTACCTCACTATGATCAATACCACAGGATAATTACTGGCTGTGATAATTGCACAAAACAGATTGTAAACTGGAAACAACAAGACATATTTAATCCACGACGGGTTATGGGCGGAAACGTCTCCTCTGAGGACTGGCTGAGGTGGGAAAATCAGTGTGCAGCTCTCCAGCTGGACAGCAGTTTTCTCTTCAGATTTAGAGCACTCTGCGCTTTCAACGGCCCCCGACCAGTGCGGCAATGACCCCATGGGCGCGCGCCCCCCCCCCCCCCCACACCCCCCCCCCCACCCCCCCCCCCCCCTGCCCATTCTCCGACCCTGCGCGGGATCAGAGACTCCCGGCCCAGAACTTGCTACTCTCTCTCTGGAAAGGCTGTGACTGCTGTACTTCTGAAGTTGCAGAGAACCTGGATGAATGACCCTACAGAGAAGACCATTACAGGCTCTGAACAGAGACTTTAACTTGCAAGCTTGCTGTGCTAAAAAAACATCATCTGAAACAAAGACTCTTTTTCCCTTTTGCTTATTATTTTTATCCTTTTCCACCCCTCGGTTTTTATTGTCTTGTGTGTGTGCGCGTGTGTGTGTGAGAGTGAATGTGTAAGGCGAGATAAAAGTACAGAATTAGGAATTAGTTAATAGTTAACCAGTTGTATTAGTTCATTGTAGCTCTTGTTATAAATAAACAGTAATTGTGTTTAAACATACATCCCAGTGATTATAATTATTGCACAGCCAAGGGCAAGACTTTGGGTATTTTATAAGAATGTTTGGTTAATTTACCAGTGTTGTGACTATGGGACAAGTGGGGCTGGAATTGAATACGCACTTACCCAGGGTGTCGTAACAATGTGCCATATTTAGATTTTTTAAACAAGTAGTGAGGCACGACTCAAGGTTGGAAACATAGAATAGGAGTGATAGGAGTGAGTCAGCAAGGGAAAAATAATGATATTTTGAGATGTATGTTCAAAGGGATAGGGCACGATTTCCAGAAGATTGATTTCTGAAGACGAGAACAAGTCCATACAAGGCACTGTATTGAATTTGAAGATTTAAAAATGGCTGCTTCCCGACTGTCCCCAATGGGAAACACACTTATTTGCGGCAATTGGAAAAGAGCTTCTCCCTGTCATGTGGGTTTGGGTAGTCTAAGAGAGGCTGGAATCCCCACGGGGTGTACTTCTGGAAAGCTAGTGGCAAGTAGGAGACATCAGTGCTGAGGACAACAGGACTATCAAAAGTGCGTGACTGCTACAAGAGTTTAAATTTCAACACCAATAGTACTCTCCTTTGATGCCATTGCTGCTCGTCAGGTGAGCAGTTGTCAAAAGCAGCGATGGTGTAGGTCAGGGCATACATAGCTGGCACCAGCAGATGACAGGGGATCAGAGCAGAGCAGATTAATGATGAAGAAAAAAGTGAGGCACAGCAGAACTTGTATTTATATAACATTTTTACTATAGCAAAATGTGCCACTTCACAGAGCATTGCAAGACAAAATTCAACACCATGCCAAGTATTAGGGAAGGTGACCAAAAGCTTGGCCAAGGAGGTAGATTGGAAAGATTTTCTGAAAGGAAGGAAGGAAAGCGAGATAGGGAAGCAGAGAGGTTCAGGAAGGGAATTCCAGAAATTAAGGTCTTTGGCCACAGAAAGCACAGCCATGAATGGTGGGGCAATTAATAATAATATAATAATCGTTATTGTCACAAGTAGGCTTATATTAACACTACAATGAAGTTACTGTGAAAAGCCCCTAAGTCGCCACATTCCGGCACCTGTTTGGATACACAGAGGGAGAATTCAGAATTCACCTAACAGCACGTCTTTCGGGATTTGTGGGAGGAAACCGGAGCACCCATAGGAAACCCACGCAGACACAGGGAGAATGTGCAGACTCTGCACAGACAGTGATCCAAGCCGGGAATTGAATCTGGGACCCTGTGTGGTAAACACTTCTGGTAACACACTACGCATATTACGGTACTGACACTGTACTACAGGTAATACAGTAAATCCCAGCCTGCTGGCTCCTCCCAGCAGGCGATGTATAAAAGTGCATGCTCTCCTGCGCTGCTCCCATTCTGGTTCCAGCTGCAGGAGGCTCAACATCTTGTGCAATAAAGCCTCAATAGTTTCACCATTTTCGTCTTGTGGTCATTGATGGTACATCAGTTTATTGCACAAGATTTTGAGAGATGAACTTCTTAATTAAGCCTGATCGCCTGGAGCTGAACCTTCACGCAGCCGATGCCACAGCCACCTTAGAGCACTGGCTAGCCTGCTTTGAAGGATACCTCGCAGCATCCACAGAAGCCCTCTCAGACCCGCAGGAGCTCCAGATCCACTACTCACGGGTGAGCCCACAAGTTTTCCCCCTCATTCGGGACGCGCCCACCTACACTGAAGCGATGGCGCTACTAAAAGGACAGTACATCAGGTCTGTGAATCAAGTGTTCGCCAGACACCTCCTGGCCACGAGACGGCAACTCCCGGGGGAGTCTCAGGACGATTTCATGCGTGCTCTGCAGGTACTGGGTAGGAACTGTAATTGCCAGGCAGTGTCCGCAGTCCAGCACACAGAACTGCTAATCAGAGACGCATATGTTACGGGCATGAAGTCTAATTATGTTCGCCAGCGGTTATTAGAAGGGGGTACGCTCGATCTTACAGAGACTATGCAGCTTGCTAACTCCCTAGAAGTGACCTCCCGCAATCTGAAGGCCTACACCTCCGACCGCGCGGCACCCTCATGGGCATCGTGGGGCCCATCATCTGCCGACTTGAGTACACCGCAAGCCTGCGCCGCGCGGAAGCCAGGCAACTCCGGAGGGCCCAAATGTTATTTTTGTGGCCCGAGCAAACATCCCAGGCAGCGCTGCCCGGCATGGAGCGCGACCTGCAACAGGTGTGCAAAGAAAGGCCACTTCATCTCCGTTTGCCAGGCCCAATCAGTCGATGCCGTTTCCAGGCCCAAAATCGCTGCACCCCCCACGTGCGATCCAGGGGCGCCGCCATCTTCTCCGCCACCCACCACATTCGGCCCGTGGGCGGCGCCATCTTGGATGTCGTCAGACATGTGGGCGCCGCCATCTTCGCCGCCATCTTAGACCACGCCTCAGGACCCCTGCTCGCCCGGCCGTTCGCGGCCCGCCGATACCTCCGCCACCGCTGATCAGCCTGGGACCTACCAACATCTTCCGCAGCTCGCCTCCATCACCCTTGATCAGTCTCGGCCCCGCAACCTCACAACCACTACGACGACGGGAAAGATCAATGGGCAACCTACCACCAGCTCCACAGCCGCCCGGAGGACAGCCAATACACTGCATTCGAAGCAGATGGCCTGCCTCTTTGACTCCGGGAGCACAGAGAGTTTCATCCACCCTGCTGCGGTAAGGCGCTGCTCCCTCCCGGTCCTCCCAGTCACCCAGAAAATCTCCCTGGCCTCCGTATCCCATTCAGTGCAAATCCAGGGGTACTGCGTTGTGACCCTCTCCGTTCAGGGCGTAGAGTACAGCAACTTCAGACTCTACGTCCTCCCCCATCTCTGCGCTGCATCTCTGCGCTGCCCTGTTACTCGGTATCGATTTTCAGTGTCACCTCCAAAGCCTTACTCTGAAATTCGGCGGACCACTACCCCCCCCACCCCTCCCCCTCACCATTTGTGGCCTCACGACCCTCAAGATGGAGCCGCCTTCACGGTTTGCAAACCTCACACCGGACTGTCAGCCCGTCGCCACAAGGAGCAGATGGTACAATGCACAGGACAGGACCTTTATCAGGTCGGAAATCCAACGGCTTCTGCGGGAGGGGGTCATTGAGGCCAGTAACAGCCCCTGGAGAGCTCAAGTGGTGGTAGTTAAGACTGGGGAGAAACACAGGATGGTCAGACTACAGTCAGACCATCAATCAGAACACACAGTTCGATCCGTACCCTTTCCCACACATATCTGACATGTTCAATCAGATTGCGCAGTATCGAGTCTTCTCCACAGTTGACTTCAAGTCCACCTACCACCAGCTCCCCAGCCACCCGGAGGACAGCCAATACACTGCATTCGAAGCAGATGGCCGCCTTTGGGCAGCACGGTAGCATTGTGGATGGCACAATTGCTTCACAGCTCCAGGGTCCCAGGTTCGATTCCGGCTTGGGTCACTGTCTGTACGGAGTCTGCACATCCTCCCAGTGTGTGCGTGGGTTTCCTCCGGGTGCTCCAGTTTCCTCCCACAGTCCAAAGATGGACAGGTTAGGTGGATTGGGCCATGATAATTTGCCCTTAGTGTCCAAAATTGCCCTTAGTGTTGGGTGGGGTTACTGGGTTATGGGGATAGGGTGGAGGTGTTGGCCTTGGGTAGGGTGCTCTTTCCAAGAGCTGGTGCAGACTCGATGGGCCAAATGGCCTCCTTCTGCACTGTAAATTCTATGATCACTTTCTTAGAGTGCCCTTCGGCGTCACCAATGGGGTCTCGGTCTTCCAGCGAGATGGACCTAATGGTTGACCAGTACGGGCTGAGGGCCATGTTCCCGTACCTAGATAATGTCACCATCTGCGGCCACGATCAGCAGGACCACGACGCAAACCTCCAAAAATTCCTCCATACCGCCAAACTCTCTAACCTCACCTACAATAAGGAGAAATGAGTTTTCCGCACCAACCGCTTAGCCATCCTTGGCTATGTTGTGGAATATGGAGTCCTAGGGCCCGACCCCGACTGCATGTGCCCCCTCCTGGAACTCCCCCTCCCCCACTGCCCCAAGGCCCTGAAATGATGCCTGGGGTTTTTCTCATATTACGTCCAGTGGGTCCCTAATTATGTGGACAAGGCCCACTCATCAAGTCCACAGTTTTTCCCCTGACGGTTGAGGCCCGCTGGGCCTTCAACCACATCAAAGCGGACATCGCCAAGGCCACGATGCACGCGGTCGAGGAGTCCCTCCCCTTTCAGGTGGAGAGCGATGCATCGGAGATGGCTCTCGCCGCCACCCTCAACCAGGCGGGCAGGCCCGTGGCTTTCTTTTCCCGCACCCTTCATGCCTCCGAAATTCGGCACTCCTCTGCCGAAAAGGAGGCCCAAGCCATTGTGGAAGCTGTGCAACATTGGCGGCATTGCCTGGCCAGCAGGAGATTCACTCTCCTCACTGACCAACAGTCAGTTGCCTTCATGTTTAGCAATACACAGCAGCGCAAGATCAAGAATGACAAGATCTTGAGGTGGAGGATAGAGCTCTCCACCTATAATTATGATATCTTGTATCGCCCGGGGAAGCTCAATGAGCCCCCAGATTCCCTATCCCGCGGTAAAAGTGCCAACGCACAAGTGGACCGACTCCGGGCTCTCCACAATGACCTCTGCCACCCGGGGGTCACCCGGTTCTTCCATTTTATCAAGGCCCGCAACCTGCCCTACTCCATCGAGGAGATCAGGACCGTGACCAGGGACTGCCCAGTCTGCGCGGAGTGCAAGCCGCACTTCTACCGGCCAGATAGGGCACACTTGGTGAAGACCTCCCGCCCTTTTGAGCGCCTCAGCATGGACTTCAAAGGGCCCCTCCCCTCCACCGACCGCAACGTGTATTTTCTCAATGTTATTGATGAGTACTCCCATTCGCCATCCCATGCCCCGTCATGACTTCTGCCATGGTCATCAAGGCCCTGCACAGCATCTTCACCCTGTTCGGTTTCCCCACCTACATGCACAGCGATCGGGGATCCTCCTTCATGAGCGATGAGCTGCGCCAGTTCCTGCTCAGCAAGGGCATTGCCTCGAGCAGGACAACCAGCTACAATCCCCGTGGAAACGGGCAGGTGGAGAGGGAGAACGGGGTGATCTGGAAGGTCGTCCTGCTGGCCTTTTGGTCTAGGAATCTCCCGGTCTCCCGCTGGCAGGAGGTCCTCCCCGATGTGCTCCACTCCATCCGGTCGCTTGTGTGCACTGCTACTAGTGAGATCCCTCACAAACGTGTGTTTGCCTTCCCTAGGAAGTCCACCTCCGGGGTCTCGCTCCCGACCTGGCCGACGGTTCCTGGACCCGTCCTCCTCCGGAAGCATGTGAGGAGCCATTAATCGGATCCTTGGTCGAGAAAGTCCTCCTCCTCCATGCGAACCCACAGTACGCCTACGTGGCACACCCCGACGGGCGGCAGGACACAGTTTCCCTCCAGGACCTGGCACTCGCTGGGTCCCGCCCACAACCGTCACCACCCCCGACCTGGTACAGTCCCCTCCCCCTCCGGTCGCCTCCCTCGCCCCTGCGCCGCCCACCCTCCCACCAGCGAACCTCACCGCGGCCCCCACCCCAGCAGCATCCGTCCCCTCACCCGATCCACTACTGGGTGACGAAGGAGAGGACAGCACGCTCCCGGAGTCGCAGGTGACCACGTCGGTGCCCACACAACAACCAGGACTGAGGCGAATGAGGCGAACGAGGCGGAGGGTCAAGGTCACCAACAGACTCAATCTGTAACATTGTTTTCACCCCCGTTCGACTCACCCCCGCTGGACTTTTTATTTTAAACAGGGGGTGAATGTGGTAAACACCACAGTTAACACACTACACGTACAACAGTACTGCCGCTGTACTACAGGTAATACAGTAAATCCATGCCTGCTGGCTCCTCCCAGCAAACAATGTATAAAAGTGTGCTCTCCTGCACTACTCCCATTCTGGTTACAGCTGCAGGAGGCTCAACATCTTGTGCAATGCAGCCTCAATAGTTTCACCATTTTTGTCTCATGGTCATTGATGGTACATCACTGGAGCTGTGAAGCAACAGTGCTAACCACTGTACTACCTTGCCGCCCAATTAAGATTGGGGATGTTCAAAAGACTAGAAGGGGAGGAATGCAAATACCTCAAGAGTTGGAAGATAGGGAGATATGAAAGTTTGAGGTCATGAAGGAATTAGTAAACAAGAATGAGGATTTTATTATTGAGGCACTGATGGATCTGGGGCCAATGTAGGTCTGCGAGCACAAGGGTGGCGAGTGAGTATTTAGTTCAAGTTATGATGGAGGCAGCAGAGTTTTAGATTGAGCTGCAGTTGCTGGACAGTGGGGGGGGACGATGGAGATAGAAGGCAGGGCAAGAGTGCGTTCAAATACATCAAACCCAAAGGTAATAAAGGCATAGATAAAGTCTCAGCATCAGATGAGTTGAGGCAAGAACAGAGACAGACAATGCTACAGTGATGAAAGAAGGTGGTCTTTTAATGTCCCAGATACATGGTCGGAAGCTCATGTCTGGATACTGAGGTTGAGAACAATCTGATTCAGCATCAGACAGGGATGGTGTCGGGGCTTGGATTGCAGTTTGTGGCAGGGAACCAGCTTTCATAACTCTTCCATTTTTTTTCAAATTTTGGACACTTATTTTCTGGTATGATTGTGTTTGTGTACTAATTGAATGGGTAGTAGCTGTCTCAGCACTCACCCTAAATCCTAAATCAGTCAGCCAATTAAAACACTAAACAGTGGGGTTTCATTGTGCTTTAAGTCCCTGTCCTGTTAGACTATTGACTATTTAATCACAAGTGTCAACATTGTCCTGTTATTCTTCAGCACTCAATAATGCAAGTAACACTGCACAGAAATATCTGAATTTAACACAAAACACTTAACAAGGCCACAGGTCCAGCTTAGTTAGTTAGTTAGGTGGTTGGGCTATGGTCACCATCACTGTTATGCAGACACTACATGAGAGTCTAGATGTGTAGCCTGGGCACTGCCAGGGAATTTGCCAGGCACGACACTCTTTCCTCCCCCCCCCCCCCCCCCCCCCCCCCCACCCTGTGGGGTGTACTTACCTGCGCAGCCCTGGGTTCTGTTCACCAGGTCCCTGCTTGTCAAAACCTTTTATAAACCCTTGCAAACGTGATGTCACACTAGGGGGCGGGGAGGGATGATACAAGAAGGAGTCCCCCACTAATGACATGCAAATGTAGGATAATGGGGTTCCCGACCTTTCATGACGAGAACCCACTTATGCCATTAGCAGAGAGCGGGTGTTATGGGCCAGGGTTTAGAGAACCCCACAGTGTATCATGGAGTTCACCTGACCCCACAACCTTTACTAGATTGTGGTATGGGGAGCACATGGACCACTCTACTGGCGTGGTACAGCAGAAATGGAAAAGTAATTTTTTTAAAGCAAAACAATGTTTATTCTATGAACTCAAGTTAACCTTTTTAAAACATATAGTGGACAACTTAGCAACCATCAATTCAAATATAACCCCCAAAGAATACAACACTAAGTAATCCTTTAAGCTGTCCTTTGAACATCCATAAGACTTTTTAAAAAAACTTTTAACAGAAGCACATCAGGTTAAGGTCACTACTGAGAGCAGTTATTAGTTACAAATTATCAAAGGATCGATATACAGTCTTTAGATTACAGAGAGAGAGACTAATACAACTTATGGCTGTGACTGCAGCTATCCAGCTCTGAAAACGAAACTAAAACACACCCTGCAGCAAACAGCCTAAAACGAAAGTAAAAAAGCTGACAGACAGCCCAGCACCACCCACATTCTGACATCACTGATAAACACCCATTTCTAAAAGGTACTCTAACATGACACCTCCCCCCAAGAAAAAAATTAAACCATCAACTTCAAGATGGTTTCATTTTTCAACTTTGCACTATCCTTTTAGAAATGCACACAGTAAATATACTTTTTTGTTTAAACAAAACACACACAAACAGGTAAAATAATATAGTCCATTTTCTTTTGTTCTCCTTCCTCCAACTAGAATCCTTCTCAATTGACAGTCTCTTTGAACAAGAAGGTCTCTGCACGATCCATCCATTTCTTTACGCCTCGGCATTTCTCTTTAAAGTCAGATACTTTAGTTCAATCTGGTCAGAGAGTCCCTTGTAATTCTCCAACACAGGAGCATTGGTTATCACAGCTTTCAGGCAGTCAAGTGCCTGTTGAAAGTCCGCTGTCCACTGAAATCTTTATCGTTTCTTCAGCAAGTCCATCAGTGGAGCAACCATGCTACAAAACGTTTGCACAAATGTTCGATCAAATCCACTCATGCCAAGAAATCGCATTATTTCCCTTTGTCTTGAGGGTATTGGAAATTCTGCAAGGAAAGTGACTTGAGCTTTTCCAAATTCACTTTTGGCTAGGTTTACCACCAAGCCTGCCACCTGAAGTCGATCGAATGATTACCTCCATCAGATGTTTTAAATGTTCTTTCCATGTCTGGCTGAAAATTACCAGGTCGTCGATGTATACCGCACAATTGGGTAATCCTGAAACAACTTTGTTAGGTAACCACTGAAATGTGGTTGGGGAGTTTTTCATGCCAAACTTTGAATTGGTATATACCATCTCGAGTCACAAAAGCGGAAATCACCTTCGCCCTTTTGGATAAAAGTACCTGCCAGTATCCTTTAAGTAAATCCAGTTTGAAAATAAAAGCTGATTGTCCCACTTTCTCAATGCAATCCTCCAAACCTGGGATAGGATAAGAGTCCATTCTTGTAACTGCATTAAACTTTCTATAGGCCACACACAACCGTTGGGCTTTCTCAATGCAATCCTCCAAACGTGGGACAGGATAAGAGTCCATTGTTATAACTGCATTAACCTTTCTATAGTCCACACACAACCGTTGGGTACCATCACTATGGGTGAGCTCCATTGGCTGCAACCCCTTCAATTATGCCATTTGTAAAGATACTCTCAATCTCTTTGTTAACCCTTTAAAATTGGCACAGGTTAAGTCTGTATGGATATTGTTTGATTGGGACAGCATTTCCCACAATCTACATCATGTATAGCCATTTTAGTACTTCCCAATTTATCTCTAATCAATTTAAGTGGCCCTCTTACCTCATGACCAAAATTAGTTCAAAAGGACTGAATTTGGTTGACTCATTTGGTGCATCCCTAATTGCAAACAGTACGAGTGGAATTCCTTTATCCCAATCCTCTGGATAACCTTGACAATAAGGCCTCAACATTGTCTTTAATGTCTGATGCCGCCTTTCTAACGCTCCCTGCGATTCTGGATGGTACGCAGTTGATTTAAATTGTTTTATTCCTAAGCTATCCATAACTTCTTTGAATAACTTTGACGTACAATTTGTGCCTTGATCCGATTGAATTTCTGTGGGTAGTCCGTATCTAGTAAAGAATTTAAGTAACTCTTCCACAATCTTTTTAGCTGTAATATTGCACACTGGAATGGTCTCTGGAAACCTAGTAGACACATCCATTATAGTCAAGATATTGATTCCCACTTTTCATTTTCGGAAGCGGTCATGCGCAATCAATTAGGACCCCTGTGAAAGTTCCTCAAATGCTGGAATGGGTATTAAGGGCGCTGGTTTTATCACTGCTCGAGGTTTCCCTATCACTTGACATATGTGACATGATTGACAAAATTTAACTACATCTTTATGTAGTCCAGGCCAATAAAAACGCTTCTGGATTTTAGCTTGAGTTTTCCTTATTCCCAAATGACCTCCCATTGGTACCATGTGTAATTCGCAACACCTCCTTTCTATATCCTACCGGCAATACTACTTGATGAACTTCTGCCCACTTTTCATCTGTCTGCTATATAAATGTCTCCATTTTTTCATCAAGACATTACTTTTATGGTAATAACACTCTGGTATACACGCAGATTCCTCATCCGTTTTATTTCTATATTTTTTTGTTGCAACTCCGCCAATTTTCCTGAACTAAAAATATGTGCCTCATCCTCCACCTGTTCTTGTTCTTTTTCAACCATCTGATCAAAAATCGTTTCTGATAATTGCACTTCAACTTCACTCTTTGATTTCTCCTCTTGTCTTAACCTGTGACGTTGCAACCTTGTTACTACACAATCTGGAAAAATCCCAGGATATTCGTCCTTCAACCCTTAAGTTGTCTGATTTTCCACTAGCTTATCAACCACAGTAGGCATCACTCCCACCTGCGATCCAGCTATATCATTACCCAAGATAAACTGTATTCCTGGACAAGATGCACCCTGCAGCAAACAGCCTAAAACAAAAGTAAAAAGCAGACAGACAGCCCAGCTCCACCCACACTCTGGCATCACTGATAAACACCCATTTCTTAAAAGGTACTCTCACATGACACGGGGATATTCTCAATAGGAATTCCCACTGGTGTAAAAGTCATTTTGGATCGCTTCTCGGCCAGCACGGTAGCATTGTGGATCGCACAATTGCTTCACAGCTCCAGGGTCCCAGGTTCGATTCCTGACTTGGGTCACTGTCTGTGCGGAGTCTGCACATCCTCCCTGTGCATGCGTGGGTTTCCTCCAGGTGCTCCGGTTTCCTCCCACAGTTCAAAGTTGTGCAGGTTAGGTGGATTGGCCATGCTAAATTGCCCATCGTGTCCACAATTGCCCTTAGTGTTGGGTGGGGTTACTGGGTTATGGGGATAGGGTGGAGGTGTGGACCTTGGGTAGGGTGCTCTTTCCAAGAGCCGGTGCAGACTCGATGGGCCGAATGGCCTCCTTCTGCACTGTAAATTCTATGATCTATGATCTATGAGAGTGAGGTCAGAACATAGAATTTACAGTGCAGAAGGAGGCCATTTGGCCCATCATGTCTGTACCGATCCTTGGAAAGACCACCCCACTGAAGCCCATACTTCCAACCTATCCCCGTAACTCAGTAACCTCACCTAACCTTTCTGGACAGTATGGGCAATTTATCATGGTCAATCCACCTAATCTGCACATCTTTGGACAGTGGGAGGAAACCGGAGCACCCGGAGGAAACCCACGCAGACACGGGGAGAACATGCAGACTCGGCACAGACAGTCGGGAATCGAACCTGGGACACTGGAGCTGTGAAGCCATAGTGCTAACCACTGTGCTACCATGCCGCCCGTACCGTGCCATCAGGTGTAATGTCTGGATCTGGTACGTCTCTCTTGTTGGGACCATGAATTGGGCTCAAATTGAATTGTTTTTTGGAGCTGGATTAGGGGTTTGCCCCTGTCCACGCTCTTGAGTTCTGGCTTTGTAACTCTGATAAAGCAATTTTTAAAATAAAAAGTCATTTTGGGGCTCCCATTGGATTCTCCGCCCCACTAGCTTTCCCACCCACTGAAAATGAGTGCGCAAAATTCTTCTCCAACTCCCCCCCCCCCCCCCCCTCCCCTCCCCACACACACCCCCCTCCCCCACCCATCGCTTTGCCCCAGCCTGGGATCTTCCAGTCCCACCCATGGCTAGAATCGTCATGGGCTTGATAGAAAATTTGACAGACCAGTCAAAGGGCCATTGACTTGAGGTGGGAATTTCCACTTTCACAACAGGAGGGAAAATCCCTTTATCTATTATTGGATTCCAGACAAATGAAGGGTTTCTTTTAAACATGTGACAACTACAAACCCAGCTCTCTCAGTATGGTAACTCGAGACCACAAAGCAGATAGTCAGGTGCCTTGTTGAAAAGGAATTTCTTTATATAAATAAATAACGACGTTTAACACCAACAGTAATAACTCTGAAAACAGGAGTTCTAGTAAAACAGGTCTTGCTCACAGGTCACTTCTTGCAGGCTGCAAAAGCCTACCGAAAGCTCACACATGCTCAGAACCCTTAACAGATGCCAGTAAAACAATTACACAGGAGAAGGCTTAAACATAGAAAAAACATATAGAAAATATAAGCTGGAGGAGGCCATTCAGCCCTTCGAGCCTCCTCCACCATTCATTATGATCATGATAGCTGATCATCAAGTTCAATACCCTGATCTCGCCTTTCCCCCATATCCCTTGATTCCTTTCACCCCCACGAGCTATATCTAATTCCTTCTTGAATTTACACAACATTTTCACCTGAACTACTTTTTGTGGCTGAGAATTCCACAGGTTCACCACTCTCTGGGTGAAGCAATTTATCCTCACCTCAGTCCTAAAAGGTTTACCCCTTATCCTCAAATTATGACCCCTAGTTCTGGGCTCCCCAACCATAAGGAACATTCTTTCTGAATCTACTCTAATCCTGTTAGAATTTTAAAAGTTTCTGTGAGATCCTCTCTCACACTTCTAAACCCCAATGAATATAATCCTAACCAATTTAGTCTCTCATGTGACAGTCACACCATCCCAGGAATCAGCCTGGTAAACCTTCGCAGCACTCCCTCCATAACAAGAACATCCTTCCTCAGATAAGAACAGTGTTTATAAGAACACTCAATACTTAAAATGACACTCTGTAACACTCAAAAGATGAATTGTTGAACCTAACTTGCTGCCCCACCAGAACTGCACCTTCTTTTACTGATGGGTCAGATTCAACAGATAGCATAAATACAACAGATAAAGCAGGAAATGGACAGTGCTTTTTTGCTGTTAGAATATGCAGGTAAGTAGCTCTAACTTCATGATTCCAATTTTACTTGATTCTGAACTGGTCTTTGGCAAGGTGAATTGTTTTTACTTATTCTTCTTATCCCCGAAAGGGCTTAATAGTTGGAGGAGAATATGTAAAGAGCAGTTGGAGTTTATGTAAAGCAATAATGACTTTAAGGTGTACCAAATATCAAGGCAGGATCACCCAACCTTGTCCCTGTTTAATCATCATCCTGGCATCAACAATATTGGAAAGATAGGACTGCAAACTTCAATCTGCCCTTGATTCCTTCATTCTTTGGTATGAACATCACTGATCCACTCAAAGCTATAGATAATTGTGGAGCATTAGGCTACCATACAGTTAACTAAGGTAGGCCTGGAACACTTTGCATAATTTCCTCTTTAGCTCCAAGTCCAATGGCCAAGAGATGAACTTGCATAGGGTTAGTTATTCCTTGCTCCTTTGGGCGAAGCAACCAAATCTAAACAGTTGGAATGATCTTCCCCATCTTTATGAGATAAAGTGGAAACAATAAAAATCTTCTGTAATGCTGAGATTAAGTCATCTACTGTCCTGCCAATAAAACCCTCAAGTGTCTTATTTCCTGGAAGAAATGAATGTATAAAAAGAGTTATTGGAAGTATTGAGGAGGGTGGAACATCTCAATAGTTCTAGGGCAGCCTCACAGTTATGATGCATTATAATGACCCTCTGCAGCATCATTTCTTCATTGAGGAAATCTTCATGTTGAGCCAAGCGGGCAACGCACATAGAGGACAACTGCCGACAACAGCAGAAAACAAAGCCACAGGAGTTTAGGGAAATCAGACTGTCCATCAATTTTAGTTAAGGAAACCACCAGTCAACAAGATCACAATTTTAAAACAGCCATCTGGCACATATCAAGGGTCACCCATATTGACCTGCTTATTAACATTTGTCCCATAGGAACAACATATCTAATATATTTCAGGCACATGCGAAGGAGATATGGGTTACAGGGGACAGGTAGGAATGTAGAGTTAAGGACACAATTATTTCAGCCATAACCTTATTGAATGGAAGAGCAGGTTTGTTGGGCTGAATGGTCGACTCTGCTTTCTATGATTTTATGATCGTTCTAGCTGCAGTGTAACTGAATTGCCCTGCATTTTATTTGGCACGGCTATTCTTTACAGTAGAACATTGACTTTTAATGGAATTTTGCACTGGAAGTTATTGTCATTAGAGAGATATTTTGATGCAGCACGCTGGTGGATCTCCTGAACCAGAATGAATAATCATTAATGGCCAGTCAAATTGAATATTTAATTCAATATCAAAGCAAAATATGGAAACAAGGAGGAAAAAAAGAGATTGGATTAAGAGAAATAAGGCAAGTTGGCACTGCATATGCGCAAATGTTGAGATGTATTAGAGTAATTTATCAATGATCTGAAGATATTTAAATAAATGAATCAGTCTGCAGCTTTCATTTAGAGAAAAAATCCAATCTGCTCTTTGACTACTTTGATCAAAGGTCATCTGGTGTAGCTTAGAAAGGGCACAGCCATCTCTTTTTCTAGTTTCAATGACCTGTTTGCATTTGAGGGTTTGGTATTACAGATAAGCACATTATGAATGCTTGGCTGAATTTCAAAACCTACAGCCCACTTATCTCAATGGGGCTGTGTCCACAGTTTAAAGAGGTTAATAAAGGATTAGTTGTCTTTTGATGCAATAGATTTTTAAAATAACTAATGATCCACTTCAGAGAATTCAACTGTTTTTCAAATGGTTCTGGAGTCGCCCACCCCCACCAGCCCCACCCCCCAAATCACTAGTATGGATGGTTGTGTTTTTGAGTGGCTGCACTATTAGATTGTAAGAGATGTACTTTTTTCATGTCAAATTCAAAGATTTCCAATTCCTATTACGTGGTTCCTGAGGACTGCATATAGTGAATACTGGGTGAGTGGCTATGGAGGATACATAGGAAAATGAGAGGACATGAAGCCTTCTAACCAGCTGCCTCAGCACCCGCACTCCTCCAATGCTACCTCAGAAGTCAGGAAATCCGAACCCTGCCTTCCCACATCTCCAAGAGGCAAAAATATGACGAGTGTGGCAGAGCTGACGAGCTTCGGTTGCCAAAGTTAAGTAATAGCCCCGCTTGCAGTTCCTGAGGCCATAATGAAATTCCAGCCCCGAGGGGCAAATTAAAGTCAGAATTCATATTTCGAAACTGGGCTTGTTTTTTCCCCAATCTTCAGATAGAAAATGTATTCACAAAGCATGCAAAGAGAAAATAGACTATTGATTTTTTTAATAAAAGTACCATTTTCTGGCTAAACTTTTTGTTAACTTAAAAAAACATGTGGTTTACTTAATTGATCCATACACAAGAAACACTATTGGGAAATATTTTAGTCATTCCCCATGAAGCATCTCATTACCATTAGTTTATTCCTCAAGTTGCAAATCACACTGGGAAACCAGGCAACGAACAAACTCAAGCAGTAGAAATCCACTTGTACACAGAGCAGCCCAATTCCTTTAACACCAAAGCCTTTCCTGTTATGTCACTCCAGTTTATATATATAGTTTTAAAATTTCATTTGAATCACCACCTAGATTAATTGCATCAATACAAGCAGAGTTGTTTTTGAATAGAAAATGTTGCAAGTGCATAACAAGCAAGTGCAAACACAATGGACAGATGAAAGGGAACAGTTCAAAGAGAGTTTGATGAAAATCATTGAACTAAATTGGCTAAAATCTTTGTGACAGAGGTGTGGCCATGAAAAGGAAGCGAGCACAGTCAGCCAGATTCAGAGTGCAGCAGTTGGGAAAAAGATATGGAACTGAAGATAATTGCAGAGTAAGAAGTTTGTGCAAGGCTGTGGAAGGAATTATAAGCAATGTATTTTTTTTAAATGTCATGCACTCTCTTCCCAAAAGCTGCTGAGGCTTGGTCCATTGAAAAAGTCAAAACAGGAGACCTCTAGATTTATTATGCAAGGATGTTAAGAATTATGGAGCCACAGTAGATAATGTGGAACTATGATATAGGTCAGCCATGATCTAATTGAATGGTGGAACAGGCACATGGGGCTGAATGGACACCCTTGTTGCCCGTCTTTCCGTACTAATGGACAGGGTTTTGCCTTAGACTTCAGAAGCTTTAAGAGCAAAAGCTTACAAGAGAAATAATCTGTAAGTGGGAGTGTAAATTGTGTTAAAGTCACAGAATACCAATATTTGTCACAACAAGTTAAAGAAATACAAAGCAAATACATTTATGATGTTAGCTTAAAAGTTAGAGGTGGAAGAATAAAAGCAAATTACTGCGGATGCTGGAATCTGAAACCAAAAAGAAAATGCTGGAAAATCTCAGCAGGTCTGGCACCATCTGTAGGGAGAGAAAAGAGCTAACGTCGAGTCCAGATGACCCTTTGCCAAAGCTGACAACGGATCTTTGACAAAGGGTCATCTGGACTCGAAACATTGCCTCTTTTCTCTCCCTACAGCGGTAGAAGAATGATGATGAATCAGAATTGAAAGTGACTAAGAAATTCCTTGCAAATATTTGTACTCATCACCAGACTAGCTGAAGTTGGGGATAACAATATTCCAATAAAGATTGGAATAGTTCCACACTGTTATGTCGAGTTTAGGCTTTTTACAATTAAAAAAAGATACCCATTCACTAAGAATCTTGAACAAGTCGCAAAACATTAAACTAATAGTTTAGGTGTCATGTATATAATTTGTTGCACATAACCTGCAGACAAGAACATGTTATTTGCTTTTTGAGTTCATGATTAAGGATGTATAGCACTCCTCCGCGATACATGATTGGATGGAGAGTAAAGCTTCCTCATTTCTACTCCAACCAGAGTATTTCATAGTGCATTTGTTACCAAATTAGAGCCGGTTCCCGTGTTGAGAACTTAAAACCAGAAGTTTTGGGGACATCAGCTTTTGGGAGGCGGAGTTCGGGATGTTGTCCAGAGGAATGGGGGTGGAGGTCAAGACGGACCCTATGGTGACGATCTTTGGGGTTTCTGAGGAGCTGGAGCTGCTGGACAAGAAGCGGGCCGGTGTCGTGGACTTCGCCTCTCTGATTGCCCAAAGGATCCTGCGGAATTGGAGGTCCGATACGGCACCTGGGGTGACGACCTGGCTGGGGGACCTTTGTGACTTTCTCTGGCTGGGAAAGATTAAGTTCAAGTTGAGGGGATCAGAAAAGGGTTTTATGGGGTGGTGGAAATGGTTCATGACCTTATTGAGGAGCTGTTAATCGCGGGGGAGGGGGAAAATTGTTGGCCATACTTTGATGGACTGTATATTCTGTTGATGTTGTGTACGTTTGGAATAAAATATCTTTTTGGGGACATCAAAGTTCATTTCTAAAAAAAAAATCCTCCTTGAGAGTTTCGTTCAAAGGCATTACATACAATCTTGAATAGTATTGTAAAAATGTTTAAATGACTGCTCAGGTCCAGGTCTATTAATATTAAACATTTTAAAAGATGCTCGCTATATTTCAATTTATATTAAGTTAATTAAAATGATTCATAATTAATATCCCCCATCAAAGTTTGTTGGAAGTAATTTCATGTCAATCCTTTCCATCTGCAGTGATGGGTTATAACAATGCTGAATCATTAATGTCACAAGCTTTGATCTAATCGGCTCAACAGAAATAGTCTTGCTGAGGTTAAATCCTCTCAATTACCTGAAAGTCCTCACGTTAGTAACATTACTCCCCAATCTATTTCTCCTGCCTCATCTAAATATTTTAAAGTGCATTATATGAAATTTCCATCCAAGATCAAACTTTAATCAAGTCTTCATGGATTTGACTTCAAGATCATACGCAACTGCTAATGAAGTTTGCTCGTCATATTCCTTGAGGAATAAAATCTTTTAATGCGATCCAAAGTTAAGCATTTCAATGAGTGCCCTTAGCACGATTGCAACCTAGCTTCTGGCTTTGGTGTGGGGGGGGGGGGGGGGGGGGGGGGGGAAAGAAGAAATGAAGAGGCGAGGAAAGAGTTTGGCGGGGGGGGGGGGCTCAGAAATCGATTATACACTGGTGTCTATTTTGCACTGATGCCCACCATGGAAGATCAGGAAACCCACTGGAGTGTCAGTGTGAAACTGATTTGCACTAATGTGATGCAAATGAAGGCCCAACTCCCCACACCTGATTCTCCACGACACCAGCAGGAAAACACACCAGTGCAAAACACGTCTGAAACAATGTGGCATGCAGATGTCGGGGTTCACCTGAAGAATGCCTGGGGCTGCCTCCAGAGTTTGGGATGGAGGCCACAAGCCACCCTGGGGATACCCAAAACACCACAACAGTGGGCGGGCGAGACGGCAGATCTACTGGTGGATCTTGCAGATTCAGCATCCTGGAGGACCAGACTTAGAATATTCCTGCCTATTCGCCTGCTTTTTCAAGACGTCAGTCTTCAATTTCAGGCGGTTCATCTTCAATTTCAGGAGGTCCGTCTTCTTTCCTCGATAATGGGTCAGTAATGTTGGGTGCATTTTTAATATGGCGCTGGATACGACAGCAGACTATGCGCCATCATGTCTGCCACACCATGGAAATCGGCACAAAACCCACAGTTGTATAATTAACGAGTCCAGGCCAGATGATTTGGTGTTTTTCCCCCGCTAGACTCGGCAGCAGCAAACACTACCCATCTCCACTCCTGCCACGAGACTCAGTCCCTGTATAAGATAATTTCACCCTTCTTCTTATAATGTTCCTGTGAAGCATCTTCAAATATTTCATTATGTTAAAGGTGCTGTATAAATATAAAGTAATGTTGTTGGCATTTCACTTTATAGCTCTTTATTGACCTGTTGTGCACTTTTTGCTTTTTCTGTTTTTAATTTAAAAATAACCCGTAATTGTAAAGCACTTTTGGGTAAAATAAGGCACTATACAAATCCAAGCTCTGTATTTAAGCAGAATAGCTAGTACCTTGCCCTCACGCTGCTCATACTCTGACCTGGGAAGGTTTGATGCCAACACTGGGCAAAGAGCTCTCTGCGTTAGATTTCCCTGGTTTAGAGACAATTAAATCTCAATTAAAAGTTTACTTCCTTTGATTTTTTTTGTTCATTTATGGGATGGAGGCTTGCTGGCTGGAGCAGCATTTACTTTCCTCTCCGAATTGCCTTGGAGAAGGTGGTAGTGAGCTGCCTTACTGAACTACTGCAGTCCAAATGGTGTAGGTACACTCACAGTGCTGTTAGGGAAAGAATTCCAGGATTTTGACCCAGTGACAGTGAAGGAATGGGGCAATATATTTCCAAATCAGGATGGGGTGTAGCTAGGAGGTAGTCCAGGTGGTGGTGGTCCCATGTGTCTGCTGCCCTTGTCCTTCTAGATGGTAGTGGTCATGGGCTTCAACAGTGCTGCTTTAGGAGCATTGGTGAGTTCCTACAGTGCATCTTGGTGCCATTGTGCACCGGTGGTTGATGGGGTGCCAATCAAGTGGGCTGTTTTGTCCTGGATGATGTTAAACTTCTTGAGTGCTGTTGGAGCTACATTCAACCAGGCAAAGGAAGATTGTTCCTTCACACTCCTAATTTGTGCCTTGTAGATGGTGGACCTGCTATGGGGAGTCAGGAGGTGAGCTACTTGCCGCAGGGTGCTGATGGTATAAGATACATATGTTTTTGCTGCATTGGACTCGAGAGGTAAAACTTAGAGATCATAAATCTTTCTATCTGCATAAAATGAGATCATGCGTTGTTTAAATTTGGCATTTTGTTATGGCCATTCAATTCTTGGGATTCCAATTCCAAACTCAAGAAGTCACTAACCTTCTGCGACTAAAGAAATACCATCAGGTTAACTGTTTGGCCCAAATCATCTGGATCATGGGCGTCCTCCCTTCCAAACTAATTTCTAAAGTGTTTCATTGTACCATTTTGACAGTAATCTTATTGGTATTATAATAAACTACAATAATCAAGTGGTAGCTTAATGTAAATTTAATTCAATACAACTAACTGTATGTAATGTATTGCATGATGAACTTAATCTTCAATTTTTATTTTACGTTTCTTTCATCAAATTTTTATGAATAAATGTACAAATCCCACAATTTGACTATGTAACTTGCAGCTCATCATTAACAGTTTACCTCAATATAAAATGCTGAGCCATCTTCTGCAGTTGCAGTTATAGGACAGGCAGTGAACAGCTGCAAATTATGTACTTTTAAAAACTGAAGTATGTAGGTACAAAGCAGCTTTGAAATACTTGAGATCTTCAACCTGCAGTGCAAACCTCAATGCAGGTTAGGTAGGTGTGACATGGTTCTGTGAATTATACATGATCTACAGAAAGCTAAAGGCAGCGGTATCAGGAATTTATTCATAATTTCTGCTCCGTATCGGAAATGCTAAACATAATCACTGCCCTACTACTGCTAGCAGCTGCAGTCTCAACACCACTTTTATTATATAATTGAGAAATTAATGGTAAATGGTAAGACTTCGCCCAACATATCTGAATTTCAATGATGTTCAACCAACATAAAACAAATGCAAAACGGATCAGCCATGGTTAATTATAGGTTCCCTTCTTCTGTAGTCACTTATAAGAATAAGAAGTCTTACAACACCAGGTTAAAGTCCAACAGGTTTGTTTCAAATCACTAGCTTTCGGAGCACAGCTCCTTCCTCAGGACCAGTGCTCAAAAAGCTAGTGATTTGAAACAAAACTGTTGGACTTTAACCTGGTGTTGTAAGACTTCTTACTGTGCTCACCCCAGTCCAACGCCGGCATCTCCGCATCATGGTTATAAGGGTGAGACGATGCTTTGGTTAATCCGTTCCACAACAACATTTTTGAACGGGAAAGGCTAGGCTAAAAGGCCCACAGGATGTTTGGAGCAAAATGGCAGAACTATTTCTTAAAGTTTGCATTAGCGCATGAGCAGTACAACAGCTTTCCACTGCGCATTCTTGGCTACTTCAATTACACTTCATGCGTGAACCTTCCTTTCACACTTGAACATTCCTGTTAGCTGAAGAGGTTGGGACGTAGCCAGCAATTCTCCACTGTTGTAAACTGAGATTCCAGGCTGATGTTTCACCAAAAGCAGCGTGGTGGCTGTTTTAGTAGTGATTTAGTGCTGTATTTTGTTTCATGTTCACTGTGAATGGCAGTGGTTCAATAATTATTATGCACTCCATGGTGTTTGCTAATTACTGTGTGAAGCCTTTTGCAGCCTGCAATGGAGAACCTAGGATACATGAAGAATAACAAAGAGGAAGGGCATTGATAAAAGAGACTGTACTGATTTGAAGGAGCAACCCATGGGGATTGTCACCTGCTTATGGGGTGCACAATTCAACTTTGGTAATTGATGACTTCAAACTGTTTCCCTTCCTGTGTAATCTCCTCTAGCCTCATAACTGAGAGATCTACTCTAATTCTGCCCTCTTGTGCATTCCCAAGTATAATACATCGAGGGCCGAAGGGCCTGTACTGCGCTGTAATGTTCTATGTTCTATAATATGTTCACCATTACTGTCAGTGCTTTCAGTTGCCTCGGCCCCAAGCTCAAGAATGTCATCCCTACACCTCTCCAACTAACTTTCCTCATTTAACACACCCCTTAAAACCTGTTTGACCAAGATTATCATCATCTGACCTAATATCTCCTTACATGGCTCTATGTCATGTCTTGTTTTATTGTGTTTCTGTGAAGGATCTTAGGATATTTCATTACTTTAAAGGAGTTATATAACTACAAGCTGTTATAGGCTTCGATACATTAAAAATGGCAACTTAGGAAGCAAGGTCATCAGTATAGGCCTCACAACATGTATCATCAGACCAATTTATTCTTGTTAGCCAGAACAGCAATGTTACGTCAAAAGGCCATGGATTTCTTTGCCAGAAGCTTTTTTAAAAAATAATTTGCCTGGAAATGTAACATATTTTAGGGAACAGCATAATGGGGCCTCTGATCTTTTGCCCAATGCATACCAATTCAATTTAAAGAAAAAAGGTCTATCATAAATATTGGATGTTGCCCGATTTCAGAGTCACAAAGAGAAAATGCTGGAAAATCTCAGCAGGTCTGGCAGCATCTGTAGGGAGAGAAATGAGTGAATGTTTTGAGTCCAGATGACCCTTTGTCAAAGCTAAAAGACAGAGAAAGTGGGAAATATTTATACTGTGGAGTGAAAGAATGAAAGAGGAGTCACAGCCACAGAAACCAAGGGAACAGGGTGCTAATAGCCACAGAAACCAAGGGAAAGAATGCTAATGACAGTCCCCAGAAAGAACAAAAAGCGTTCTCAAAAGGTACCCTCTGTGGTATTGATGCCTATCCTGAGGTCTCAGACCGAGGTGGTGACCCGCTATAATGACCCCCATGCAGCAACCAGGAGAGTCATTGAGCAATGCATTGGCATACTGAAGATTCGGTTCAGATGTCTGGACAGCATTGGTGGGGCTCGCCAATATAGCCCCAGGAGGGCCTCCAACATCGTGGTGGCCTGCTGTGCCCTGACAACATCACGAAGCAGAGGGGGGGAACATGCTGGAGGAGTAGTAAGAATGCCAGGCCTCATCTGATGGGCAGCATGAGGAGGAAGGCCAGGATGATCAAGGCTTGGGACCCAAGCAGGCACAGGAGGCCGCCCGACATGTGCTCCAGGGCCACTTCACTTGGGGCAACCTAATCACTTCAAAGTTAACCAAAGAGGCCTGTCCACCAGCAGCTCAGTGTACCTTATCCTAGGCACCCCCCCACCCCCCCCCCCCCCACCCTCCTTCCCCCCCGGGCACATTCTCCCCTGTCTCTCCTCCCTTCACTCCATCTCCTAACCCCCGCTCCCCCACCCCGCTCCGTGGTTCCTACCAGCATCACTACAGTGTGTCCGCCTGGGTCTACAGTATCAGCAGATCCTGCCTGTGGGACAGAGGATGATGACCGCTCAATGTGAGATCAGCTCTGGTGCTCCTCATCATTTGACAAAATCCGACTCCTGCTTTCGGGATCACATTCCACTGTCCGCCCGGGTCTTCCTTGCAAGTATGCTGCCCATTCCATCTCACGGGCCCATATATCCTCTGGGGAGGCGGAGGCAGAGTTGGGGTTGGAGGGGGCGGTTATGTAGATGGTGAGCGGTGATGGGTCATTCACTGAGTAAGCTGCCCTACATGGCGCCCCCACCCTTATGGCCCTGTTCCCTGCCACTTCGGAGGGTGACCCCAGGTGGAACTTTCAAATGCCCTTGGGGTTGTTCCCCGTGCCATCCATCAACAGCCACACCCCATATGACCAACCTCCCACCCCCTCACATGACCAACTTCTACTACCCCCCCCCACACAAGACACCATCAAGACACACAACAGACTTCCCCCCCTCCCCCACATGACCGACGTCACCCCCCTCCACCCACACGACAGACTTCCCTCTCCCCACACGACCGACTTCCCCCCCTCTCCCCACACGACCGACTTCCCCCACCCCCCATACGATAAACCTTACTCTTCCTCCATGCCAACCCCCTCACCCCCATGACACGACCTGATGTCTAGGATATAATGTTTAGTTTCTCTTATCCATATGCAATGGGCTGGATTTTCATCCTCGAGGCAGGTAGCCACTGCCTCAGGTGAAAGTGCCTGCAAGGACTGGATTTTGCTGCATTTGGACCAAATGACCCTGGAAAAGGTTCAAAGGCTTCCGGATGTGGAGGTCAGCTGCTTGAAAGGCCTGCCTCCATGCAGTGGACTTACCTCAATTATAATATAAACAGAAAGGCCCTCCATCCCTCACCTCCTATCCATGCCATCTCATGCCACCACCATCCCCTTGGCCCCTCAAACAAACCCAATAGCCCCTCAACCCCGCATGCCAAAATATAATCCCCAAATAATCCCTTTAGCCCCTTGTGCCCCATCCCACGGTATGCCTCCTATCCACTCCCAATTGCCCCTCATGCAACATCGATGTCACCTCAGTCAATGCTAATCTATAACACTTCCATGCCTATTTACCCATTAAACACTGTATAGAACCAAATGAACCCGACAGTGACAGTAGGATTTCTTTCTTCAGTCATCGCTAACATTAGACTTAACAAGAAACTCCTTTTGATTCCAAACCAATAAAATCGTAAATCATCCAGACATTTAAAAGTGTCAACAGCAGAAACTACAAGCACTTGAAATCTCTTTATCTTGTGAAAATAAACATTGTAAAATAAACACCTCTGGCTCCCTGATTTTTTCCGTCAACATACAATATATATTTATACTGGATAGAGGTTTCAAATGCTTGCGGTTTCTGTTATTGATAATTTTAAAATTTTCTGGATGATTGATGCTATTATTGACCTACGGTAAAAATGTTTATTCAAAAGTGGAAAGTTATGAATGAATTACTTTTTTTTTTTTAAAAAAAAGCTTTCCCCCCCCCCCCCCCATCACTATAAGTTTCATTGGTTCTATACAATGTATAGTGGCAGAATAGGCATGGTAGCTTGGCATGGGAAGCATGAGGGGCTATGATAGTCGTTTGGTAGCATGCCTTGGCTCATTGGAATGAGAAGGATCTTTTGAAACCTTTCAAAATGTTTCCCACATGCACACTTTGGCTCATGATAACTCGGAGGTGCAACGAACCACAGCTTTTGAAAAAATGGCCTTAAGCCATGGAAATTGCAGAGGACTAGGAGATGTGTAATCTCGCAATGGAGCCAGCCAGGTAAAAGAATGCAGGGTATGGGTTTGCCACCCAAATCAACTGCTGCCCTTAAAAGGCGTTCCTGAAAAATCAGAAAGTGAGAAATGGGGTTGGGAACCGTGGAATCAGGTCCTGTTTGCCATTGTTAATCATCCCAACTCTGTGAATGTCAGTCTAATTTACATAACAAACAGTCAAAATGGTAGAATAAAGAACAGGCAAATACATGGAATGAATGAACAATAGAAGGGAACTCGGTCCCTTGAGCCTGTTACATCACTCATAATCAGACTGAGTGAAATGTTCCTCAGTTCCAATTACCTGGCTTTGCTCCATATCCCACATTACCCACGTCTAGTGAAAGTCTATTGATCTCCTCAATGAAAAACTTCAAATTGTCAATCAGACTCTTCATCAATAGCCTTGTGGGGGCAAAAGAGAATTCCAGATTTCCACTACCCTTAATGTGAGAAACAGTCTCCCAGTTTCATTCATGAATGGCCAAGCTCTTATTTTAAGGCCCTGCTGCTTTGTTCTGAATTCTCTCTCTCCACCAGATGTAATTTTTCCTTCATGTTTACTACTTCAAATCCCCGGAATCATTTTAAACACCCCAACTAGATCATCCCATTATGGTCTGTACAAACCAGATATCCTAATAAGTTAAACATTAAGTCATGATATCATTCCAATGAACTTGCACTGTACCATTTACCCAGCCCTTCCCGAGTTGCAGCATGACCAAGGCTGTAGACGAAGCATAGCTTTTTCCAGCCTTTGTGAGGTAAAGCAATACATTCCATTACCCTTTCTAATCATGTCATAGACGTATGGACTAGATTTTTGTGATTTACATACTCAAACACCAAAAGTCCCGTTGCTCCTCCGCAGTTTCTAATCTCGGACTAATATTTTAAAATTCCAATTTGTCTTTCTTGGATCCTAATTGGATAACTTCCCTCTATTGAACTGTTATCTGCCAGTTTTCCCCACTCAAACCTGGCTCTCGTTTTTCTTGCTTTGTTTTGATCAGCCAACATTTCTTAAGATTGCACTCTTGGTTGGGGCAAATAAAAATAGATTGTTGCAAATAGGTTAATATTTCAGGTAAAGATTCTTCAAAAGAACAGGACTGTTAAGTTCCAGGCATGAAAGAGTCATCACTTAAAGTTGCAGGCAGTTCTCGGACTTACAACACAATCGGTTCTGAAGCCATGTGCAAGTTGTAAAGTTGGGAGTCAGAAGCAGTTTTCCCACAGGAACAATGTTATAAATGGGGAATTGCTTCCTGAACCAAGGCGCGATAGATATCCTATTTTAACGAAAGAGTGAAATGTTTGTGGGATCTTGGTTCAGTATAATTGCCATCCAGTGTAGCCCATGATACAATAGTGCCTGCACTTTCAATGACATTTCTATATTGTATCTGAGAAGCAATTTGCCCTTCCTGAGGATGTGAATGGCAGAAAATAAAGTAACATAGCAATTGGTAAAGAGGGGGACTTCCGGTGGCGACATGTAGATGGAAGACGCGCGTTAGGTGGCTCCCGCTAGAGTCTCTGGTTTTTGCACTTTTATGCCTGGATTCAGAGGTAGTTAGTGAATGAGTTAATGTGGGAAGTCATAAGGAAGGCGTGAAATGTCAAAGACACAGAAGAAAGGTGCTGGGAAGAAGGGGGCGAGCGAAAGTCCACCGTCGAGCGAGGCTGAGAGTCCTGCAGGAAGAAAGATGGTGGGGGCTGGGTCGATGGGTGGGGCCGCTCTGCTCACGGTGGAAACTCTGACCGAGGTGATGTCGGTGGAGGGGCTGTTTGCCAAGGATATGGAGTGCTTTGAAAGGAGATGATGACTGCATTGAAAGAATAGGTGGAAGAGGTGATTGCCCTGGTAAAAGTGGAAGTGATGAAGATGTCGGTCGAGTTGCGGGAGCAAGGAGAGAACAACGAACAAAAGAACAAAGAAAAGTACAGCACAGAAGCAGGCCCTTCGGCCCTCCAAGCCTGTGCCGACCATATTGCCCATCTAAACTAAAATCTTCTGCACTTCCTGGGCCCGTATCCCTCTATTCCCATCCTATTCATGTATTTGTCAAGATGCCCCTTAAGTGTCACTATCGTCCCTGCTTCCACCACCTCCTCCGGTAGCGAGTTCCAGGCACCCAATACCCTTTGTGTAAAAAAAAAAACTTGCCTCGTACATCTCCTCTAAACCTTGCCCCTCGCACCTTAAACCTATGCCTCCCAGTAATTGACTCCTCTACCCTGGGAAAAAGCCTCTGACTATCCACTCTGTCTATGCCCCTCATAATTTTGTAGACCTCTATCAGGTCGCCCCTCAACCTCCTTCGTTCCAGTGAGAACTAACCAAGTTTATTCCACCGCTCCTCATAGCTAATGCCCTCCATACCAGGCAACATCCTGGTAAATGTCTTCTGCACCCTCTCTAAAGCCTCCACATCCTTCTCGTAGTGTGGCGACCAGAATTGAACACTATACTCCAAGTGTGGCCTAACTAAGGTTCTATACAGCTGCAACATGACTTGCCAATTCTTATACTCAATGCCCGGCCAATGAAGGCAAGCATGCCGTATGCCTTCTTGACTACCTTCTCCACCCGAGTTGCCCCTTTCAGTGACCTGTGGACCTGTACACCTAGATCTCTCTAACTGTCAATATTCGTCAGGGTTCTACCATTCACTGTATATTCCCTACCTGCATTAGCCCTTCCAAAATGCATTATCTCACATTTGTCCGGATTAAACTTCATCTGCCATCTCTCCGCCCAAGTCTCCAAATGATCTAAATCCTGCTGTATCCTCTGACAGTTCTCATTGCTATCCGCAATTCCACCAACCTTTGTGTCGCCTGCAAACTTACTAATCAGACCAGTTACATTTTCCTCCAAATCATTTATGTACACTATGAACAGCAACGGTCCCAGCACTGATCCCTGCGGAACACCACTAGTCACAGCCCCCCAATCAGAAAAGCACCCTTCCATTGCTATTCTCTGCCTTCTATATCCTAGCCAGTTCTGTATCCATCTTGCCAGCTCACCCCTGATCCAGTGTGACTTCACCTTTTGTACCAGTCTGCCATGAGGGACCTTGTCAAAGGTCTTACTGAAGTCCATATAGACAACACCCACTGCCCTACCTGCAATTATCTTGTGACCTCTTCGAAAAACTCTATCAAGTTAGTGAGACACAACCTCCCCTTCACAAAACCATGCTGCCTCTCGCTAATACGTCCATTTGCTTCCAAATGGGAATAGATCCTGTCTTGAAGAATTCTCTCCAGTAATTTCCCTACCACTGAAGTAAGGCTCACCGGCCTGTAGTTCCCTGGATAATCCTTGCTAGCCTTCTTAAACAGAGGAACAACATTGGCTATTCTCCAGTCCTCCGGGAAGACGGTGAGGATCCAAAGATTTCTGTCAAGGCCTCAGCAATTTCCTCTCTTGCCTCCTTCAGTATTCTGGGGTAGATCCCATCAGGCCCTGGGGACTTATATATCAAGGTTGATTTCAAGACGCCCAACACCTCGTCTTTTTGGATCTCAATGTGACCCAGGCTATCTGCACACCCTTCTCCAGATTCAACATCCACCAATTCCTTCTCTTTGGTGAATACTGATGCAAAGTATTCATTTAGTACCTCGCCCATTTCCTCTGGCTCCACACAATCATTCCCATGCCTGTCCTTCAGCGGGCCAACCCTTTCCCTGGCTACCCTCTTGCGTGTACCAACCCTTTCCCTGGCTACCCTCTTGCGTGTACATGTACGTGTAAAAAGCCTTGGAATTTTCCTTAACCCTATTTGCCAATTACTTTTTGTGGCCCTTTTAGCCCTCGTGACTCCTTGCTTAAGTTCCTTCATACTTTCCTTTTTTTTCCCCCACACAGGCTTCGTCTGTTCCCAGCCTTCTAGCCCTGACAAATGCCTTCTTTTTCTTTTCGACGAGGCCTACAATATCTCTCGTTATCCAAGGTTCCCAAAATTTGCCGTATTTATCCTTCTTCCCCACAGGAACATGCCAGTCCTGAATTCCTTTCAACTGACATTTGACAGCCTCCCACATGTCAGATGTTGATTTACCCTCAAACATCCGCCCCCAATCTAGGTTCTTCAGTTCCCGGCTAATATTGTTACAATTAGCCTTCCCCCAATTTAGCACATTCACTCTAGGACCACTCTTATCCTTGTCCACCAACACTTTAAAACTTACTGAATTGTGGTCACTGTTGCCGGAATGCTCCCCTACTGAAACTTCTACCGCCTGGCCGGGTGCATTCCCCAATACCAGGTCCAGTACAGCCCCTTCCCTAGTTGGACTATCTACATATTGTTTTAAGAAGCTCTCCTGGATGCTCCTTACAAACTCTGCCCCGTCCAAGCCCCTGGCACTAAGTGAGTCCCAGTTAATATTGTGGAAGTTGAAGTCTCCCATCACAACAACCCTGTTGCTTTTACTCCTTTCCAAAATCGGTCTACCAATCTGCTCCTCTATCTCCCGCTGGCTGTTGGGAGGCCTGGAGTAAACCCCCAACATTGTGCCTGCACCCTTCTTATTCCTGATATCTACCCATATAGCCTCGCTGCCCTCTGAGGTGACCTCCCGTAGTCCAGCTGTGATATTCTCCCTAACCAATAGCGCAACTCCGCCACCCCTTTTACATCCCCCTCTATCCCGCCTAAAACATCTAAATCCTGAAATGTTTAGCTGCCAATCCTATCCTTCCCTCAACCAGGTCTCTGTAATGGCAACAACATCATAGTTCCAAGAACTAATCCAAGCTCTAAGTTCATCTGCCTTACCCGTTATACTTCTTGCATTAAAACATGTGCACTTCAAGCCACCAGACCCGCTGTTTTCAGCAACATCTCCCTGTCTGCTCTTCCTCTGAGCCATAGTGGCCCTATTTCCTAGTTCTCCCTCAATTTATTCACCTTCTGACCTATTGCTCCAGTACCCACCCCCCTGCCATACTAGTTTAAACCCTCCCATGTGACACTAGCAAACCTCGCGGCCAGGATATTTATGCCTCTCCAGTTTAGATGCAACCCGTCCTTCTTATACAGGTCACACCTGCCCCGGAAGAGCTCCCAGTGGTCCAGATAACGGAAACCCTCCCTCCTACACCAGCTGTTTAGCCATGTGATTAGCTGCTCTATCTTCCTATTTCTAGCCTCATTGGCACGTGGAGTAATCCAGAGATTACAATTCTAGAGGTCCTGTCTTTTAACTTTCAGCCTAGCTCCCTGAACTCCTGCTGCAGGACCTCATGCCCCTTCCTGCCGATGTCGTTAGTACTAGTATGTACAACGACCTCTGCCTGTTTGCCCTCCCCCTTCAGGGTGCCCGCTACCCGTTCTGAGACATCCTGGACCCTGGCACCAGGGAGGCAACATACCATCCTGGAGTCTCTTTCACATAGAAGTTGAAGAGGGTGGAGGAAGCATTGTCGCAACATAGCGACCAGTTCACCTCAGTGGGCGCGGAGCTGCGGAAGCTGGTGGGGGCCAATAAAGGGCTCAGAGCCGAGGTGGAGGACCTGGAGAGGAGGCAAAATCTGACAATCGTGGGCTTGCCTGAGGAGGTGGAGGGCCCAAAGCCAATCGAGTATTTTGCAAAGATGTTTGCGGAGTTGATGGGGGAGGGGGGATAATCCGCCAGCTACAAGTTGGAAAGGTCACATAGGTAGCTCAGGCCAAAGCCTAAAGCCGATGAGCCACCAAGGGCAGTTATAGTCTGCTTTCACATGTTCCACGTGAAGGAGAAGGTCTTGAGCTAGGTGAAGCAGAGACGAGATGTGAAGTGGGAAGGCATTGGTAGACGAATATACCAAGACCGAACGGCGGAGCTGGTGAGAATGCAAGCGCCTTTGGACGGGTGAAGGCAGCATTAGATGACAGCCGAGTGAGATTTGGAGTGGTTTACCCTGTGAAGTTGAGAGTGACGCACACTTTTGAGGGATTTTTATTTTGAGGCGGCGGAGGCGTTCGTTAAGGCTGAAGGACTGGGACTGAGATGAGAGTTGGGATTTGGACTTGATGGGGGGGCAAGAATGGTGTTTTTCTTATGGAGGGTTTTCTATTTGATTGGGGTTTTGTTTTCTGTCTCTTTAATGTGAGTTGTTTATATGTGTTCTGGGTTTCGTTTTCCTTTTGGGTGCGGTTCTGTATTGTTTCTTGGTTTAAGGGAGGTTATTTCTTGGGGCACGTTGGGCAGGGTTACTGAGGATGTGGGCGGGGGGTCGCTATCAAGTTGGCTAGTGAACGGGAGTGTGGTGGAGGGAGGGGCCAAAGTCATTGGAGCCTGGTTGAGCAGGTTTTGATGGACTTGGGAAGTATGACTGGTGGGGGGAGCGAATCGATACTGGGTGAGTTATTTGCAAGAGGAAGTGGATGGAGGGATTCTGGGAGGGGGCTAGGGGGTCGACGGTAATAAAAGGAGAGGGTGGACCTGGCCGAATGGGCAGGGCCCGGGGTAATGGTAATTGCCGATAGGAGGGGCAGGGGGTGGGTGAGAGACACCTGGTCAGAATGGCGAAATGGAACATATGGGAATTAGTGGGACCAGTGAAGGGAGCGAGAATTTTTGCTCTTGAAGAGTTTAAAAGCTGTGTGGGGATGCTGCAAGAGACCCATGGAGAGTTTCACACTCAAGGGATCGGGAGTATTCATTTTTCTCCCCGGTGCACAAGTTGTTTTCGAGGATTGACTTTTTCGTGGTGGGAAAGGCGCTGTTGGCTGGGGTTAAGAGGTCGGAGTATTTGCCAATTGCTATCTCGGAACATGCTCCGCTTGGATGGATGTGATTTTGGCGAAGGGGGCAGCCTGGAGGCCAGGGTGGAGAATGGATGAGGGCTTACTGGCGGACTGGAGCTTCTGTGATAAGATAGGGAAGGTGATTGAGTAGTATGTGGGGTTTAATTGCATGGGGAAGGTCTCACAGTCGGTGTCTGGGAGGCACTGAAGGCATTGGTGAGGGGGGGGGGGGGGGGGGAAAGAGAGAGGAGATGATCTTGTTTAAGGCTAAGATGGATAGGGAGGAGAGGAAGAACACCAGTGACTGATAGATAGATGGGAGGTAAAGGGAAGAAAGTTGTCCTCAAATGTGTTGTTAACGTGATGCTTTCTCCGGCAGAGGGGAGGGAGACAAAGACGGAGATGGTGGAGGCAGAGAAGGCATTTGATCGGGTGGAGTTATTTGATGGTGGTATTGGGGACATTTGGGATTGGGCCGGAGTTTGTGGCGTGGGTGCAGCTGCTCTATAAAGGAGCCGATGCCGAGCGTGCGCACAAATAATATGAACTCGGGTATTTTGCATTGCACTGGGGTAGAGACAGGAATGTCCCATCTCCCCTCTTCGGTTTGCGCTGGCTAGAGAGCCTTGGGTATTCTGCTGAAGAGCCCACGGTTTTGGATGGGGATAGTGAGTGGGGTGGGAGGGTGGACTGTAACATACAGTGTCCTTATTTGCAGATAATTTGCTGCTGTATATTTCGGAGCTGAGCCCTTTGATGGGGGTATAATGAGGTTGCTCCAGAGACTTGTAACGTTTTCAGGGTACAAATTGAATTGAGCGAGTGGGAGCAGGGGTGGGGGTGGGGCTGCCACTTCACCTGGCAGGTCTCAGTTTAGGTAGTTGGGGTGCTGGTGGCCCACAATCAGGCAAGGCATTGGATGTTTAACTTGACTAGCTTGGTGGGGAGGGTGAAAGCTGATTTGCTGAGGTGGGACAATCTCCCTCTGTCGTTCAGGGGCCAGATGCAGGCAGTAAAGATGAATGTTGTGCCTGCTTCCTGCTCTTGTTTCAATACCTGCTGGTCTTTCTACACAACTCCCGACGGCCCCAGAGAAGTATACGGTGAGTTCAGTGGTGGTGGCAGATGAGACAGTATTTTAAGTTGGGAGCTGGGTCGGGGGAATAATGGATTCGAGCCAGGGCGGATGGATGGAAGGACTAAGGGATTGTAAGAGGCGGGGGGGGGGGGGGATTAAGGAAATGAAGGATTTGTTTCTGAGAGGGCGATTTGCGAGTTTGGAGGAGTTGGGTGAGAAGTTTGGGCTGGTGTGGGGGCGAAAGCTTTCGGTATATGCAGGTGCGGGACTTCGCGAGGAAGGTTATCCCAAACTTCCCGATATTGCCGGCCTCCTCGTTGTTGGAGGCGATGCTGTCGGGAGGGGGGTTGTCTCAGCAATTTGCAGGAGGATTTTGGAGGAGGATGGGGTGTCCATGGAGGGGGCTAAGGTGAAGTGGGAGGAAGAGTTGGGGATGTTGCGGGAGGAGGGTCTGCGGAGGGTAAATGCATCGACTTTGTGCGTGAGGCTGGGGCTGATACAGCTTAAGGTAGTGCATAGGGTACACCTCACAAAGGCTAGCTTGAGCCGCTGTTTCGAAGAGGTGGAGAATGTGGGAGGGGCCTTGCGAATCACGTGCATATGTTTTGGTCCTGCCCGAAGCTGGAAAGGTTTTAGAGAAAAGTGTTCAGCACCATCTCAGGTGTTCTACATGTGGACGTGGAGCCCAGTCCCCTAGAAGCCATATTCGGGGTGTCGGACCGGCTTGATCTGCAGGGACAGATGTTTTAGCCTTTGTGTCACTGATTGCTCTTGTTGGGATGGAGGTCAGCTTCTCCACCCTGTGCCTCGGCATGGCGGAGGGGACCTGCTGGAGTTTCTGACCCTGGAAAAGGTGAAGTTTGCTCTGAGGGGGTGCGTGATGGGTTCTACAATTGTTGGGGTTTGTTCATCATGCATTTTCAGGAGTTTATTACCGTTGACTGTTGCGGGGGGGGGGGGGGGGGGGCGCAGTTGAGGGGTTGCTTGGTAAAGATGTTGAAAATTTGTTGAATAAAAATACTTTTTTGGTAAAGATCAACTGTTCGCTGGTGTGCCGTCGTAAAGTCAAAACAGGGTGTCAATTTCTAAAAGCTGCAAGTGCAGCGCATCATAACTGGAACATCATTAAGTCAAGGACTGCCTGTAATTAGTTCCAAAGGGTCAATTTTATAGCCTGCTCTGGAGTAGTCCCAATTTTCCTATCATTAAGATTACACACTCCTGTTGATGAAGAGTGTGTGCTGTGTACAGCTACAACAAAACACTGCCTGCAGTTTTATATTTGCTTCTTGTTTACAGTCTACAGCCACTCCTCGGGTTACAGCTTTTATAAGTCATCATGCTCTGTAACCTTGTAACCTCTGCAATAATATTATAGATTGATTTCCCTTAACAGCAGTCAATGTTTGTATTGTCGATAGTTGCTCTGGTCCCAATTGTTCATCAAATATCAGCAGAATGTCATTAAATGACGATAAAGGCATTTATCAAACAAATGAGTACTTAATTCACAAAATCTGAACTAATCACACACTTTACAGCAAATACTTATACCATTTTTTAAAAAAGCTAAATCAGCATTATCTAACTAGGGTTAAAATCCACAGGGATAACTAAAAAGTATCAAAAGTAAACGGCAATGTATTTTTGGACATACCTGGACGTCCTTCGGCAGTGGCTTTTTCTTCTTTATTCCTATCTGAAAATAGCTGAAAAGAACATTTATGATTACTTGGTTGTCTTCAAATGGATGTGTGAAGTTTAGTTTAAAATAAAATCAAGTACAGTCAATTCGGTGGCGGGGAGGATTGTGATTTAAAATAAGCCGAGCGGTGTGTATATATTTCACTTTATTTTTCTTTTATTTTCAAATGTATGTTCACGCTTATCTTTGTTCTGTACATTACAAAAAAAAAATGTAATAAAAACATTGAAAAAAAAATGAAAGGTAAATTTGTCAACAAAGAGGCACAAATAAAAAGAAAGGTCAAAGAACCTTCACGGGTACATGAAAAACAAAGCAAAGAGCCTTAATGAACAAATAATAATATGAAGCGATACTTGTACATTTAAAGTGTAAAAGATGTTTCACAGAATTGACATCAATTAAAATTGGACACCAACTTAAAGGTGAAGGTATTTAGGAAGGGTGGCCAAAATGCGTGGTAAGAGTTTTAAGGAAGAGAGGCAAGTGGGGAGACAGAGGGGTTAGAAGGAGAAGTCCATAATATGGGGTTTAGGAGGAGGAAGGCACAGCCAACAATGGCACGGCAAAGGAAGCAGAGAAGACTTCAGTCAGAGGAACAGAAAGAGTTCTGGGGAGTTGTCGAGCTGCAGGAGGATAGGGAAAATGACATAGATGATAAGATTTAAACACAAGGATGGCTATTTTAAACTGAAGCAGAGTATGGGAATTGGTGGAGGCAGCTAAATGAATGGTCTTAACCCTAATGGTAGGGAAGTCCACACACCCCTTGCCTTTGATGGTGTCAGGCATTTGCAGTTGGAAGAGCAATTGTAAATGACTTTGTGGCAGATGGGAAAGAAATGAGCCTGAAAGGAAATAGGAATACATGGGTGGTTAGCAATAAAAGCTGTCAGAGAGATGGTCTTGTCGGTAATCAGGATCATGGTAGGAAACAAGGTTAAAAGAATACCTGTGAGTAGGAGGAGAAGTGGAAAGTCTCACTCAGTGTAATGGCTGAAGGAGGAAAGCTATCTTAGGGAGAACTTTGGGATGGGGCTGGCAAGGTGGTAGAGATCAAGGATTCTAAAGGAATGACAAGAGGAGTGGAACATGTCAAGGCACTGGAAGAGGAATTAGGTATCAGAGGCATGGGGGAAAGAGACTAACATGTGATTTGCTGTAAAGGACAAACACTGCCACAATGGCAGCATGGGCGAGGCAGATAGTGGAATATAGAACCAAGAATGGAGGTTCCAGTAAAAGGAAATATGTTGCAACCTGGTGAGCCAAGTTTAAAAGCTGCGATGTAATGCATTGTCACAATATGGCAGTGCATAGGAAGGGTGCTGTTGAAAGTGGAAGTAAATTCTGGAAGGAAATGTGGAAAAGATAGTGTTTGTTGTCCAACTCAAAGCCAATAGGGCAGTGGTGGTGGTAGGATACCAGAACAGACCTCAACGTTTGTGAGAATACTGGATGAGAATCCCCAAACAATTATCAATTTGTAAAACTGTGAGAAAGTTTTTCACCCCAGGAGTGATGACCCTGACCAATAGGTGTCTTTGATGTTAAAACAAACTTTAATTTAAATGAAGAATTAACTACATTAATATCAAAGAAATAGCATTACAATTAGCAGTTATTAAAAAAAGGAAAAACTTTAACTTACTATCTATACCTCCACTACATTCCAATTAAGCGACCCAACACAGTTCAAATAATAATAATGAATAAAGTTAACAATCAGGGTTACTTGCTTATCTGTGCAGACTTTGGAGAGACACTCTTTCAGGAACAACCTGAAAATGTTTCTGCCTTGTCAGACTCAAATCCTATGGCAAACTGCAGTTCAACTTAAAATCTTCAAGCAAACTACAAAACTACGGTCAGAAATGGCTCCTCCCATTAATTACATTATCTGTATCCCACTAAGGGTCCAGGGTTCAGGTTCGATTCCTGGCTTGGATCACGGTCTGTGTGGAGTCTGCACGTTCTTCCCGTGTCAACAAGGGTTTTCTCCGGGTGCTCCGGTTTCCTCCCACAAGTCCCAAAAAGACGTGCTGTTAGGTGAATTGGACATTCTGAATTCTCCCTCTATGTACCCGAACAGGCAACGGAATGTGGCGACCAGGGGCTTTTCACAGTAACTTCATTGCAGTGTTAATGTAAGCCTACTTGTGACAATAAAGATTCTTATTATTATTAAGTTGTCCCATGGCATGCTTAGCTAGGCCTAAACACCACCCCCTCACAAATTATTCACATTCCAATGAATCTCCAGCAATAAAAACAATATCCCATTAGCCATCTATATGTAAACATGTAAATGGTGAAAGACAATCTAGAAGGTGAGATCACAGGGGATTGGGGGTAGAGTACTAGATTGGATTGAGAACTGGCCGACTGACAGAAAGCAGAGGGTCGAGATAAATAAGTCCTTCTCTGGCTGGCGAACTGTAACTAGCAGGGTGCTGCAGGGGTCAGTCCTCAAGAGCTCAACAGTTTACAATCTATATAAATTATATGCAAGCAGGGACAGAGTGTGACATAGCAAAATTTGCAGATGATATTAAAATATGTGGGAAAGCAGGCAGTGAAGAAGAGACAAAAGGCTGGATTCTTCTGCCCCGCCTGCTGCAAGATCGCTACAGGCGAGACGCAGACAATGGAAAAGTTCATTGACCTCGGGTGGGATTCTCCGGTCGCTGGACGGGCACGGCTGGGGAATCTCACCCTGTACAGGTGGACATAGATTGGCTCGGAGAATGGGCCAGAATTTGGCAGATGGAGTTTAATGTGGATAGGTGTAAGGTTATCCATTTTGGCCAAAAAACAGAAAGGCAAATTATCTAACTGGAAAGCAGTTTCAAAATGCATCTGGACAGAGGGATCTGGTTGTTTTTGTTCATGAATCGCAGAAAGTCGGTATGCAGGTAATAATAATAATAATAATAATCTTTATTCGTGTCACAAGTAGACTTGCAATTAAGTTACTGTGAAAATCCCACAGTCGTCAAGCCTCCGGCACCTGTTCTGGTACACTGAGGGAGAATTCAGAATGTCCAATTCACCTAACAATCACGTCTTTCGGAGCTTGTGGGAGGAAACCGGAGCACCTGGAGGAAACCCATGAAGACATGAGGTAAATGTGCAGACTTTGCACAGACAATGACCCAAGCCAGGAATCGAACCAGGGTCCCTGGCGCTGTGATGCAATAGTGCTATGGGCGGCACGGTAGCACAGTGGTTAGCACTGTTGCTTCACAGCTCCAGGGTCTGAGGTCCGATTCCCAGCTTGGGTCACTGTCTGTGCGGAGTCTGCATGTTCTCCCCATGTCTGTGTGAGATTCCTCCGGATGCTCCAGCTTCCTCCCACAAGTCCCGAAAGACATGTTGTTGGGTAATTTGGACATTATGAATTCTCCCTCCGTGTACCCGACAGGCACCGGAATGTGACGACTAGGGGCTTTTCACAGTCACTTCATTGCAGTGTTAATGTAAGCCTACTTGTGACAATAAGGATTATTATTATATAACCACTGTGCTACCGTGCCAGCCACAGCATGTAATAAAAAGGGAAAATGGAATTTTAGCGATTATTGCAAAAGAATTAGAGCATAAAGTAGAGAAGTGATGTTGCAATTGTATGTGGTGTTGGGGAGAGCATATCTGGAGTATTGTATCCAGTTGTGGTCTCCTTATTCTAGGAAGGATGTGATGGCATTGGAGGCAGTTCGTAGGAGGTTCACAAAATTGATTCGGGGATGAAAGGGTTGACATACGAGGAGAAAACAGTTTGGACTTATATTTGCTGGAGTTTAGAAGAATGAAAGGGGATTTGATCGAGGTATAATAAAATACTAAAAAGGGATTGATAAAGTAAACGTAGATCAAATGTTCCCCTTGTGGTCGATTTAGAATGAGAGTACACAGATTTTCATTGAGAATGGTGGATTTAAAACTGAGATAAGGAACTACTTTGCGCAGAGGGTGGTGAACTTCTGGAACTCTGCCTATAGTGCAGTGGAGTCTGAATCATTAAATTGTTTCGAGAAGGAGATAGATATATTTCTGACCAAAACAAATGGGTTAAAGAGATATGGGGAACAGGTAGAGAGGTGGATGAGACCAGGAAGAGATCAGCCATGATCTGACTGAATGGCGGTGCAGGCTCGAAGGGCTGAATCGCCTACTTCTGCTCCAAATTCCTATGTTCTTAATGGTTACCTCATCTTTTCTGACACCTTAATTACAACTTTAGTAGACACACTGCCTGTATGTATTTTAAACCATGGTTTTTAAATAACATTATTGCCACAAATATAAACTATAATATATATCAATTTCTACACTCATCACAGTGGGTGCAGAGAAACATATGAATTCAGGGCAGGAATAGGCCATTTGCCCCCTTAAGCCTGCGCCACCATTTGATGATGGTTGACCTGATATGGCCTCAAAACTACCTTCCTGCCTAATCCCTGTACCCTTTATCTCACTGGTCAATCAAGAATCATAGAATTGTTACGACATTGAAGGAGGCCATTTGGCCGATCCAACTTAGTTTTTTTTTTAAATTTAAATTCAACGACCCTGCCTTCATTGTCCTCTGGGTAGAACAGAAGAAGGTTGGCAACGTTAATTGTTAACGAGTGCACTGTGCAGAAAGGTCCATGAGAAATGTTTCTGTTCTTCCCTGAAAGGCATTGCCATACTGTAGATACTACTCTGAGACCATAATTATACTGCCAGCTTCACCTTACTTTCAGGTTGTGCATGCACATGCTTACATGAGCCAAGTTGCACACAATGACATTGAAATGCAACTCAATAGGAGCAGGAGGCAGCCAACTATTTATTTACATTTTGCAGGATTCTCCAGTCCCACCAGCCAGTGGATCAGAATTTCCCACCTGTGGTCAACAGGCATTTTACTGATCCATTAAACTTTCCATCCTGCCCACAATGATTCCCACAGCATGCAGGACCTGAAAGTTTAGGGCATTATGATGAAGGCCTGATTACACTGGGTTGGGTGCACAGAGACAGAAGAAATCCTGGCTCTGGGAATGCAACCTTTAGTTTGGATTTGCATGCCAACGGCGGGATAGACTGGAAGTCGGGCCCCCAACCCCAGAGGAGGCATGGAGGCTGCCGGGTGCAGGGATGGGCTTGGCAAAAGGCCTGCCTCTGCTCTAGCACAGCGTTGAATTACATTTTTAAAATTAAAACACAAAAATCCCTCAAGACTCCACCTCTTGTTACACTCTTCATGTCCCATCCAGGACAATGTATGCCATCTCATGATCCCTATCCACAATGATACCACCCATGCCAAGCTATATGCCCATGCCACCTATGCCCTCCCCAACCTCATAGCCCTTTATAGCCTCTATGCCAACCTATTTCCCCACCCACCACCCTTTGCCTTTACCCCCTCCATGCCAACTTACCTAGTATCCATTGACTGTTCTTGGACCGTTGCGACAGTTCCCTGACAACATTTTATGCATTCAATCGTGTTTACTTTTAACAATCCCAAAGGGAGGGCAGCCTGGTGGCGCAGTGGTTAGCATTGCTGCCTCACGGCACCGAGGTCCCAGGTTCAATCCCGGCTCTGGGACACTGTCCGTGTGGAGTTTGCACATTCTCCCTGTGTTTGCGTGGGTTTCGCCCCACAATCCAAAAGATGTGCAGGAAGATGTGCAGGGTAGGTGGATTGGCCACGCTAAATTGCCCCTTAATTGGAAAAAATGAATTGGGTATTCTAAATTTTTTTTTTTTTTAAATCCCAAAGGGTCCCTTACCTACCGTAGGGAGAAAATTCAAAGGGGCACCTTATCTTTCCTATCCTGGCTACTCAAACAACCCCACAGAGTTCTGACCTCCTCTTACCTGCACACTCTGGGTTCCACATTCCTGGCCTACCAAAATCCTACTTCAGTGGAGGGAGTTGGTAATTTAAATGGCCAGCTGCCTCCTGTAAACCCTGTATGTGCAAACCCTGGTACGACTCCATTTCAGCACCCATAAAAATTAAACACGCCAGGTTTGTGGTTAGGACTTTGAATTCCCAGCTATTTCTGGAAGTTTTGCCACAAAGGAGAGCCTCTCCACCATGGTGAAAATCTGAGCCTAAAAATTAATTTGATCAATTTCAAAAGGTAGTTGCTATTTCTTTTTTTTAAATTGCTTCCCACTTTTTGCAGTGTATTTAGTGTTAAAGACTACCAACTTTAATAGGTTCACACCGAAATTATACCACACAGTTTGCATCGAATCAATGGTCAAACCATTTCACATCAACTCGAATATAGCTGCCGTATAAATAAAAACAGGTTCCCAGTCTCAGGCATTCCTGAAGAAAATTTACTTCAGGAGATTTCATTTAAAATATTTCCAGGAAAATAAAAATACACCAGTCAGACAAATTTCACAGTTTTCCAGATTTTATAAAGGGTGTAACTGTGACACGATTGTCAAGATTCACAATTTTAAGAATAGCATTTTTAGAAGAGCTGTTTTTGTACTTAGTTACGCACTTTGGCAGTTTTCAGAAGTGCACACTGAATTATGCAAACGGCCATGCATTGCAGAAAAGGATCAATTGAACTATAAAACTTACATCAATGATCAATTAAGTGATGCATACAAGTCTCTCTTAATACAACATCCCTATTAGATTTACAAGTAATTTGAATGTTAATTAATCAAAACGAAATGCTGGAAAAAAGATCGTTTTGTTAAGTCCTGATTTTTTTTTAAAAACAAACTTGGCAAATCCTCATGTTCAAATTACAGTGTCATTCGTCTCAAAGTTGCTGGATGCAAATTATCTGATCAGTTTAATCCTTAAAACTTCCACTTTCTGTATCTTTCATGTTAGGTTATTGAATGCAAAATTAATTTTGAACTGTCAAGAACCGTAAATATTGATGACTTATCATACTGTTACCGACACAATTCGATTTTTCTGTATAGCAGAGTGTACTTGAAGGACAAAGATTTTAAGTGCACCCATTTTTACCATTACGAATATGTAACATTTTGGGCAGTGAATCTGACTCTGTATTTGATCCTATTTCATAGCACCGAATAACTGCTGTTCACAGTAATCCCTCAACAATGCATTTTAAAGGACGTGAGGAATAATGCCTTTCTTGGCATTCCACAAAATGACAACCTTGAGGCTGGTCTGGTCCATGCAGAATATTCCCCACACTTTTCAAAGCCGGATAGACGGGAGAGAGTGTAGCCAGGGTAGGAAAGAAAAATACCAATCGTGCAACAAGTGTAACTTTGAAAAGTTTTTGTAACAATATTGTGTTTATTAGAAGTTTCTTAATACGGTGTTATCAGTGCCTTCAAGGATAAATCTGAAAGTTCTTTGCAACAATTCATTAACTGGATATCCAAAATTAATTTTCCACTGAATGAAATAATTCAGGAATTAACTGATCAGATAATTTGATAATCAGATCATTTGCAACAATTTACAAACCCAGTTCATTTTTCAAAACAGTGCAATCATTGAATACTGAGCGTTATCTGGATGCATAGATACATATATAGGAGTCCAAAAAAGATCTGTTAAATATAGTTATGCTGATTTACTGGCATGTTTAAATACGTGCGTATAATTATAAATAATATATTGCTACTGTTGCACTCACTCTAGTTTTTTGAACCTCTCCTTGCCGCCTGCCACGTACTGTTTGCCGGTGTCCAACTCCTCCAGCTGGTAGACGCGGTGGCCCTGCTGGGGGGTGTAGATGTTGCGGACGGCCCCGAAAGGCGCCTCCAAGCCGTTGGTCACCTCCTTCAGGAAGGCTTCAAAGGTCGAGATCTGGCGCTCGTTGATCACGAACTTTCTCCCGGCGTAAAAGGGGTCCCCGTTGCGGTAAACCCGCACGCACTTCACCGTCGGCTGTGCCAGGAAAGTCGGCTTGGTCGTTGCCATGACACTGGGAGGGAAGAGGGGTGGAATTTAAATTAAGAACATTTAAATTAAATGAAGGTTTATTTTTGGAAGGAAGCAAAACTAAACCCACACAGCGCCTCAAAGTACTTCAGAGTTGGCTAGAGTCAGCGTATAGTAACTGTGGCCACTGCAGGCAGCTGCTTTGAACTGCAACATGCTGCGGTATCCCGGGAAACTTTGTATTCGTTCCACTGTTTCCATGGCAGCCGGCTGCTGGGTGGGTGAGGAAGACGGAGCACGTGCGTTCGGGAGCCCGGCCCCGCCCCCTCTCCCCGCAGGCCCCGCCCCTTCTAATTTCTGATCCATGATGTGGAGGTACCTGCATTGGACTGGGGTGAGCACAGCAAGAAGTCTCACAACACCAGGTTAAAGTCCAACAGGTTTGTTTCAAATCACTAGCTTTCCCAGCACAGCTCCAAAAGTTAATTATTTGTTCAGCCTACTGAGGTGGGCGTCCCACAGTGGAGACCCCTGCCCCGCGCACCCATGCGCTTCACTGAGATAAGAGCTCCGTGAAAGTCCGCCCGCGTCCTTAATGCTGCGTCTGCATGTCACCCGAGCGCGCCTAAGCTGCACACAGATTGAAGCTGACAGTCATCCCATCAGGCAGGGCAGCTGCATCGAAGGGAACTGGGCTACCAGGGGCGGCATGGTAGCACAGTCGTTAGCATTGTCGTTTCACAGCTCCAGGTTTGATTCCTGGCTTGGGTAACTGTGTGGAGTCTGCAAGTTCAATCTCGTGTCTGGGTGGGTTTCCTCCGGATGCTCTGGTTTACTCCCACAGTCCAAGATGTGCAGGTTAGGTGGGTTGGCCATGCTAAATTGCCCTTAGTGTCCAAAAGGTTGGGTGGGGCTGCTGGGATGCGGTGGAGGTGTGGGCATAAGTGGGGTGCTCTTTCCAAGGGCTGGTGTAGACTCGATGGGCCGAATGGCCTCCTTCTGCACTGTAAATTCTATGATTCTAACCAACACCACAAACCACTGAATCATATGCCAGTAAACTGCAGAGTGACAAGGCATAACAAAACCCTCATGGAAAGCATGGTGAACCAGTCGCTTTGGCAAGGGGTTCATTCCATCGCAAGCACTTTCCCCTCTCTTAATTTATGGGCATTGGGATAATAATCTGCCTTCTCGTTTTTGTCATCAGTGGATAACCTCGCATTTCTCCAAATTATACTGCACCTGCTATTCATTTGCCCACTCCCTCAGCCTGTCCAAATCACACTGAAGGATCTCTGCATTCTCCTCACAGCTCACCCTCCCACCCAACTTGGTGTCATCTGAAAATCTTGATATTACATTTTATTCCCTCATCACTGGTTTGATTTAAGATGTTAATGTATCACACTCCCAAAGTCAGCGCTGCAAAAGCTTTGCCTATTTTTTTTTCATAGAATTTACAGCGCAGAAGGAGGCCATTTGGCCCATCGAGTCTGCACCAGCTCTTGGAAAGAGCACTCTACCCAAGCCCACACCCCCACCCTATCCCCATAACCCAGTAACCCCACCCAACACTCAGGGCAATTTTAGACACTAAGGGCAATTTAGCATTGCCAATCCACCTAACCTGCACATCTTTGGATTGTGGGAGGAAACCGGAGCACCCGGAGGAAACCCACGCACACACGGGGAGAACGTGCAGACTCCGCACAGACAGTGACCCACGCTGGGAATCGAACCTGGGACTCTGGAGCTGTGAAGCAATTGTGCTAACCACCATGCTACCGTGCTGCCCTATTGCTATTGGTGTCTGCAAATGAGATGTTGGCCTGTTTGGAACTGGTGAATCATAGAATTCAGAAATAGGCCATTCGACCCATCATTCCTCTGCTGTTTGAAAGGATTGTCATATTAGCCCCACAAGCCTGTCCGTCGAGTCAGGCACAGAACGAGGCCAATCAACCCATCAAGTCCATTCTGGCTCACGGCAGATGAATTGAATAGGAGATATAAAGCTACTTCTGCATTTGTTCCAGGTCGCCCTGAAGGCAATCAGAGAATTAGGGATTCCAGGGTCAGGCAAACAAGCTTAGCAATTCTTTTAAATCAAATACTCGGAAAGTATAATTATACGTGCAGGCCAATGTCCCATTGCACAGGATAATCACAGTGTGTATGCAATATCCTTACTGAGAGTTCCAAGTTCCAATAATTAGCAGAGAGTGGTTTCCCATGTTCAATCTAATTTAGGAATGGGAAATAATTGTTGGCTGTGCTAGCGAGTCTCCATCTCATGGACACATTTTAAAAAATCATTCCTGGTGTCCTCCTGAGTGAAGCTTGTGGAATGGATTGCTAGCTGGAGACAAAAACAGCCAAACCCTGTGGGAAAGGGGTCATTTAAGCCCCCAGTGACTATGGTTATGAGGCAACGTACATTTCAACATTATGAACTGTGAGGAGAATAATGATAGACTATTGGCATGGACAGAGACATGCCAGATTAAATTTAACGCAGAAAGGTGTGAAGTGATACATTTTAGAAGGAAGAATGCAAAATAAAGGACACAATTCTTTTTTTTTTAATGTTTTTATTCTCCATTTTCACATTTTCCTTCAAAGTTTACACCCCACCAACAGGCAGCAACTGGTAACAAATGCAACGTCAGTACCCTTAACATCAACAACGATCCCATCCTCCCACCACTCCATCCAACTGTCAATAGATGCATCAAATAAAACAAACCCTCCGACGGTGGAAAAAAAAACAAAGGCGAAAAAGAGAAAGGAGTCCGGAATCGCCCATGGCCACCATTAACCTATAGAGAACCACCCCCCCCCCCCCCCCCACGACGACACTCAATGCCATCCAACCTCCAAAAGAGTACCGTAAATGACACGCAAGAGTTGTAAACCCCCCCCCAAAACTCCTCCCCTCAACTTCCTCTTGTAAAACTCATCCCGCCAACCTCGGTTCCTTCCCCCCAACTTTCCACCCCGGCTAGACCCCTCGGACCCTGTTCTACCAGGCACCGATAGCCGCAGCCCCTCCCCCCACCTCACCCCCGTTCACTGGCCAGCTTAAACCGGCCAGCGAGGAGGCCCCCGCCCGGGTCTCTTTCCCCCTTGCCCGGCCCCAGGAAAAGCCCAGAAGCCCCCTTTAGCACACAAACCCCACATACACACCCACACCCCAAAGAACCCTCATTCCGACTGAAAGTCCCATTTCTTCCCTTGTCCAAATATATACAACGTTGGCTCCTATAGCCCATACACCAGCACGCAGTGAAACAAAAAAGAAAAAATACAGCCATGAGGCAACATTGGTACATGACCATTTCTCAATTCTGCCACAGTCCTGCCTTCGCAAACTCCTGCGCTGCTTCCGCCATCCCAAAATAAAAGTCCTTGAACTTGTAGGTCACCCTCAGCTTCACTGGATATACAATGCCGCACTATACCCTGCTAACATACAGTGCCCGTTTCACCCGGTTGAAGGCAGCCCGCCTCCTCGCCAGCTCCACCGTAAAGTCCTGGTATACACGTATTACCAGCTCCAGCCCACTGCACCACCCGCTTCTGCTTAGCCCAGCACAGGACCTTCTCCTTCACACTGTACCTACAGAAGCACAGTCACTACTCTTGGCAGCTCACTCGCCTTTGGTACAGGTCTCCATGACCGATGTGCCCGATCCAGATCATATCGGGAGGGATCCTCCCCCTCCCCCAATAGTTTCGCCAACATCGTGGCAAAATACTCAGTCGGCCTCGGTCCTTCCACTCCCTCGGGCAGCCCCACAACCCTCAAATTCTGTCGCCTGAATCTGTTTTCCAGGTCTTCCGTTTTGCCTCGCAGATCCTTGTTAATCTCTATCACCTTCCGCATCTCCTTCCTCATCGAGGTAAATTGACCACTGTGCTGCAGTAATGTCTCTTCCACTTCCTTCAGCGCCTCGCCTTGCTCCCGCAGCTCCGCCACTGCGCTCGCCACCGCCGTCCTCACCGGGGTAATCACCTCCTCCACCAGCACTTTCAAAACCGTCCCCATCTCCTTCCTCATTGCCTCCATATGTTTTGTAAACTGCCTTTCGAATTCCACGGCCATCACCTTAGTTATTTCTTCAGCCGTAAGCAGTGCTCCAGCCTCCATTTTCTTTACTGACCTCGCGGTGACCTTTCCACTCCCCGACGGACTTTCAGCTGCTTTTTTCACGGCCGTTTTTTTGCTGGTCTTTGACATTTCCCTTCTCTGTGCTGTCTCCCGACTTTTACTGCCTTCGCTGGCCCGAGACCGGGCGTTAACCCCCGACAATGCCGTTCCCGAACGTGAGCCCTCCAACGCACGGCTGCCTCCCGCCCGCCGTCACCCATAAAGGACACAATTCTAAAGGGGTACAGGAATATAAACCTAAGGTTATATGTGAACAAATAATTGACAATGGCAGGGCAGTTTGAGAAAATGATTAAAACACCATAATCCCAGGGAAGCTCATATCAAAGCTCCAAAACCTATGATTTGGCTCCTCACTCTGCAACTGGATCCTCGACTTTCTGACCCACAGACCACAATCAGTAAGAATAAACGACAACATCTCCTCCACAATAGTCCTCAATACCGGGGATCCGCAAGGCTGCGTACTTAGCCCCCTGCTATACTCCCTGTACACACACAACTGCGTGGCAACATTTGGTTCCAACTCCATCTACAAGTTTGCTGACGATACGACCATAGTGGGCCGGATCTCGAATAACGATGAGGCAGAATACAGGAGGGAGATTGAGAACCTAGTGGAGTGGTGCAACGACAACAATCTATCCCTCAATGCCAACAAAACTAAAGAGCTGGTCATTTACTTCAGGCAGTGAAGTACTGTGTACACTCCTGTCAGCATCAGCGGGGCCGAGGTGGAGATGGTTAACAGCTTCAAATTGCTAGGGGTGCACATCACCAAAAATCTGTCCTGGTCCACCCACATCGACGTTACCACCAAGAAAGCACAACAGCGCATATACTTGCTCAGGAAACTACGGAAATTCGGCATGTCCACATTAACTCTTACCAACCTTTACAGATGCACCATAGAAAGCATCCTATCTGGCTGCAGCACAGCCTGGTATGGCAACTGCTCGGCCCAGGACCGCAAGAAACTTCAGAGAGTCATGAACACAGCCCAGTCCATCACACAAACCTTCCTCCCATCCAATGACTCCATCTACACCTCCCGCTGTCTGGTGAAAGCGGGCAGCATAATCAAAGACCCCTCCCACCCGGCTTACTCACTCATCCAATTTCTTCCATTGGGCAGGAGATACAAAAGTCTGAGAACACGCACGAACAGATTCAAAAACAGCTTCTTTGCCGCTGTTACCAGACTCCGAAACAACCTCTTGTGGACTGACCTGATTAATACTACACCCCTGTATGCTTCACCCGATACCGGTGTCTATGTAGTTACATTGTGTACCTTGTGCTGCCCTATTATATATTGTCTTTTTATTTTATTTTATTTTCAGGTACTTAATGATCTGTTTGAGCTGCTCGCAGAAAAATACTTTTCACTGTACCTCGGTATACATGACATTAAGCAAATCCAATCCAAAAAAGGAAAATGGTTCTGTAAACGTTTTGGGAAGATCGTGTCAATTGTGCCTCCTGACTATGACTGAAGTTAAGCAGGCATGTTGTCCGACTTGTGCCCTGCTCTGGCACTAGGTGTAGCTAGGTTTATTTGTCCACCTTTTCTATCCAATTGCTTTTGTGTGGTGAAGGTGTGTATTATGCATCAGATTGCAATGAGATTTTGAGACACTGTTGAGACAATGTGGTAATACACCCACATTCTTTTTTTAAGCACTGGCATTTCTTAAAATATACCCCAATGGTAAATCCAATGATGAGATTCAGCACTAAGAAAATGTTCCTATATCACTTTTTAACTCTTGTCTTTGGTAACCAGGCCATTGATATGGATTAGCTTACTTTTAGTGCCATCAAAATTATATTTTAACATTTTTAACTGTCAGATATGCAGCCCATTTAAGATCTTGTCAGACAGAACATGAAAGCATAGACCAAAGCTGGTATACTTACATTATGCTAACGTAGTTGTGATGTTGCATCAACGGCAGTGTGATTAATCCTGTACACAAAGCTCTCTGCTCCCAATATAACACTGTTAATCCCTTAACTGTTTTTGTCAGCAAATCTCAACAATGTAGGCAGGTAATTGGCTGTGACATAATTATTTCAAGCAGAAAAATTAAACTTGGTTCATCTAAATTCATTTAAAGTGTACATAATACAAAAAAAAATCAAGTAACAACTAATTAGAACTAAAATCATTTATAATTTTTCAAAACATTCTTTATACAACTGATATTTTTATATATTTACGTTCTCAGAACATCTGTTGGCACAATGTAGGGGAAGACATGCACAAGGTGGCTCCTGCTAGAGCATTGTACTTGTGCCCTTTTTCTTAATACCATGGGTTGTTTTCTCTTGAAAACCCACATAGGTAATGTAATAAGGATCTTGAATGACTGAAATGCCAAAGATGCCGGGGGAAGGAGGTAGAAAGCAGAAGTTTGTCAACGGGTCTGAGGCCTCTCAGAGTTCATCGGCAGGTAAAATAGCAGGTCAGTCTCTGGTGCTCCGTCCATTCCGCTAATGGCAGAAGTGCTTTCTAGTACCTTGGTGAAGGAATTCAAAAACCACCGATGAATTGTGGTCGGTAGACCTCCGGAAATCAATGGAAGAGGCCTTGGCCCACATTTGAGCTGCTCTGGAGAAACCAATGAAACAGTGGAAGCCCATAGAAGCATAATCAAAGATGCGGAGGGGGTCCTTTTGAGCCACAGTGATTGGATTGCCTCACTGGAGTCAGAGCTACTCTCGGTGGTCGAAGCAAACTAATAGTTGAAGGCCGAGGTGAATGACCTGGAGAATAGGTCCAGGAGGCAAAATATTCGAACTGTGGGGCTGCCGGAGGGGATTGGAGGCCCAATGTGATGCACGATCAATTTGACTGGAGACAAAGTTGAATCCAAACTGAGGCTTTATTAGTATCAGATGTGTGGCCTCCCACAGCAGCTGGCGAAATGGCTGCGAGCTGGAGGCCACGTATATTTATACCCCGCCTCCTAGGCGGAGCTAGCATGCAGGGGCCACAGGTGAACCTGTAGTGCAGGTTCTACCGTACAACCTCTAATATCAGAACACAGTGGTTTACCACATTCACCCCCTGTTAAAATTGAGTCCGGCGGGGTTAGTGGATAACTATATACAATTAGAAATTTGAATATTTATAGAGCAGCAAAAAAAATGTCTCTGGTCATCTGGTGGGCCGGTCAGAGGTTCAGCCGGTCCGGTGCCTTGATGGTCCTTTGAGAGCGGCGAAGTGGTGACGGCGATGTTGGCGCTGTCGTGGTCGAAGTTGACTCCGGGAGCGTGCCGAAATCCTCTTCATCAACGGGGGTAGGCAGGGGGAGGACGGACGGTCCTGCGGGGATGATTTGGGTGGCGGGGGAGGGGAGGGTGGTGCCGGGGGCAACAGGGGTGGTGTGGGGGTGGAACCTGCTGGTGCCAGGTCCCTGAGGGAGACGGTATCCTGGCGGCATTCGGGGAACGCCAGGTGGGTGGACTGTGGGTTTGCGTGGAGCAGGTGCACCCTTTCCACTAACGGATCCGCCTTGTGGAGCCGCACATGTTTACGGAGAAGCACGGTTCCCGGAGCTGTGAGCCAAGTCGGGAGCGATACCCCGGATGTGGACTTCCTGGGGAAGGCAAAAAGATGTTCATGCGGTGTACTGTTAGTGGCAGTGCAGAGTAATGAGCGAATGCAATGTAGTGCATCAGGGAGGAGGACCTCTTGCCAGCAGGAGGCCGGGAGATTTCTGGACCGTAGGGCCAGCTGGACGGCCCTCCATACCGTCCCATTCTCCCTTTCTACCTGTCCGTTTCCCCGGGGGGTTATAGCTTGTCGTTCTGCTGGAGGCGATACCCCTGCTGAACAGGAACTGACGTAGCTCATCACTCATCCCCTGTCACTGTGGATGTAGGCGGGGAAGCTGAACAGAGTGAAGATAGAATTAAAGGCTTTAATGACGGTGGCAGGCGTCATGTCGGGGCATGGGATGGCGAAGGGAAACCGGGAGTATTCATCGATCACACTGAGGAAATATGTGTGTCGATCGGAGGAGGGGAGGGGGCCTTTGAAATCCACGCTGAGGCATTCAAAGGGGCGGGAGGTCTTCACCAGGTGCGCGCGGTCCGGCCGGTAGAAGTGCGGTTTGCACTCCGCACAGACCTGGCAGTCCTTGGTGATCGTCCTTACTTCCTCGACGGAGTAGAGCAAATTTTGTGCCTTAATGAAGTGGTACAACCGAGTGACCCCTGGGTGACAAAGGCTGTCGTGCAGGATCCGGAGTCGGTCTATTTGTGCGCTGGCACATGTACCTCGGGATAGGGCGTCTGCGGGCTCGTTGAGTTTGCTAGGGCGGTACTTAATCTCGTAATTATAGGTGGAGAGCTCGATTCCCCACTGCAAGATTTTATCATTTTTGATCTTGCCCCGCTGTGTGTTGTTGAACATGAAGGCTACCGACCGTTGGTCAGTGAGGAGAGTGAATCTCCTGCCGGCCAGGTAATGCCTCCAATGTCGCACAGCCTCAACGATAGACTGGGCCTCTTTTTTGACGGATGAGTGCCGAATTTCAGAGGCATGGAGGGTGCAGGAAAAGAATGCCACGGGCCTGCCTGCCTGGTCGAGGGTGGCGGCAAGGGCGACGTCCGATGCGTCGCTTTCTACTTGGAAAGGAAGTGTTTCATCTACAGCGTGCATGCCAGCTTTGGCAATATCAGCTCTGATCCGGGCGAAAGCCTGTTGGGCCTTGGCCGTCAGGGGGAAATGAGTGGACTGTATGGGGGCGGGCCTTGTCCACATAGTTTGGGACCCACTGCGCGTAATATGAGAAGAATCCCAGGCAACGTTTGAGGGCCTTGGGGCAGTGGGGGAGGGGGAGCTCCATGAGGGGGTGCATGCGGTCGGGATCAGGCCCCAGAACTCCGTTCTGGACCACGTAGCCGAGGATGGCTAAGCGGTTTGTGCGGAACACACACTTCTCCTTGTTATACGTGAGGTTGAGGAGAGTGGAGGTGCGGAGAAATTTAGCGAGGTTAGCGTCGTGGTCCTGCTGGTCATGGCCGCAGATGGTGACGTTGTCTAGGTACGGAAAGGTGGCCCGCAACCCGTACCATTCGGTCGATCACCCTTTGGAAGACCGAAACCCCAATGGTGACGCCGAAGGAAACCCTAAGGAAGTGATATAGCCGGCCGTCTGCCTCGAAGGCGGTGTATGGCCGGTCCGATTTACGGATGGTGAGCTGGTGGTCAGTGGATTTCAGGTCCACCGTTGAGAAGACCCGGTACTGTGCAATCTGGTTAACCATGTCAGATATGCGTGGGAGGGGGTACGCGTCGAGCTGCGTGTACCTGTTGACGGTCTGGCTGTAGTCCACGACCATTCGGTTTTTCTCCCCAGACTTAACCACTACCACTTGAGCTTTCCGGGGCTGCTGCTGGCCTCGATGACGCCTTCCCGAAGCAACCGCTGGACCTCAGAACTGATGAAGGCCTTATCCTGGGTGCTGTACTGTCTGCTCCTGGTGGCGACGGGTTTGCAATCTGGAGTTAGATTGGCAAAGAGGGAAGGAGGATCGACCTTTAGGGTCGCGAGGCCGCACACAGTGAGGGGTGGTAAGAGTCCGCCGAATTTAAGGGTCAGGCTCTGGAGGTTGCACTGGAAGTCCAGGCCGAGGATAAGTGCAGCGCAGAGGTTAGGGAGGACGTAGACGTGGAACTCTATGCCTTGGACTGTGAGCGTGACCGTGCAGTACCCCCGGATCGCTACGCGATGGGATCCGGAGGCCAGGGAGATTTTTTGATTGGTAGGGTGCATCTTAAGGGAGCAGCGCCTTACCGTATTTGGGTGTACAAAGATCTTGGTGCTCCCAGAGTCCAGTAGGCAGGAGGTCACATGGCCGTTGACTTTCACGCTGGTGGATGCGTTGGTCAGATTATGTGGTCGGGACTGGTCGATTGCGATGGAGGCAAGCCGTGGTTGATCGTCGGGTCGTGAGGCGGTCGTTGAGTTGAGGTCCTGGAACGCCGTTGGTGTCCATGTGCTGCGGGGTGGACAAGATGGTGGTGCCTGGAGATCCTGCGGATTACAAAATGGCGGCGCCCATGGAACGCATATTGCGGGGTGGAGCAAGATGGCGGCGCCCATGAAACGCATGTGTTGTGCGGAGGAGAAGACGGTGGCGCCCATTGGTCGCACATGGCCTGGGGAGGAGAGGTGGATGGCGGCGGGGGGGGGGGGGGCGACCGCAGCCGCTGAGCGGGCCTGGCACACCGCAGCGAAGTGGCCCTTCTTCCCACAGGCGTTGCAAAGGGCAGCGTGGGCCGGGCAATGTTGGCGGGGGTGTTTTTGCTGGCCGCAAAAGTAGCATCGGGGCCGCCCGGAGATCACTGGCTGGCGCGTAGCGCAGGCGTATTGGGTGGGTAGCGCCCCCGCTGTGGCGGCTGCATGTGGGGCCCAAGAAGCGTAGGAGAGGTGGGCCGCGCGGTTGGGGGCGTAGGACTGGACATTGCGCAGGACGACCGTCATGGAGAGCGCTAGTGTTTTAGTCTCTGCGAGGTTGCGCGTGGCCCCTTCTAGGAGCCGCTGCCTGATAATATCAGACCCAATCCCAGTCACAAAAGCGTCCCGCATAAGGAGATCTGAGTGCTCCTTAGCTGTAACTGTAGCCACCTGAGTTGGACTCATCCCGACTTAAAATGGAGAACAGCAAAGGCTGAAGGGAAATTCAGCCAACACAGGCAAAAACTAGCAGGTGCAAGTTTACTGTGTATTAGACTCTGCAAAAGCCCAGACAGCATTGATACAAGCAGCCATCTGCATAGTAATGTCGCAGCCATCTACATAGTAATGAGCGATCCCCGGGAACAATTAAAACATTTGAGGTAAACAAAGCCAAGCCAGACTCCTTGGCGCCAGCAGGAGCCAACACAAAAGAGGTTAACGGACACTTAAAGACCACCCAACGATCAGGGAACAGCTCCAGTATTGGAGAAATCGAACCAAGCGATTGGAACGAAGTCCAATCACCTGGAACCAGGTACAGGGTCCGCCCCGAAAGGCGGGAAGCCCCTGGGGATGATAAACTAAAGCCCCCAAGTTCAAATCGTCCTTCTTGACAGGGTCACTCAGCAACGCGAACCAATCCTTGACAGTGACCTGTCCAGCTGCCTCCAAAGAACGTAAGTTTCAAGTCAACGCTCGCTACGAGATAGGCGCTCCTAGCTACCAGCCCATACCAGCTTTTGAATCCCGCAGACTCAGAACCCGAACGAAAGGCCATTTGTTCCCCTGACCTGGTGGGCCAGTCCGAAGCTAAGTATTGGCCTGTTAGTGAAAGAAATAGCTTAGAAAGTAGAGTTTATGCATGAGTAGTGATTTACTGTGTATAATAAATGTGCTTTGATTTGAATCTTACTAATTGGTGTATTGAGTTATTGATCATTACTTGAACTTGAACCTCGTGGCGGTATCATAAAGATACCTGCCGACTCTAGAGCAAAGGTTATAAAACAGCCAATTGAACCAACCAAAAGTTAGCAATATAACGTCTTGACAGTCATAGTCCTGGACTAGTGGGATCAAGGCCCTCCAGAAGTCCTCGATTGACTCATCAGGTAGTTGAGTACACGTTGCGAGCGAGTGTCTGGCGAAGAGCGTGTTCGTCTTCTGTTCATAATTTTCTTTGAGTCGAGTCATGGCATCAGCGTAATTGGCTCAGCAGGAAGACTTTGGAGCTGAGTCTGGAGTACAATATTTGGATCTTCTGAGCCTCTGGAACAGAGGTCGGCGCCGCGTTGATATACGCTTCAAAACAAGCTAGCCAGTGCTGGAAGTCCTTTCTGGCATCGCCTGAGTGCAGATCCAGCTGCAGTCGATCTGGTTTAATACGGAGGTGCATCTTCTGAATCTGATACTAATAAATTGAGGCACGATCAATTTGACTGGAGACGAAGTTGAATCCAAACTGAGGCTTTATTAGTATCAGATGTGTGGCCTCCCACAGCAGCTGGCGAAATGGCTGCGAGCTGGAGGCCACACATATTTATAACCCGCCTTCTGGGCGGAGCTAGCATGCAGGGGCCACAGGTGAACCTGTAGTGCAGGTTCTACCGTACAATCTCTAATATCAGAACACAGTGGTTTACCACACAATGCCCACGGAATACTAAGCAGATATGTTCGATAAGATCAGGGTGGATTCACATCCCCTCCTGATTTGGCTTAAGCCCATTGTACGCTCAGGCTGAGGCCTCATCCTAAGGATCCACCGCGTGTGGTGATAGTGAGTTTTCACAGCTTCAATGAGAAAGAGAGTGTTCTAAAATGGGCGAAGGAATACCATGCTTTTAGATGGGAAGGCCACACCATCAAGTTCTATCAAGACATGGCTGCCGAGCTGGCGAAGGAGTGGGCTGCATTTTATAGACCCACGGCTACCTTGTATAAAAATGGAATCCAGTTCGATGTGATCTACTTTGCTCGGATAGAGTTATTTTCAGAGGAAAAGACTATTCCTTTGACCCGCCGGGATCAGACGACTTTTTCATTAAAAAACACAGGTTGGACACGGTGTAATTGAATTTTTGGTTTTAATGAAGGGCATGTTGAATTGTTGCATTGTTGGAGTTTCATGGTTGTTCTTGTATTTTCTTGTTCTTGTTGGGGTTGAATTTTTATAGTTCTTGTTTAGATTTGGGGTTTAGCTCTGATAGATTACAGATTTATTTATTTACTGATTGCTTCATTGATTTATTTGGGAACCTGAAGAATTGATGCGGTATAATTTTTAAATTCAGTACTTAGACAGAAAATGGAAACCCACAAAGCAAAAGTCATGGTTTCAGATAAAAGATATGAGAATTGCTGTACAAAGCTAATATTGTTTCAAAAGAAAACTTACATAAAGGCCTTCGTAATGAAGAGACCATTGTTCCACAATACATTTAGGAATAAGAAAGTATCACAACCTCGCAACAGCCTAGCAACAGAAACATTTAATAATAAAAATGTATCAAAAGCAAAGTTAATGCAAGCACCTTCTCTTTGTAGGAATGGCATATGTGACGGGTGCACGTAGACATTTAATTAATTTGATGGACATTAGTGAATTTTAAGTAATGACCAATGCTTAGATAACAAATCATGTTCTATGTGACAAACAGTTTATTGAATAAATCAGAAAGCCTCAGCTGAGAATTAGAACCTTCAGTAAATAAGGGGCTAAACCATAGATAAGAATTTCCTTCAGAATGTGATCCATGTGACTGATTATTAGAAGAATTGTAGCCTTCCGAGATTCTTGAAGCATCCGTGAAAATTACTTTTAAAGCCTTTGTTGGAATTACTTTTATTTTGAAGGCTTTTCTTTCACTCTCCCGTATCTCAAGGACTTTTCAATGTACTCTCAAAAGTTTTCTGATTTAATTTTGTGCAAATATGTTTCGTGAATTCTTGAAAAATAAAGAATGCTTGGATACTCATTCAACCAGACTGACTACCTTATCCTTAGTCGATATAAGAGGATCTTTCAAGCTCTATGTGAGATTCTGTTTGTTATGATAATATATAGCTCCCTTTTGAACCCTCCACCATCCCAGAGACACTCACCTTGTTTGGGCATTTTAGTGAAGAGGCTCCTGGGGCACTATCTGGTGCGCACCACACACATGCAGTGATACATCAGGTGGACGTGGGAACCCCTGAGGGGTCAGATGATCGGAGGGCGGCCCGACCCCAGGGACTAGCTGCCGTCCAGACAGGTCTAGCTCTTCTGGAAACGTGATCCTATTGATGTTGGAGATGCAGGCGCAGAGCCGGGGACAATATAAGGGGGTGTCAGCAACCACCCAGCGCCTGCAGGTGCAATTAGGGAAATCCAACCGCCTGCAGGAGCAAGAGAGTGTGCCAACCATGCATGCCACCCAGGCCAATACCACACGGGTGGCGTCTGCGATAGGGGCCTTGGGTGCGAAAGTATCATCCATGGGTCAGGATGTACAAGGCCTGGGGCACACTGTGCTGGCAGTGGCTAAGGCATAGGACAGGACAACCATGGCACAGGCAGCCATGTACCAGGGCCACATGAATATTGCTGTAGCGCTCCAGAGCATGGCACAGTCACAACGAGTCATGGCTGCGGGCATTGAGAGCATTGGCTTGGTGCTGATTGACTTGAGCCAGTTCCAGAGGGGCCTGGCACGGTCGCTGAGTGATGTGGCACAATCCCAGAGGGATGTGGCACAGACCTTGTGCTCCATGGCCGCAAGCATGGAAATCCTGGTCGAGACATGAGAGGGCCTCTAGGACTGGCAGCGCCAGGCATTGGCAGAGCCCCCGGAACTCGCTCCAGCCGCACCCCCATCCCAAGCAGTAGCTCAAAGGCCAATGAGCACACCATGAGAGCCGGAGGTGATGGCACCTGTGCCGGGGACTCCCGCAGGCGAGATGCTGGAACACATTAGCTCCTCTGAATCCCCCCCACTTGTCCCAAGTGCATCCGATGGGCAGTGGGCAGAACAGGGTGGCACCACACCACCTGTGACATCCTGCCGGGCCGATCGGGTCCTGGCTGCTCCAGAGGACGGCTGTCAAAGGGGACCCAGGTCACAGGCGGGATACACAGCAGGCCACCTGAACTGCGCCTTCAGCATGCCAATGTACCACTCGATTATTGCCCCTGGTCACTACATAATAATCTTTATTGTCACAAGCAGGCTTACATTAACACTGCAATGAAGTAACTGTGAAAAGCCCCTAGTTACCACATTCCGGCGCCTGTTCGGTACACAGAGGGAGAATTCAGAATGTCCAATTCACCTAACAGCGTGTCTTTCAGGACTTGTGGGAGGAAACCGGAGCACCCAGAGGAACCTCACGCAGAGAATGTCTGTGCGGAGCCTGCACAATGACCCAAGCCGGGAATCGAACCTGGAACCCTGCCACTGTGAAGCAACAGTGCTAAGCACTGTGCTACATGGATGTCATTATACCGGTTCTCCGCGTTGGTCCGAGGCCTCCGGATAGGCGGCATCAGCAACGACCGCAGCAAATAACCCCTGTCGCCCAGGAGCCTTACCCGGGAGAGTGCCTCAAGGTGTCGGACACCATCAAGTATGTCAGGACAAAGGCATCGTGTATGATGCTTGGATACCGGACGCAGACATGCACAGCGTGTAGCCAGTGGTCACACATCAGCTGTACATTCAGGGAATGGAATCCCTTCCGATTGATGAAGGGAACTCCCTCATGCACCGGTGCCCGGAGGAGGACATGTGCCCTGTCGAACACCCCCTGGACCTGGGGCATGCCGGTGATGGTGGCGAATCCCACTGCCCGAGCAACCTGATGGGCTCGGTCCACGTCGAAGGTAATGTATTGTGCCGCCCGACTTACAACGCCTGTGCACCGAGGTCTGTGAGATCCCAGACATGTCCCCACTCGCAGCCTGGAATGACCCCGTCGCGTAAAGGTTCAGGGTGACCAGCAGGTGTCCTCCCCCACACTCCCGTGATGCGCCATCATACGGCAAAGATATCGCACAGTCTCTCTGCTCAGCTGCAGTCATCAGCGGCATGCCCGGTCCAGCAAGTCCTTGTATGATAGACAAGGCCTTATGTGACGCCTCCTTCCCACCTCCTCCTCGGCCTGCTGGGTGCCCAGTTCTCCATCATCACCGGCTGGCTCCTGCTCCTCTATGGCAGACTCCTGTTCTGCAGGATTCTCCTCGAGCAGCTCCTGCCCATGCAGCCTCAGTGCATCCGCCAGGGCTGCGGCAGCCAGGCAGATGTCTACCACAACTGGCTGTAGAGTGAAATCCATTTTCTGCAGGGGGTAAAGGGACAGTCATGTTAGCATGGTGAGTATTCCTCAGGTCCAACGGGCTAGGCGGTGGCCCTGGCCTGCACTACAGCCTGTCCCCGCATGTTCCCCCCCCACCCGATCCTAGCCCCACTCCCCGGCCGTTCCCCCTGACACTCTCTGCACCCTGCCGCTAGACCCTCCGGTGCCTTTCACCAGGGGGCCTCCTGCCCCGCCATCTGTCCCTGTCAGCGTTACGCTCTGCGGCCTCTATCCCGCGCCCGCCTGTGGGGTCTATCATGGGTGCCCTCCTTCAATGGGCCACGTACTACCCCACCAGCAGGGTGCCATCTGGTTGCAGGGGGGCACCGTGTGCCACCGACTGGTGTCATGCCTGGTGGCACGCATGCGGGAGGGTCCGTTGGCAGGGCTGGGAAAGGGGGTGGGCACCCATTTGCTATAGTGTGCCATGAGTCCTCTGTACGATGCACAGGGGGCAGGTGGATGGGAATAGAGGCACAGTGGGCAGGTGGGGTTTGGTGATGGCCTGTGTTCCTGCAGAGTGAGCTAGCTGATGGTGCCACTCGTGGGGCATCCACCCTGGGAGGGCAGTGTGCCAGGGTCACAGTGCATGCATCCACTGTTCGGAGAGTGCTCTATTCTCCCCATGCTCCCCCTGCAATGGGGTAACCATAAGACATAGGAGTGGAAGTAAGGCCATTCGGCCCATCAAGTCCACTCCACCATTCAATCATGGCTGATTTCAACTCCATTTACCCGCTCTCTCTCCATAGCCCTTAATTCCTCGAGAAATCAAGAATTTATTAACTTCTGTCTTAAAGACACTCAACGTCCCGGCCTCCACCGCCCTCTGTGGCAATGAATTCCACAGACCCACCACTCTCTGGCTGAATAAATATCTCCTCATCTCTGTTCTAAAGTGACTCCCTTTTATTCTAAAGCTGTGCCCCCGGATCCTAGTCTCCCCTGCTAATGGAAACAACTTCCCTACGTCCACCCTATCTAAGCCATTCATTATCTTGTAAGTTTCTATTAGATCTCCCCTCAACCTCCTAAACTCCAATGAATATAATCCCAGGATCCTTAGACGTTCATCGTATGTTAGGCCTACATTTCCTGGGATCATCCGTGTGAATCTCTGCTGGACCCGCTCCAGTGCCAGAATGTCCTTCCTGAGGTGTGGGGCCCAAAATTGCTCACAGTATTCTAAATGGGGCCTAACTAATGCTTTATAAAGCTTCAGAAGTACATCCCTGCTTTTATATTCCAAGCCTCTTGAGATGAATGACAACATTTCATTTGCTTTCTTAATTACGGACTCAACCTGCAAGTTTACTTTTAGAGAATCCTGGACTAGGACTCCCAAGTCCCTTTGCACTTCAGCATTATGAATTTTGTCACCGTTTAGAAAATAGTCCATGCCTCTATTCTTTTTTCCAAAGTGCAAGACCTCGCACTTGCCCACGTTGAATTTCATCAGCCATTTCTTGGACCACTCTCCTAAACTGTCTAAATCTTTCTGCAGCCTCCCCACCTCCTCCATACTACCTGCCCCTTCACCTATCTTTGTATCATCGGCGAACTTAGCCAGAATGCCCCCAGTCCCGTCATCTAGATCGTTAATATATAAAGAGAACAGCTGTGGCCCCAACACTGAACCCTGCGGGACACCACTCGTCACCCGTTGCCATTCCGAAAAAGAACCTTTTATCCCAACTCTCTGCCTTCTGCCTGACAGCCAATCGTCAATCCATGTTAGTACCTTGCCTCGAATACCATGGGCCCTTATTTTACTCGGTAATCTCCCGTGAGGCACCTTATTAAAGGCCTTTTGGAAGTCAAGATAGATAACATCCATTGGCTCTCCTTGGTCTAACCTATTTGTTATCTCTTCAAAGAACTCTAACAGGTTTGTCAGGCATGACCTCCCCTTACTAAATCCATGCTGACTTGTCCTAATCCGACCCTGCACTTCCAAGAATTTAGAAATTTCATCCTTAACAATGGATTCTAGAATCTTGCCAACAACCGAGGTTAGGCTAATTGGCCTATAATTTTCCATCTTTTTCCTTGTTCCCTTCTTGAACAGGGGGGTTACAACAGCGATTTTCCAATCCTCTGGGACTTTCCCTGACTCCAGTGACTTTTGAAAGATCATAACTAACGCCTCCACTATTTCTTCAGCTATCTCCTTTAGAACTCTAGGATGTAGCACATCTGGGCCCGGAGATTTATCAATTTTTAGACCTCTTAGTTTCTCTAGCACTTTCTCCTTTGTGATGGCTACCATATTCAACGCTGCCCCCTGACTCTCCTGAATTGTTGGGATATTACTCATGTCTTCTACTGTGAAGACTGACGCAAAGTACTTATTTAGTTCCTCAGCTATTTCCTTGTCTCCCATCACTAGATCACCACCGTCATTTTGGAGCAGCCCAATGTCAACCTTTGCCTCCCGTTTGTTTTTAATGTATTTAAATAAACTTTTACTATCATTCCTAATGTTACTGGCTAGCCTACCTTCATAATTGATCCTCTCTTTCCTTATTTCTCTCTTTGTTATCCTCTGTTTGTTTTTGTAGCCTTCCCAATCTTCTGACTTCCCACTACTCTTTTGCATTGATGCATTCCCTAACTTCCTTTGTCAGCCATGGCTGCCTTATCCCCCCTCTGATAACCTCTCTTTTCTTTGGGATGAACTTCTGTACTGTGTCCTCAATTACTCCCAGAAACTCCTGCCATTGCTGTTCTACTGTCTTTCCCACTAGGCTCTGCTCCCAGTCGATTTTGTCAGTTCCTCCCTCATGCCCCTGTAGTTACCTTTATTTAACTGTAACACCTTTACATCTGATTCTACCTTCTTTCTTTCAAATTGGAGATTGAATTCTACCATATTATGATCACTGCCTCCTAAGTGTTCCCTTACTTTAAGATCTTTAATCAAGTCTGGCTCATTACATAACACTAAGTCCAGAATGGCCTGTTCCCTCGTGGGCTCCATCACAAGCTGTTCCAAAAAGCCCTCCTGTAAACATTCAATGAATTCCCTTTCCTTGGGTCCACTGGCAGCATTATTTACCCAGTCCACCTGCATATTGAAGTCCCCCATGATCACTGTGACCTTGCCTTTCTAACATGCACTTTCTATTTCGTGGTGCATTTTGTGCCCCCAGTCCTGACCACTGTTAGGAGGCCTGTACATAACTCCCATTATGTTTTTTTTGCCTTTGTGGTTCCTCAACTCTACCCACACAGACTCCACATCATCTGACCCTATGTCGTTTAGTGCTATTGATTTAATTTCATTCCTAATTAACAAGGCAACCCCACCCCCTCTGCCCACCTCTCTGTCTTTTCGATAGGTTGTGAATCCCTGGATGTTTAAATGCCAGTCCTGAACCCCCTGCAACCACGTCTCTGTGATGCCTACCACATCATACCTGCCAGTCACAATCTAGGCCACAAGCTCATCTACCTTGTTCCGTACACTGCGCGCATTTAAATATAGCACCTTTAATTCTCTATTGACTGTCCCTTTTTGTTTTCTTAGTGTGGTGGACCTTGGTTTACTGAGCCTTTCCATACACAGTGTCATATTTTGTGGGATGGGGACTATCGTAACCTCTCCCGAGTTCTGTCTTTTCGTGCTTTTTTGTATTCCTAAGCAGCTACGCTACCCACTGATTACTTCACCTCTTGGTTCCCTGACTTTCCCTTCCCCCCCCAATCTCTAGTTTAAAGTCCTATTGACCACCCTATTTACTCTTTTCGCCAGAACACTGGTCCCAGCTCGGTTCAGGTGGAGACCATCCCAACGGTATAGGTCCCCCCTGTCCCAAAACTGATGCCAGTGTCCCATGAAAAGGAACCCCTCTTTCCCACACCACTCTTTCAGCCACGTGTTAACTTCCCTTATTCTTGCCTCCCTATGCCAATTTGCACGTGGCTCGGGCAGTAATCCGGAGATTATGACCCTTGAGGACCTGTTTTTTAAATTGAATCCTAGCTCTTTATAATCTCTAAACAGGTCCTCTTTCCTAGACTTGCCTATGTTGTTGGTACCGACATGGACCACAACAACTGGATCCTCCCCCTCCCTCTCCAGTATCCTTTCAAGCCGGTCAGAGATGTCCCGCACCCTAGCACCGGGCAGGCAACATACCATGCGGGACTCTTTATCCTGCTCACAAAGGATACTATCTATCCCCCTGATAATAGAATCCCCTACAACTACAACTTGCCTATTTACTTCCTCCCCTTGAATGGCCTGCTGAACCATGGTGCCTTGGTCAGCTGACTCATCCTTCCTGCAGCCCTGTTCGCCATCCACACAGGGAGCAAGTGCCTCATACCTGTTGGACAGGGTCAGGCTGAGGCTCCTGAGTTCCTGACTGCTGGTTCCCTTTACCTGCCTGACTTGCAGTCACACCCTGCTGTCCCTGGCCACTGGCAGGATGTGCCTCAGTGTTTGAAGCTCAGACTCCAGCTCATCAACTCTGAGCCGGAGCTCTTCGAGCAGCCAACACTTACTGCAGATGTGGTCGCTGCAGCTCGCAATGGGATCTGCCAGCTCCCACATCAAGCAGCTCAAGCACATCACCTGACCAGCCATCACTAATTAATTAGTTTAATTTAAGTTTACGAGTTTAGCTGTGTTTTTTTTAAAGTTTGGGGCAGATTTGCTATCAACCAATCAGATCACAGCTTCCCTCTGACGTCACTTTTGGGGGGAAAAACTGGAAAACAGGAAGTAACGTTAGGTTTTTATACTCACAGAGACTGCTCCTCCTCCTCCGAACGGCTCCCGAAATTATGCCCGAAGAAAGAGAGAGAACAAAACAGTAGGGAAAAAGCACCTTCTCCCACTCTTCACCGAATTACCTCACTGCACCAAATTACCAAATTCTCACTCTGTCTGTGTCTCACTCACTCAGGCTGTGTCTCCTTGACCTGCGCAATGCCTTGGATTGGTACACTAAGGAGTGCCAACACCTGGTCAGTCACTGGGTGCACTAGGCCACGCACATCCCGTTGATGGGTCAGCTGAGTCAGGTGGTTCCTGGGTAGTGGCCTGGGGGGGGGGGTGCTAAGGCCATTGGCGCACTGCATATTTACAGGAAATGGTGGGCTGTCAGTGGTGTGCAGGAGGAACACCCCAAACCCATGGACCATTCCCTGGTTGCCCCCCCCACTACTCCCACAGGCCCTGGCAGGTGCCCCCCCCACCCACCCAGCCAGCGGCACAACTGGCAGCCCATGGTTGCGCCTTTGGGAACATGTCTTACCTCTTCTTTCACCCTCAGCAGCCACAGCGCCCGGTTCACATTTTTAAATACCACAAGTGAACCGTGCCATCTCCACTTCCGCCTGGCAGAGTCGAAGCATCGCAGGAGGCCGGAGACTACTGGGCTGGGCCTGTTAATGATATGCTGAGGCTGTTACTGCATGCCCAAGCAGGCACAGGGTGTGGAATGCTTCCACGCCGCCATCGAGGCGCCGGAGCATGGCTTTCCATTGGGCGTCTGGCGCAGACCTCAATTTTCGCTTGGCGCCTGATCGCGATTCCGGCACCGCTGAATGGAGAATCACACCCATAAAATCCTGACAGGGTTGGACAGACTGGACGCAGTGATGTTGTTTCCTCTGGTTGGGGGAGGGGGGTCTAGAACTAGGGGTCACAGTCTCAGGATACAGGGTAACCCATTTAGGACGGAGATGGGGAGAAACTTCTTCACTCAGAGGATGGTGAGGCTATTGACTTCTCTACCACAGGAGACTGAAGACATTTAAGAAGGAAATAGATACATTTCTAGATTCTAATGGTGTCAAGGGGTTTGGGGAGAGTGCAGGAGTATATTGTTGAGGAACAGCCATGATTCTACTGAATGGCAGAGCAAGCTTGAAGGGCCAAATGGCCTACTTCTGCTCCTATTTTCTATGTTTCTAACTGGAACATGGCCAGTGGGTCCTCATGTATACTGACTTAAATCCATTTAATCTAATAATTTGTTGAAATAATTATTTCAGCTAAAGATGCTGGTCAATCAGTGGTTTCAAATTACTACTAGTCTCAGTTCTTCTGTATCAATGACAGATCAACTGAGTGAATTTGAAGTAATTTAAACTGAATTTAATGTCATTATTGCATCAGTATGAGACAGACCTGAATGAAGCTTCAAATGAATGTTAGTCACTGAGGCTGTAGATTAATAAGGATGTTTTAATGTACCACAAATGCCTGTGTACATGAAATTCTGGGTGCAACGTGGTGAATATTCCTGGACCGGCATAGTCAGCAAAAGTCTGCCCATTGGACTTTTGGGCATGGCCAATTCTTTGGATGGGAAAAGATTTGTGCACGTTGACTTTCAAATCAACATAAAATAATCATGAGTGTAAATAGTTATGGCGTAATTCACTTCCAGGGAAATATATTGATGTTGTTTCCCCTGGCCAGGGAATCTAGAACAAGACCGCACAGTTTCAGGATAAGGGCCAACTATTGAGGACTGAGATGAGGAGAAATTTCTTCACCCAAAAGAGTTGTGCATCAGTGAATATTTTTAACAGATTTTTGTTCCTTCCGGGAATTAGGGAACATGGAGAGAGGCTGGAGTTGGAGCCCAAAATCAGCCATGGTCATCTTGAACTGCCTCGATGGGATGTATGATCTTCCTCTGCTCCAACGTCTTATGTTACCCATACCACAGTCCCTTGAGAAATTTCAACCATTTCCATCCAGATTACGCTGATATCCGGATGGAAACCAAGTCGAGACTCCAGGTTTCTGTTTTCTACTCACTTCTGGCTTCACAAGATAATTATTTCAGCTCAGAAATTAATGCTGGTGACATTGGAGGACAAGCACATCATACGCAGCATATATTTACCCAGTTTTTAGTACAGGTATTTTGAAGGGGTTAAGGACTATCAGGAAAAATGTTGCGAGTTAACAGATCAGATAATCAGGCACAATGGTTATCCTTGCCTGATTCATGGCATTGCTAATTTTCCTGATTTAGGAGTTAATAATAGGAAATTAGAAACTTTGTAAATTGGGTTCACTACCGCTGCCCTCCATTGCACAAATTGGTCACCCCTTAAACACCAACTATAATTTCTAGGCTTTAATTACTATTTTCCAAACAGCCACTAGTAGAACAATGTTCTATCTGCCGCCAATAGCAGATTTTTGAGTGAGTTAGCCTCTCAAAGAAATAAAGAATTTGCAGTGTCTTTTATGACATCAGGACATCCAAATGTGTTTTTTATACTGGATTCTTCTACAGTGCAGTCCAGTCTAGATTAAACTTTGGTACAACCCCAGATCTGTCTTGAACCTCAAACCTACATTGACAGATGATTAAATGCACTTTATATTTGCATTAAAGGATGAGGCCTGTTCATTCAGTATCAAGGTGATGACAACCAATTGGTGAATATTAAATCTGTGCTCAGCAATGTCTAGTATGAACATTCATAATTATTTCTAAATATGTAGCTAAACTTGTGGTGGATAGATACTTGGCGGAATTGAAAATAGATTTGTGCACTTGACACATTGTTCAGTGGCATTCAAGATAAGTTTTCTTGAGGACGTGAAAGGAAAAAATGCAGTTGTTAAACTACCAACTGAATTAAATTACTGAAGTATAGTTTACAAATTTTCATAAATAATGGAAGTTTGAGGCTGGACCCCTTAGATCCCTGTTAAATATCCTCTGTGGGATTCTCCGTCGGCGGGATCCTCCACTTCACCGGCAGAATGCCCACACCCGCGGTCTCCAGGGCGTGGGATGGCCACAATGGGAAATCCCATTGGCCAGCTATCGGGACAGAGGATCCCACAGCGGGACAAGAATCCCATCCTCTATTTTAAAACTTAAAGTACCCATCATTTCTTTTCCAATTAAGGGGCAATTTAGCGTGGCCAATCCACCTACCCTGCGCATCTTTGGGTTGTGGGGGTGAGACCCACGCAGACACAGGGAAAACGTGCAATGTTCACATACACCATGGTCCTCGGCGCTGTGAGATAGCAGTGCTAACCACTTCGCCGCCCTCCCTGTTAAATATCCTAAGAGAGCAGGGTTAGTTTTGAAATTCACTAAACAACTTCCAGTTCATTGAACTGCACTTATGCAATATCCTGGTAACTGACTTGTTGCTTTTGAAAGGCGAGGGGCAAGGTAGAGAAGGCGAGACCTTCATAAATAACCTCAGCCGGTACAGGAATTGAACCCATGCTGCTGGCCTCGCTCTGCATCCTGAACCAGCTGTCCAGCCAACTGAGCTAAACAGGCCCCCGGTTGGGATGCAGTCACCATTGTAATTTTGGAAACACAGCAACTGTACTCAGTCTACAAACAACAACCCAAACTCTACTGATGTTGATTGAGGCCAGCACATGGAGGAGAATACCCTTATTCTTCTTCAAAATAGTGCTCTACAATCTTTTACATACACCCGTGAGGGCAACCAGGCCTTACTTTAATTTCTCATGCAGAAGATGACACCTCCAACTATGCAACAGTCCGTCACTGTTGCACTAAAATGCAGGACTAAATTGTGTGCTCAAGTGATTAAAATCTGCATCCCATTATTCACTTCCTTAACTATTATAAATCATGTTGAAATATCGATTAATTATTAACTACCATTATCTCACTTTGCATCAAATATACATATAAAATGGTTTTATGCCCTATAAACTAATCGCTATAACCAAGTGCACAGAGATAATCTTGTCTTTGCTTCTTGGTGTAGTTTTAATGGGAGTCGGTTAGCTCAGTTGGCTGGACGGCTGATTTGTGATGTGCAGCAACATCAGCATGGTTTCAATTCCTGTATTGGCTGAGGTTATCCATGAAGGCCCTGCCTTCTCAACCTTGCCCTCGCTTGAGGCGTGGTGACCCTCAGGTTAAATTGCCACCAGTCAGCTCTCTCTCAGAAAGGGAGAGCATCTTATGGTCCTCGAGGACTATGGCCATTTTCACTTTAGTTTTAGTTTTAGTCATTCGTGCTGGAACAAATATTAGAAGCCCACCAAAACAGTTGTGCTCAATGATGCTTCCAAGTAGGAATTTTGTAAGAGCCCTTCCTGTTTATTTCCTTTGTCCCCATTTCCTTTGTCCCCTGAAACAATATGTTGACAGGCCAACAAGAGGCGAGGCCACGTTGGATTTGGTTTTGGGTAATGAACCAGGCCAGGTGTTGGATTTGGAGGTAGGAGAGCACTTTGGGGACAGTGACCACAATTCGGTGACGTTTACGTTAATGATGGAAAGGGATAAGTATACACCGCAGGGCAAGAGTTATAGCTGGGGGAAGGGCAATTATGATGCCATTCGACGTGACTTGGGGGGGATAAGGTGGAGAAGTAGGCTGCAAGTGTTGGGCACACTGGATAAGTGGGGCTTGTTCAAGGATCAGCTACTGCGCGTTCTTGATAAGTATGTACCGGTCAGGCAGGGAGGAAGGCGTCGAGCGAGGGAACCGTGGTTTACCAAGGAAGTGGAATCTCTTGTTAAGAGGAAGAAGGAGGCCTATGTGAAGATGAGGTGTGAAGTGTCAGTTGGGGCGATGGATAGTTACAAGGTAGCGAGGAAGGATCTAAAGAGAGAGCTAAGACGAGCAAGGAGGGGACATGAGAAGTATTTGGCAGGAAGGATCAAGGAAAACCCAAAAGCTTTCTATAGGTATGTCAGGAATAAGCGAATGACTAGGGAAAGAGTAGGACCAGTCAAGGACAGGGATGGGAAATTGTGTGTGGAGTCTGAAGAGATAGGCGAGATACTACATGAATATTTTTCGTCAGTATTCACTCAGGAAAAAGATAATGTTGTGGAGGAGAATGCTGAGCCCCAGGCTAATAGAATAGATGGCATTGAGGTACATAGGGAAGAGGTGTTGGCAATTCTGGACAGGCTGAAAATAGATAAGTCCCCGGGACCTGATGGGATTTATCCTAGGATTCTCTGGGAGGCCAGGGAAGAGATTGCTGGACCTTTGGCTTTGATTTTTATGTCATCATTGGCTACAGGAATAGTGCCAGAGGACTGGAGGACAGCAAATGTGGTCCCTTTGTTCAAAAAGGGGAGCAGAGACAACCCCGGCAACTATAGACCGGTGAGCCTCACGTCTGTAGTAGGTAAAGTCTTGGAGGGGATTATAAGAGACAAGATTTATAATCATCTAGATAGGAATAATATGATCAGGGATAGTCAGCATGGCTTTGTGAAGGGTAGGTCATGCCTCACAAACCTTATTGAGTTCTTTGAGAAGGTGACTGAACAGGTAGATGAGGGTAGAGCAGTTGATGTGGTGTATATGGATTTCAGCAAAGCGTTTGATAAGGTTCCCCACGGTAGGCTATTGCAGAAAATACAGAGGCTGGGGATTGAGGGTGATTTAGAGATGTGGATCAGAAATTGGCTAGCTGAAAGAAGACAGAGGGTGGTGGTTGATGGGAAATGTTCAGAATGGAGTACAGTCACAAGTGGAGTACCACAAGGGTCTGTTCTGGGGCCGTTGCTGTTTGTCATTTTTATCAATGACCTAGAGGAAGGCGCAGAAGGGTGGGTGAGTAAATTTGCAGACGATACTAAAGTCGGTGGTGTTGTCGATAGTGTGGAAGGATGTAGCAGGTTACAGAGGGATATAGATAAGCTGCAGAGCTGGGCTGAGAGGTGGCAAATGGAGTTTAATGTAGAGAAGTGTGAGGTGATTCACTTTGGAAGGAATAACAGGAATGCAGAATATTTGGCTAATGGTAAAGTTCTTGAAAGTGTGGATGAGCAGAGGGATCTCGGTGTCCATGTACATAGATCCCTGAAAGTTGCCACCCAGGTTGATACGGTTGTGAAGAAGGCCTATCGAGTGTTGGACTTTATTGGTAGAGGGATTGAGTTCCGGAGTCGGGAGGTCATGTTGCAGCTGTACAGAACTCTGGTACGGCCGCATTTGGAGTATTGCGTACAGTTCTGGTCACCGCATTATAGGAAGGACGTGGAGGCTTTGGAGCGGGTGCAGAGGAGATTTACCAGGATGTTGCCTGGTATGGAGGGAAAATCTTATGAGGAAAGGCTGATGGACTTGAGGTTGTTTTCGTTGGAGAGAAGAAGGTTAAGAGGAGACTTAATAGAGGCATACAAAATGATCAGGGGGTTGGATAGGGTGGACAGTGAGAGCCTTCTCCCGCGGATGGAAATGGCTGGCACGAGGGGCATAACTTTAAACTGAGGGGTAATAGATATAGGACAGAGGTCAGAGGTAGGTTCTTTACGCAAAGAGTAGTGAGGCCGTGGAATGCCCTACCTGCTACAGTAGTGAACTCGCCAACATTGAGGGCATTTAAAAGTTTATTGGATAAACATATGGATGATAATGGCATAGTGTAGGTTAGATGGCTTTTGTTTCGGTGCAACATCGTGGGCCGAAGGGCCTGTACTGCGCTGTATTGTTCTATGTCTATGTCTATGTCTATTTATTTTATTTTCTCTTATTATTTTTGGTCCATGGAACCCATAATCGAATGTGCCTTTAAGCAGAAGAGTGCTAGCCAGGACAGTGTGTTCCTAGGTTTGTATTTCGGAGAGGAGAAGCCAGACTTGTCGGCATTGAGTAAATCTTAGGAACCAGTTTTGGAGAAAGTTGGTTCAATTGGTTAACTAGAAACTGGTGAGTTGGCCAGGAACAGTATTCTACCTGACAACATTCAGTGATTGGTTCCTGTCAGGTGGATTTTTCGGAGAGTAAGTCCAGAAGCCTCTGGACTCTCGAAGGAAGTGGAGCTGTTTTTCCCTCTCTCTGCTGCTGGTTGCCTATTGTCTTTGAGTCTGCAGTGAGGATCATTACAAGCTCAAGGAAAAGAAAATACCCAACTGAAGGCCTAACCTTGAGAAAGAAATTAACTGGAAGACATCCACCTGATCCCTTCTGTGGTATTTGTCTATGTGTGTGTGTAGAGAGTTAGAAAGAGTTGGTGGGGGGGGATCAGATAATTGATATCCAGTTATATTTTTTTGCTTATTTAATTGTAATTAATGTTAATAATATAAGATTACCTGTGTTTAAATTTTACACATCTGGTGACCGTAGTCAATTTACCTCAACCAAAGCCATGGACATTAATATAGGATCTATTTTCACCTGGGTCAAGAGGGGTTGGAATTGGCAATTTGTTCAGATTTTTCATGCATCTTGTGTTGCAAATGAATATTAAAGTGAAAAAACATTCATCAAATTGTATATATATTTTTCGGGTTCTGAATAAAGTACATTACAAACCTGTTTTGGTGACAAATATGCATATCGTTAATCACCATTTGCTCTGCATAGAACTAATATAAAACACCTTTGAGATTAGAGTAATTTGAGAACATAATTAGGAGTTCAATGTTAAAAGGTACACTAATTTCAATTTTCAGCGTCAAATGGCAACTTGTGTTGGCTTTCTAAGACTTAATGGCAGACACACAGCCTTTACTCTGATTACTTGAGGTGGATCTGAAACACTAACAATATGATAGCTGCAGTTCCCAAGGAGATAGCTTCATGCTGCTCAGGAATACAATTATCAGGAGTATAGTTTCAATCCATAAGTGCGAATCGGAAGGCTTTCCGATTTAATCTGGAGTCAGACAGGACCGTCCTCACTCCTGTCTTGTTCGCGTGCTTTAGTGAACCTTTTGTCAAGTCCTCAGGAAGGATGCAAACATAAGAGAGTTGACGATCCAAAGGAGCAGAGGCACTCGGGTCAAAGCCTCCCTGAGCATAAATAATATACCCATTTCCTGCTCAAATCCATTGTCAGTTCGCAGACTGAGAAGCATCTGTGCTAGTTTGAACTGGCTACAGGAATCAAACAAATTGAGGCAAGAATGTGGCAATGTTCCTTGGGAACTATGTTATAACTGGATGGGAAGATCCCAGAATCAGAATGGAACACTGGCTCAAAAGACTGTAACTTTTACTTATTTTTATAAAATATGGAGGAACAGGCTCACAGGACCATTAATTAGTTTAAACAAAAAAGAAAAATTATTAAGCATGAAAAATTTGGATTATAATTCAGTACTCTTTTACCCCTCATTTAGCTTAACAGGTACACACTAGTTTTACTTATTTAATTATAATTACTATTAATAATATAAGATTATCTGTGTTTAACGTTTACACATCTGGTGACTGTGGTCAATTTAGCTAAACCAAAGCCATGGGCATTAATATAGGATCTATTTCACCTGGATCAAGAGGGGCTGGAATGGGAATCTTTGTTCAGACTTTTCATGCATCTTGTGTTGCAAATGTGCGGCGGTATCCTTTCCATCACAGCACAGTATACAGTGATCATGTGACTTTGGGTATTCAGGAAATTTCTACTTCACCATGCCAAAACTCTCCTTCCAGTCTTTGGTGCATTCCCTGACCCCTCTGAACCCTAAACTTAGCGACTTAAAGTAGTCTGATCTGATGGTGAAGGGGTAAAAGGACTTAGTGTGAGGAAAACAAGGGTCATTCTAAGGGATTTATATTTGTATTGATAAACATTAGAAATAAGGTATAGTTTTAAGTGGCTTTAATTTTTGTTTAAATTTAGAGTACCCAACTATTTTATTTGTTTCCAATTAAGGGGCAATTTAAAGTGGCCAATCCACCTAACCTGCACATCTTTGGGCTGTGGGGTGAAACCCATGCAGACATGGGGAGAATGTGTTTTTAACATGGGTTTTACCTTTGAAGGGTTTTGTCCCATTTTAAATCTGGTTACTGCAATTGTCTCTTTAACGCAGAACACTTGGTTTACTCTTCCTTGAATTCTTCTGAACAATACCTTTGTCTCTGTTCACTTAACTCCAGATTTCTTGGACACGTCTCTTCATTTCTCTAGTTTCCTTAACTATCTGCTCTTCAGATCTCTGCACTTATTTCATCAACTGTTGCAATATGGTATGGCTTTTCTTCTAGCAAAGCTGAGGGTGATGTTCCCTTCTAAACCAACTGTTTCTAGAAGAGCTGTGAGAGCTGCCTTCTCTCTCACTGCATATCTCAAACTGCAATCAAATTAACTAGACTTACCTTACAAGGCCCCAGTTGTTCAGCAATGATTTATCTTTCTCCAGGCTTTTATTTACTCTTCATGCTGCAATCCTCTACAAGTACAATAGAATCACAGTTCGAAATGAATCAACCCCCACACATCCACACATCTTTGTCCAGCATGAATCTAATTATAGGTGTTACCCTTCCAGGCTTCCAGGCACAGAAACATTAAATTAAAGCCACTTGGGGTGGCATGTGGCGCAGTGGTTAGCACTGGGACTGTGGCACTGAGGAACCAGGTTCGAATCCCGGCCCTGGGTCACAGTCCACATGGAGTTTGCACATTCTCCCCATGTCTGCGTGGGTTTCACCCCCACAGCCCAAAGATGTGCAGGTTAGGTGGATTGGCCACGTTAAATTGCCCCTTAATTGGAACCAAATAAAATATTTGGGTACTCTAAATTTTTTTAAAAATTAAAGCCACTTAAAATTATACCTTACTTCTAATGTTTATCAATACAAATATAAATCCCTTAGAATGACCCTTGTTTTCCTCACACTAAGTCCTTTTACCCCTTCACCATCAGATCAGACTACTTTAAGTCGCTAAGTTTAGGGTTCAGAGGGATCAGGGAATGCACCAAAGACTGGAAGGAGAGTTTCGGCATGGTGAAATAGAAATTTCCTGAATACCCAAAGTCACATGATCACTGTATACTGTGCTGTGATGGAAAGGATACCGCCGCACATGTCCTCCTGGCACATGCCTTTGCAAGACAGATCTGGAAAGTGATGCAGTGGTTTTAGTCAATGTTCTTTCCAAGCAGCTCTGTAATGCAGGATGCAATAATCTATATGCTGTACCCAGGGATGCACACTGAGATAAACATCAACTGCTGCTGCCGGATGATCAACTTGGTGAAAAGACCTTCAGTCACTCCATTAACCTCCAGTTAGTGTGGTGACTGGTTTGTTGTGGAAAAGACCGCAGTGGATTTCCCCAGGGGTCAGTATTGAGAGCTTTGCTCTTCCTATAAATATATTGTTATGACACCCTGGGCGAATGCGCCGACAATTCCAGCCCCACAGGCCCCGGAGTCCCAACACACGTGAATTAACCAATAATTTGTATAAAAGGCAGCACCATCACCTGCAGGTTCCCCTCAAAGCCACTCACCATCCTGACTTAGAAATACATCACCGTCCTTCAATGCCGAAGGGTCAAAACCCTGGGACTCCCTACCTACCAGCACCGAGGGTGTACCTACAACCATGCCATGCTTCAAGAAGCCAGCTCACCTCCACCTTCTCAAGGGCAATGAGAAGCGGTCAACAAATGCTGACAAATGTGAGCCCACATCCCGTGAAAGAACAAAATAATACAACAGCCACCAAAACCTCAGAACTGTTTGGGTGTAAACGCATTCTGACGTCCTGAGGTTCTGAAAGGAGTGATAGAATGTACGTCTTCACATATATGCACTTTTTTGGGGGAAAGATACATTTGTATTTATTCAGTGTGTCTTTCCTGAAACCAAAATGCAACAGCTGGTGAAACCTGGCAGATCAGTTAATGCTCAGAGGACCAGGCGCCGGCAGACACACCGTTCGGCAGCCCAGATGGCACTGCGCATGCGGGTACATGCCTCTCCACTCCAACGCGCTTGCGCACATTGTTACGTGTGAGATTTCCGTGCAACTGAGTTGCTGCTCTGTTGCTAAAGGATACGTTCTATTTTAGAATCCTGCCCGGATGGTGCGAAAGCTTGCGCGCTCCTTGTTGTCTTGCAAAGTCTTCCTGACAGCCGGCCTTTATTCGTATGCACAGAAGTTACTTTAAGAGCTCAGTTAGTTTAGTTGTTTGACTCCGCTGCTGATGTTTTCTTCCGGGAGAGAATTATCCAGATCTCTGCCCTTGGCTGTCGAAGAGGTCGTATATTGGGTCTCAGTGCCTTCGCTGTGAGGGAACCTCAAACAAGAATTGGGTAAATGGAGATCTGCGGGGTAACCAGGTCTTTGCTACGATCCCTGAAAGCGCAAGCCAGATTCGCTCTTAAAGCCAGCCCTCATAAATTATTATGTTTTAAATCCAGCTCCATGTGTAGGATTTCAAAGCACTGTGCACATAGGAGAAATACTTCTGTACTTCGTACGTGTGGGGTGGAACTCCAGGCCCAACAAATCCTTCAGCTCAGATCAAGCAGACAGTGTGAGTATGTATTTTAGATACACACATTTAATAGAGCACTGCTCACAAGCTGTATTTTTGCACTATAATTTCCCATGGTAATAAATACAGGAAAGTGAAATGTTTGACTAGATACCATAATAATTGGTCATGATGTGGAGATGCCGGCGTTGGACTGGGGTGAGCACAGTAAGATGTCTTACAACACCAGGTTAAAGTCCAACAGATTTGTTTCGATGTCACTAGCTTTCGGAGCGCTGCTCCTTCCTCAGGTGAATGAAGAGGTATGTTCCAGAAACATATATATATATATATATATATGTAGACAGATTCAAAGATGCCAGACAATGCTTGGAATACGAGCATTAGCAGGTGATTAAATCTTTACAGATCCAGAGATGGGGTAACCCCAGGTTAAAGAGGTGTGAATTGTGTCAAGTCAGGACAGTTGGTAGGATTTTGCAGGCCAGATGGTGGGGGATGAATGTAATGCGACATGAATCCCAGGTCCCGGTTGAGGCCACACTCATGTGTGCGGAACTTGGCTATAAGTTTCTGCTCAGCGATTCTGCGTTGTCGCGCGTCCTGAAGGCCACCTTGGAGGACGCTTACTCAGAGATCAGAGGCTGAATGCCCTTGACTGCTGCCATGGTACATTGGCGAGACCATGCAGACGCTGCAACAACGAGTGAACGGACATCGCGCGACAATCACCAGGCAGGAATGTTCCCTTCCAGTCGGGGAACACTTCAGCAGTCAAGGGCATTCAGCCTCTGATCTCCGGGTAAGCGTTCTCCAAGGCGGCCTTCAGGACGCGCGACAACGCAGAATTGCCGAGCATAAACTTATAGCCAAGTTCCGCACACATGAGTGCGGCCTCAACCGGGACCTGGGATTCATGTCGCATTACATTCATCCCCCACCATCTGGCCTGCAAAATCCTACCAACTGTCCTGGCTTGACACAATTCACACCTCTTTAACCTGGGGTTACCCCATCTCTGGATCTGTAAAGATTTAATCACCTGCTAATGCTCGTATTCCAAGCATTGTCTGGCATCTTTGAATCTGTCTATATATATGTTTCTGGAACATACCTCTTCATTCACCTGAGGAAGGAGCAGCGCTCCGAAAGCTAGTGACATCGAAACAAACCTGTTGGACTTTAACCTGGTGTTGTAAGACTCCTTACTATAATAATTGGTGGTTCCTTGAAACAAGCATTTAAGACAGTTGCCACAAAGCATAAAAAAAGAGAAAAGGGGAGAGAGAAAGAGAGATGGGCTGGATTCTCCGATCCCCCAGCTGTGTGTTTCTCGGTGGCACACCGTTCGCTGGCGGCGGGATTCTCTACTCCGGCCGCTTGGCAATGGGATTTCCCATTGACGCCATGCCACGTCGCCACAAAACCCGCTGGTGGGGGTGCCCTGCTGGCAGGAACAGAGAATCCAGGCGGTCAGAGAATTCCAGCCAGAGTATGTAAGATATAGGGATGAAGTTAATAAAAAGTTAGAGATAGAAGTGGAAGGGTAAAAGACTAAGGCAACTTCTGCATTAACAGGAACAAAAATGGAGGCCATTCATCAGTCTGAGGTCAATGGGGGATTACACACCTTCTTGAACTTTCTTCTCGCTCTCACATTTTACAACTTCAAAGCTATCTTCACCTTATTGAAGTAGGGCTTGCCATTGTGTTGAGGTCAAAGTCAATTTTATTCAAGTAGGCTTTCAGAGGACCTTTGAAACATTTTCGCTGTACGCCCTTTGATCTTTGACCAGTTGGGAGTAGAGAGCAACTTCGGAAGGCAAGTATTTATCAGTCTAGTCACCACATCATAATGGTACCCCTGAGCTGTTTGTAGAAACATGTAGAATCTCGAGGCTGCATCTGAATGCCAATAACCTTCAGCCAAAACGGGAACTTGCACCAAATCCCACTCCTTGCAAAGTCAGTTAATCACATCTGCCATTCATAGCCAGGTGTCCCAAGACCACAGTCTCGGAGATCCTGCACAGGATCCAGTACACAAACTCCTCCTTTGGGAAGCTATACAGACAAGTGAGCCTTCATTAATCATCATCTGAGATGGACACATAGGTCACAGTCTATGGCTGCCAAACCTGGGTGAAACATCAGCGACACTTGACAAAGTTCGACACATCCCATCACGCAGCCAATGGCAGATCCTACACATCACCAGCTAGAGAGATCCCCGCACTAACATGAGGATCCTTCAGGAACTAAGCGCCCTGGGCATTAGGCAAATATCATGTTTGCATGTTTTGGTGTGGCTGCTACATTGAAACCAAATGTGGTTTTCTGATAATCAACTGTAAACCTGACAACCTTGAGATACAATGGACACAGAATGAAGACATTCAGTACAGTGTGAATGAACTGATTCTTTCAAAAAGCAATACCATTTGGCCTCCTCTGTTTTTCCCCTTCCAGCCTTGCAATTTTTTTTTCCATTTTCAAATTGATGTCCAATTTCCTCATGAATGTTACTCTTGAATCCACTGTATCCATTCTTTCAGACAATGCCTTCCATTATGTATCATGCCCAAGGATATGCCACAGTCCATAGCAGCAACTCGCTTGTCAGCATCCTCCAAGATACCTTCTGCGAGAAAGCCTCTTTAAACATAAGGAACCAAATGTCTATTTTGTAAACTTAAAACTGTGTTTTTTTTAAAAGAAAAGGAAATGGGAGCTATTGAAGAGCCAATGCTGACTTTATTAAACAGTTGATATTTGTGTAGAGCTTTCAAAAAAAGTAAATGGGTCAAGTTGCTTCATGTGAATGTTCAGAATGGAGTTCAGTTACAAGTGGCGTACCACAAGGATTCTGGGGCCGTTGCTGTTTGTCATTATTATAAATGACCTAGAGGAGGGCGCAGAAGGGTGGGTGAGTAAATTTGCAGACGACACTAAAGTCGGTGGTGTTGTCGACAGTGCGGAAGGATGTAGCAGGTTACAGAGGGACATAGATAAGCTGCAGAGCTGGGCTGAGAGGTGCCAACTCGAGTTTAATGTAGAGAAGTGTGAGGTGATTCACTTTGGAAGGAATAACAGGAATGCGGAATATTTGGCTAATGGTAAAATTCTTGGAAGTGTGGATGAGCAGAGGGATCTCGGTGTCCATGTACATAGATCCCTGAAAGTTGCCACCCAAGTTGATAGGGTTGTGAAGAAGGCCTATGGTGTGTTGGCCTTTATTGGTAGAGGGATTGAGTTCCGGACTCATGAGGTCATGTTGCAGCTGTACAAAACTCTGGTACGGCCGCATTTGGAGTATTGCATACAGTTCTGGTCACCTCGTTGTAGGAAGGACGTGGAAGCTTTGGAACGGGTGCAGAGGAGATTTACCAGGATGTTGCCTGGTATGGAGGGAAAATCTTATGAGGAAAGGCTGATGGACTTGAGGTTGTTTTCGTTAGAGAGAAGAAGGTTAAGAGGAGACTTAATAGAGGCATACAAAATGATCAGAGGGTTAGATAGGGTGGACAGTGAGAGCCTTCTCCCGCGGATGGAAATGGCTAGCACGAGGGGACATAGCCTTAAACTGAGGGGTAATAGATATAGGACAGAGGTCAGAGGTAGGTTCTTTACGCAAAGAGTGGTGAGGCCGTGGAATGCCCTACCTGCAACAGTAGTGAACTCGCCAACATTGAGGGCATTTAAAAGTTTATTGGATAAGCATATGGATGATAATGGTATAGTGTAGGTTAGATGGCTTTTGTTTTTTGACTTCCCATGTCGGTGCAACATCGTGGGCCGAAGGGCCTGTACTGTGCTGTATCATTCTATGTTCTATGTAAAGAGTAGACCAAGTAGCATAGAAATTAGGAGAGGTTGGAAGAGGGAGGCTTTGAATGGTGGTGGGGACGTGGTGTTGGATGAAGCAGCAGATTTAAAGAGGGAATTTGAGGGAGGTATCTGGATGACATACAGTGACAGCTCTGAAGTGAAACAGTAACTTGCATTTCATTATGTTACTATTAAAAATAAGAATGGCGGCATACAGGAACTGGAATAAACCATTTAGCCCCCAATACCATTCGGTTAGATCATGATTGACCTGCAACTCCACTCCATTTGCCCATCTTTGTTCCATATTCCTAGATCCCCTTACAAAAATAAATCACTCCATTTTCAAAACTTCACTTGGCAGAATCCACAGCCTTTTGAGGCAGAGAATGTTGACAGTGTGTCCATTTCATTAACTAAATGTGACAGCTCCATGATCAGTACTGAGCAATTCTGAAGCCATCTCGTTTATTGAGTTATTTTAGCCTGTGTACTATTCTCCACACAGGATTTGTGCACCATGTGAAGCGTAGTGATTCTAACACAATGCAGGTCACATTGTGAATCATCTGTCATGCTACTGCAAGATGGGTCGAAATATATAACTTGTATTCATATGTTTTCGTGACCTGAAAGTTTTGGACACTTCACAGCCAATGAAGCACTTAAAATAAAATAGGGCACGATTCTCTCAAAAGGGAAAAAGGTCCCTTAGCGAACACATTTAGCTGCCTGTTTCCCGGCGCTCGCAGTCCAGAGAAACACGTGGCTGTTCAACACGACTCGCGTTGAATAAGGGGCTGAACTAGGAACGTGCAGCCAAGGCCGCACATAGCCCCGTTTTGTACAGTGGGAGCTCCGCTCACCGGAACTCCCCATTGCAGCAAGAAATCTCAGAGGCCCACAGAGCGATTCCTGACCTCCTTCCCCTCACCGTGCTCAAAGGGCATAAACTAGGGGGGCCTCAGATCCCTTGGAGATCCCCATGGGTGGTGTTCCGTCTGGTCCCAATTTGTGGAGACCAGTGCTGAACGGCGCTCGCTCGAGGTTTCTGAGGCGAAGGGATTGAATCCCAAAGCCTCAGGTACCTTGGGAATTTGCACATTTGAGTGAGGCTTACTGTCTCTAATATGCAGATTGGCTAAAAAGCGATCCAAATCACAGCGTCTCGCGAGATCGCGTTGAATCTCGCGAGGCGTTGTGAGCCGCGTAGATTCCGAGAGTGGGGTCTCCCGGCTTTCAGTGGCCAGTCTGCGCTGCATCAAGCTGCTTTTTGGAAGCAGCCTGGCCGTTGGATCGTGCACATAGTCACTTTCACAGTGCCAGGGACCCGTGTTCGATTGCTGGCTTAGGTCACTGCTGTGTGGAGTCTGCACGTTCTCCCCGTCTCTGAGTGGGTTTCCTCTGGTGCTCCAGTTTCTTCCCACGTGTCCTGAGAGACGTGCTCGTTAGGTGAATTGGTATTCTGAACTCTCCCTCTGTGTACCCGAACTGGTGCCATATCTCATCTGAAAGAAAATACACTTTTAATGTGGTGCTTGCACATTTTGTGTTAATGTGGCGACTAGGGGATTTTCACAGTAACTTCATTGCAGTGTTAATGTAGGCCTATCTGAGACTTATAACCTGACTGCCAATTTGCACGCTGTAAGCTCCCACAAACAGCAACCTGATTAAGTGAAAAGGTGAAACGTTTTTTGGTGAAGTTGAAAACCAATGGGGTTACATGAGAAAGTCTAAACCTTAGTTCAGTACTGAGCATCTTGAGGTCACACAGCATAGCCCAAGAATCTACCTTAATCCTTCACCTTAGTAAGACACCATGACTAATGGGTAGTTCTGTGCTAAGAACATGGTGTCATCATTAGCCTTACATGTGCTGTATAACTTTTTTATGCTATGGTAAAAATTCCACTGTTCACATGAAAAGCAAATCTTTAATGTCACCTTTTATATTTCTTCAGCAATTGTTCAGCGATACCACAGCACAGACCCCTCACAAACTACTCTTGTCAGTGTGGTTCCAGTGTTTTCTGTTGTAAGTAAAGCCTGTATATTTTAATTTTAATTTACACAAAATGTGCAAGGACCACATTAAAAGTGTATTTTCTTTCAGATGAGATATGACAAAGCTGGGAATATAAGCTTCTTTGGTAAGTTTGTTTTCAGTAATTTTCTCTTTTCTGAATATCATTTTGCTGATCAGAAAGACCTTTTTGCATCAAATTTTTCAATTGAGTTTAACGTCAATCCCATTGAGATGCCAGTCGATCATTGCACAGTCGTAGAATAACATTCTCCCAAATTGCCCATCTTGCCATGCAAGCGGCATGCTTTCAGTGGCCCACTGAAAGAAACATGCAGATATTTCTTATTTATTTTCAATGCCTGCCATCAGTTTGGTCATGCAGTCTGGTCCCTTTCAACGGTGGCTTCTGCATTTATATAGCATCTTTAATGCAGAATTGTCCCTTGGGGTTTCACGGATGTATAATAGGACAAAAATGGGCAGTAAACCTAAGAAGAAAATATTGGGGATGAGTGGGATGGGGTGGGAAAGCAAAACCTTGGTCAAGAGGTGGACTACATGGAGGAGAGAGGGAAGGGATTTAGAGGGCACTCCAAAAAGAGCACATTTCTCCCATAGAAGCTGGTTGCCTTTTGCCGAGCATTCAGCTATGCTGTGAATACATTTAAAGTCTGTAAATCTTAATCTTCAGCAATGGCAGCGATCTGTTTTCCACCCCTGTCTGATGTGTTGGGTGTTCTGGATCACATACTGGTCACCAACACTTGAAATAGTGCAACACTATTTTATTGAATCATTAACTGTTTAAACTTACTTAGACTGTGGGTTAATACGATACTAGCTTTAACTAAAGACCTTTGCCTTGTCCTAACCAGTCGATGCACCCAGCACCTGGTGAATGTCTGTGTTGCAGGCTGTGAGCTCTGTCCTCCTAGCTGGCTGCAACTTGAATGAGCGGGAACTCTGATGCCCCCTGTCTTTATAGTGCGTGTGCTCTCACTGGTGATTGGCTGTGGTGTTGTGTGTGTTGATTGGTCCCACTGTGTGTCCATCAGTGTGTGTCTGCACCATGATATACTGGTGTATATTATGACATCCCCCCTTTTATAAAAAAATGTACCTGCGTGGCAATAAATAGTGTATGGTGAAATGTTCCTGACTACGTGTGTGCGAAATATTTACAGGACTATGTACATGAAAACTAAGCTATTTACATGGGAAGGTGCCTGGTGCTGAAAAACAGTGCGTCACAAGAATAACAAGATGAACACTATATACAAACCACTTGAATGATGAAACGGAAGAACAGAACAAATCAGAAAGTCCATAAGTCCACAAAGTTCACAAATTACGTCTCTGAAGTGGGCGACGAATTCTGGTTGGCCATCAGTGTGGCACACCACTCATCGTCTGGATCGATGCTGTATACCGACAGCAGCTGGTGTCTTTGCTTCGGGGACAGCCTGTTTTTCGTTACGACACCGACTCGAAAAGGTGCCTTCGGGTCCTTGGTGTCACTGCTGTGTGGGAGGTCCGCATCGGACTCGGTGACTGTGGGTAGAATTGCCCGAACGTTCCTGCGAGGCTGGCTGAAGCGATATGAAGTGGCAGGCTGAGCTGCTCGACAGCAGGCAGCATAGTGGCCAAGTCTTCCACAACGTAGACATTGTCGAGATTTTGCGGGGCATTGCCGCTTTAAATGGGCGGAGCCACAGTTGCCGCACGTCGTGACGTCAGCATGTTCGCTGCACCACCGCGCATGCGCGGTGCGGTCGTGCGTGGTGCGCGCCTGCGCATTACGTTCCTCAACGTCGCCGTCCCCTTGTTTGGTGCGTACAAGCGCAGGAGTCCGCGAAAAGTGCGCGAAATGGTCGCCCTCATCCAGGCTGAGGCCTTGGAGGTGCTCAATCACTTGGACCCGTTCCGCCTCATGGGGACCTTGCCGCGCCGTTTCAGCTGCTTGTATATGGGAATACCGACTCGTGGCGTTTTCATGTAAGACACAGGTCTCGATGGCGGTCGCTGGGGTGAGTTGCTTTACTTTGAGGAGCTGCTGACGTAGGGGGTCCGACTGAACACCGAAAACGATCTGGTCGCGTATCATGGAGTCGGAGGTGGGCCTGTAGCTGCAAGATTGCGCAAGAATGCGGAGGTGCGTAAGAAAGGATTGGAAAGGTTCATCCTTACCCTGCAAACGCTGCTGGAACACGTAGCGTTCAAAACTTTCATTCACCTCTACGCTGCAGTGAGTGTCAAACTTGAGGAGGACCGTCTTGAACTTCGTCTTGTCTTCATCATCTGCAAAGGTGAGAGAGTTGAAAATGTGGATGGCATGGTCCCCGGCCGTGGAGAGGAGAAGAGCAATCTTTCTGATGTCCGAGGCGCCCTCCCTGTCCGTGGCTTCGAGGAAGAGCTGGAAGCGCTGTTTGAAAATCTTCCAGTTGGCCCCGAGGTTGCCGGCGATGCGGAGCGGCGGCAGCGGGCTGATGTTGTCCATGTCACAAGATGACGGAATGCTGGCGGAAGGCAGATCACTTGCAGGTAGGTCTAAGAAGTGCTAGTATCCCACCACACCTGGTATCATGATGTGTTGGGTGTTCTGGATCACATACAGGTCACCAACACTTGAAATAGTGCAACACTATTTTATTGAATCATTAACTGTTTAAACTTACTTAGACTGTGGGTTAATATGATACTAGCTTAACTAAAGACCTTTGCCTTGTCCTAACCAGTCGATGCACTCAGCACATGGTGAATGTCTGTGTTGCAGGCTGTGAGCTCTGTCCTGCTAGCTGGCTGCAACTCGAATGAGCGGGAACTCTGATGCCCCCTGTGTTTATAGTGCATGTGCTCTCACTGGTGATTGGCTGCGGTGTTGTGTGTGTTGATTGGTCCCACTGTGTGTCCATCAGTGTGTGTCTGCACCATGATATACTGGTGTATATTATGACACTGTCGATGCTCTTTGCAAGAGAACCAAGCCATTTTAGTGATTGTTCTCCACTCCCATCTGATTAGACGTGTATATTCTGGTGGCTTTACAGAGCTGAGCCAGTAGTCATCACTGAAAAAAGAGGGGCAATCAGGGACTAAACCCCTGACGGCATTCCTGCCAAGGGTGTGACAAAGGGAGTGAACGTACTGCAGTTGGTGTTAACCATCCTGGGTGTTCAGTTCGACGAGGGGTTTAGGTGGCAAAATGTATCTGGTTATGATCAAATTCAGCGGCAACAACTCTAGCAGAAGAGGAGAGAAATATAATTGTTTATCTTATAAGTTACCATATGTTACATAAACTGGTTCAATGGTTTCATCACTGTTTTCATTATAGAGCGAAAGAAGACTGAACTGTATCAGGAACTTGGTCTTCAAGCTCGCGATTTACGATTTCAACATTTAACGAGTATTAGTACGAGGAATAATTGCATCATCCTAAGAATGGAGGTAAGAGTCAAGCCTTCAGGAGATTCAGTATCAAAAACCTCTGTTCACTTTCTTTTACTGCATTCTTGGGATAAGGAAGTTGCAAACTTGGCTGGCATTTATTGCCCATCCCTGGTTTCCTTTGATGCAAAACATTTTTACATGAACTGTTGTTAGGAAGGGAGTTCCTTGACTTTGGTACCCTGACAATGAAGGAATGATGATGTATGTATAAGTGAAACTTTGACACCATTACCTTCGTCCTTCTATGAGGTGGAGGTCAGAGGTTTCAGAAGTGCAGCTGTTACATCTAACATGACATCAGCTGCATCCATGAGCTCCAATCAGATTGCTGCCACTAATTATGAGTGTTGCCGTGACATTCCGTGTATCATATTTGTCAAAACACAAGTTGTGTTTTGCAGTAAAATTGAACAAGAGATTCACGATGCGTACAAAACGCTTGCTTTTGCAATTCTTTTTACCGTAAATTATAAAATAATAAAATGGCGCTCGGTCACTTTATGAACAAGTGTTCCCATTTATTTTGCAATACGTACCTCATTGGTTGCCAGGTTGCCAAACTTGATGGTTTCTGGAAGACCCACATTCTGAGCAGGCACTTGAAAGCATCACCATGTTGCTCCAGACAGGTGGCAGCACAAATTGGGGTGTATTCATTTAAAAAAAAAAGGAAAAGGCTCAATTTCAACATGGCCTTATTACTTCCTCAGGGCATCCCAGTTTGCTCCATAGCCAATTAATTGCTTTTACCATGAGAGAAAAATATGGCAGCCAGTTTGCATAGTTCCCACAACAAACGAATGAGATGATCTGTTTTGGGGATAGTTATTGAGTGAGAAATATTGACCAGGACATTGGAAAAGCTCCCTGCTTCCTTTTGTGTGGTGCTCTTGGGTGCTTTACATCCACCCAACCATGAGAGCAGGACCGAAAAACGGTTAAATTCTGCTGTTTGAAGCAGTTACATATCATCAGGAAGTAGTTGCTGTTGACAAGCACATTTTGTGATTCAATGGCATGGGTAAAATCTCTGTCGAGTGTACATTCATGAGAGCTCTGTCGTGTAGTTGGAACTGACCTGCCTTGATCCACAGGTGCACGGGTCCTTTAAAATAGAATTAGATGTGATAATTGGAAAGAAATGACTAATTTGGTAAAACAGGTACACCCAGTGCGTTTGCTACTCAGGGGCATTGGCAAACAGAACTATTTTTTGTTTGATAGAAATCATGATCGAGGCATAGATTAGTTCACTTCCATCTGTCCAAACAGAATGTGTAATTTGTACTTTGTAAAAGCAACTAAAATGGATCCGAGTTAATTCTGCGGAAATGGTTGCTGGTGATAAAAGAAAAAACAGGTACAGTGCAGACAAAAACGTTTTTGCCGCAGTTAGAGAGATTTATATTCTGTTTAATCTAATTTAGGCAGGATTTAGTGTTTTCCTCAGTGGGTGGCACAGTGGCTGACACTGCTGGCTCACAGTGCCAGGAATCTGGGTTCAATTCTGGCCTCGCCTGACTGTGCGGAGTCTGCACGTTCTCCCCGTACCTGCGTGGGTTTCCTCCGGGTGCTCCGGTTTCCTCCCACAGTCCAAAGATTTTTTAAAAACATTTTATTAGGGTATTTGTAGTTTTTATAATAACAATAAAGATAACAGCAACAAAAACATGGTACATAAAACAATTCCATCCCTATCTCGTTCTTCGCACCCCCCCCGGATTTCTGCCTCAGCTGACATTTTAATTTTCTCCGAGAAAGTCGACAAACGGCTGAACCCCAACATTGACCCTCTCAGGGCGAACTTTATTTTCTCAAGACTGAGAAACCCAGTCATGTCACTAACCCAGGTCTCTAATTTTGGGGGCTTCGGGTGCCTCCACATTAACAGTATCCATCTCCAGTATCCGTCTCCGGGTACCAGGGATGCAAAGGCCAAAACGTCAGCCTCTCTCGCCCCCTGGACTTCCGGCTCTTCGAACACTCCAAAGATCACCACCCTGGACTTGGCACCATCCGTGTTTTCAGCACCGTGGACATAACCTTAGCAAAACCCTGCCAAAACCTGTGGACATGATTTGCTGGACCTCCCGTGCACCTCGCACTCCTGTCCTCTACCCCAGAGAACTTGCTCATCCGGGCCACCATCATGTGCGCCCGGTGCACTACCTTAAACTGTATCAGGCTAAGTCTCTATCCCACCTCTCCCTCCCGCCAGCTCCTCTTCCCACTTGCCCTTTAGTTCCTCTATCGGAGTTTCCTCCCCTCTCCCACCCATGTTCTGGAAACTACCCTGTCCTGTATTCCCCGTGGTGGCAGGAGCGGGAAGGTCAGAACCTGCCTTCTCATAAAATCCCGTATCTGCAGATATCTAAACCCATTCCCTGCTGGCAATTCAAATTTCTCCTCCAAATCCTTTAAGCTAGGGAAGCTCCGTCTATAGATAGATCTCCCATCCTCTCAATTCATGCTCTCTGCCATCTCCGAAACCCTCCATCCAGCCTTCCCGGAACAAACCAATGGTTGTTGTAAATCCGATGCTCCCTCCGCTCTCCTATATTTCCTCCACTGCCCCCAGACTATCAGAGTCGTCACTACCACCGCACTTGTGAAATACCGGGCCGGCGAGAACGGCAGAGGTGTCTTTATCAGTGCCCCCAAACCTGTGCTCTTACACAATGTCGCCTCTACTAGCTCCCACACCGACCCCCCCCCCCACTACTCACTTCCTAATCATGGCTATATTACCCGCCCAGTAGTAGTTACAAAAGTTTGGCAACCCTAACCCACCCTCCCCCCGACTACGCTCCAACAATACTTTCTTTTTGCCCGCCCACACAAAACCCAAAATCACCTTATTCACCCGTTTAAAAAAGACCCTCGAGGTCAAGTTGGGGAGGCACTGAAAGACGAACAGGAATCTGGGGAGGACCTTCATTTTCGCAGTCTGTACCCTCCCTGCGAGTGATAGCGGGAGCATGTCCCATCTCCTAAAGTCCTCCTTCATTTGTTCTACCAGCCGGGACAAGTTTAACTTGTGCAATGTCTCCCATTCCCGAGCCACCTGGATTCCCAGATAGCGAAAGCTCTTACCTACTATTCTAAGCGGCAGCTCTCCCAGTCTCTTCTCCTGCCCTCTTGCTTGGATCGTGAACATCTCGCTTTTCCCCATGTTCAATTTATACCCCGAAAACCTGCCAAATTTGCCTAAAATCCGCATAATTTCCCCCATCCCCTCTAATGGGTCTGAAATGTACAGGAGCAGGTCATCCGTGTAAAGCGAGACCCGGTGTTCCACCCCCACCCCGAACCAGCACTTTCCAGTTCCTGGAAGCTCTTAACGCCATGGCCAGTGGCTCTATGGCCAGAGCAAACAGCTGCGGGGAGAGGGGACACCCTTGCCTTGTCCCTCGGTGCAGTTTAAAATAGCCCGACATCAACCGATTCGTGCGCACACTTGCTACTGGCGCCTGATAAAGCAACCGCACCCAGTCAATGAAGCCCTGTCCAAATCCGAACCTTCCTAACACCTCCCACAAGTAATTCCACTCCACCTGATCAAAGGCCTTCTCCGCATCCATCGCAACCACCACCTCCATTTCCCCCCGCCCCCCCCCCTCTGAGGGCATCATGATTACCTTTAAGAGCCTTCTAACATTGGCCGTGAGTTGCCTGCTGATGCACAATCAACACGACTAAAGCGAGGTTGTAGTCCAACTGAAAGCTTTAATAAGCTAGATGTTTCCCTCAGCAGCTCAGGTACAGAAAGAAGGCTGCTGGGGCGGCACGGGCTCTTGTACCCCACCTTGCAGGGCGGAGCTACCCCATACAGCTTGACCAATAGGAAACATACAATATCTACCAATGGTGTTCCAGCATTACCAGGTACCGTAATACCTCTACACAGACTACTACACCTGCCCTTTACAAATCCCGTCTGGTCTTCCCCTATAACCCCCGGGACACAGTCCTCTATCCTAGTGGCCAGTACCTTAGCCAGCAGTTTGGCGTCCACATTCAATAGGGAGATCGGCCTGTTTGACCTGCATAGCTCAGGGACCTTCTCCCACTTCAGAATCAGTGAAATCGAGGCCTGTGACATTGTTGGGCGAAGGACTCCCCTCTCCCTTGCCTCATTGAATGTCCTCACCAGCAGTGGGCACAATAACTCCGAGAACCTCTTGTAGAATTCCACCGGATGGCCGTCGGGCACCGGGGCCTTGCCCGACTGCATGCCCCCCAGGCCCCCATTATTTCCTTAATTTCAATTGGGGCTCCCAGCCCTTCCACCGGTTCCTCCTCCACCCTCGGGAACCTCAACTGGCCCAAGAACTGCCTCATCCCCTCAACCCCAGCCGGGGGTTCCGACTCATATAATTTACTGTAGAAGTTCTTCAACACCTCATTTACCTCAACTGGGTCCATATCCGCATTCCCACCTCTGTTCTTTACTCTCCCTATTTCCCTGGCCACCTCCCTTTTCCTCAGCTGGTGCGCTAACATTCTACTGGCCTTTTCCCCGTATTCATACACTGCTCCCCTTGCCTTCCTCAGTTGTTCCACCGCCTTCCCTGTAGATAACAGGCCAAACTCCACCTGTAACCTCCGCCGCTCCTTCAGTAACCCCGTGTCCGGTGCTTCCGAATATCTCCTATCCACCTGGAGGATTTCCCCAACTAACCTATCCCTCTCTGCTCCTTCCACTTCTCTATGGGCCCATATCGATATTAATTCCCCTCTAACCACTGCCTTCAGAGCTTCCCACACCGTTGCTGCCGAGACCTCGCCCGTATCATTTATTTCCCAATAGTTCTGGATGAACTTACTCACCTGCCCACAGACCACCTCATCTACTAATAGCCCCACATCTAATCTCCATAACGGGCGCTGCCCTCTCTCCATACCAATCCATAGATCAACCCAATGTGGTGCATGATCCGTCGCCACAATTGCCGAGTACTCGGTATCCACCACCCCAGGCAGTAGAGCCCTGCTCAGAATAAAAGAGTAATTCCGAGAATATACCTTGTGGACATACATAATCACCTTATTCACCCGGTGTACTCCAGGTCCTCCACCTTCTCCTGCAGCCTTTTCTGCTGATCCCTCATCAGTCGCACCTGTAACTCCAGCGCAGTTAGGTTTTCCTCGTGCTCGACCACCTTCTCCTCAATCCTTTGGATCGCCCGACCTTGGGCTTCTAGCCCCTGCTCCACCCGGTCGATCGATGCCTTGATCGGGTCTAGACCTTCCTCCTTTTGCTTGCTGAAACCCTCCTGAATAAATTTCATCAGCTGCTCCGTTGGTCACTGGGCCGCTGAGCCAGTACCCTGCACCCCCGCCATCTTTTTCTGTGCTGTGGGTTTTACACGTGCCTTCTCTACTCGATTTTTCCTTCTTATACGACCACTTCTGGTCCACGTGTCCAAATACTGGTGTGGGATTCCTCCTCACTGTCCCATCCACTCCCGAAATTTGAAAAAAGTCGGGGGAAAAAGGTCCTTCACGAGCGGGAGCTACCAAATGCGCGACCTCCTACTCCATGGCCGCCACCGGAAGTACCCCCACAGTCCAAAGATGTGCAGGTTAGGTGGATTGACCATAATCAGTGTTACGGGGATTGGGCTGGGGAGTGGGCCTAGGTAGAGTACTCTTTCGGAGGGTCAGTGTGGACCCGATGGGCCAAATGCCTTCCTTCTACATTGTATGGATTCTAGGTTAATACCAATTCACACTGAGATAGCTCTAGAACATCATTGAAAAGGAAAGTTTTGGAAAGATCTGCATTTATGTAGTGCCTTTCACGACCCCAGAGCATCCCAAAGCAGTTTTCAGCCATTTAGCAGTTTTCATAGATTACCATAGATTATCATAGAATTTACAGTGCAGAAGGAGGCCATTCAGCCCATCGAGTCTGCACCGGCTCTTGGAAAGAGCACCCTACCCAAGGTCAACACCTCCACCCTATCCCTATAACCCAGTAACCCAACTCAACACTAAGAGAAATTTTGGACACTAAGGGCAATTTATCATGGCCAATCCACCTAACCTGCACATCTTTGGACTGTGGGAGGAAACCGGAGCACCCGGAGGAAACCCACGCACACACGGGGAGGATGTGCAGACTCCGCACAGACAGTGACCCAAGCCGGAATCGAACCTGGGAACCTGGAGCTGTTGTGCTATTGTGCTATCCACAATGCTACCGTGCTGCCCCTAATTTGCAATTATTGTAGGAAATGCTGCAGTCAATATATGTCCAGCAAAGTCCCACAGACAGTAATGTGATCATGACCGTGCTGTATAAATATTGGCCTGGATACTGTGGAGAACTCCTCTTATCTTTGAAAAGTTCCAAGGGATCTTTTACCTTCACCTGAGTGGACAGATGCAGAGTTAGTTTAATGTCTCATCCAGAAGCTGGAATAAATTCTGTAATGGTATTTTACACACTCCCCGGAGATAGTGCTTCAGCTAACCTGCGGCTCTGCAGTGCATCTGTTGCACAGATCAAGTATCCTGAATAAACTTTAGAATTTGGAGCTTTATGGTTACCTTCACCGACATACATAGCCAGTATTATCCTTGCTGGTAATCCCACAAGAGGAGTTGCCATTTGGTAGTATGTGGAGTATTGCTGAAATGGGCCATCACATTTTAAAGTGTCCTGATGAATACAAGATGAAAAGCTTCGACAGGTCTCTCTTTTCAGCAATACTCAAGGAGTTCTGCGTTTTGTTTTCTTCTCTCTTTGGCAGATTATAAAGGCTGTAATTACTCAGGAATATCTTCTTATCCTGGATTATCGGCAATTAAACCTGGAGCAGTGGCTTTTGAAGTACCTGACATTGCAATTAGCTGGAGATGGTCAACTGGTCACATACTCTTTGCCTTTTGAATTCCGAGCCATAGAGGCAATACTTCAGCACAGGGTTAGTGAAATTAAAATTATTTATACTGCAAAAATTTTTTTTTTTTAATTTAGAGTACCTAATTATTTTTGTCCAATTAAGGGGCAATTTAGCGTGGCCAATCCACCTACCCTGCACATCTTTGGGTTGTGAGGGCGAAACCCACGCAAACACGGGGAGAATGTGCAAACGCCACACGGACAGTGACCCAGAGCCGGGATCGAACCTGGGACCACGGCGCCATGAAGCAGCAGTGCTAACCACTGTGCCACCGTGCTATCCTTTATACTGCAAAAATAAACAGATTAATGCTATCGGTTTTGTTAGGGAAACTAGTGTCCCAAAATCTGAAAAGCATTGCAGATGGGTGAATAAAAATGTTTAGAAAGCAGGATTTTGACTTGAAGTATTTGCCTTTACGCCAAGCCAGTACATTTGATTAACCACATGACTACATTTGCTTGAATGAGTAATTTGGCTCCCTCAGCTCTGCAATAAAGTTTTGTGGTTAATGGGTAAACTATGTTTAATCATGTTAATGTATCAACAACTAAAGCTGCAGTTCCAATTTCACCTTGTAGGTAAGTAGTGAAATTTTGAATGACCTATATGATTGTTTTCTGTGATTAAGTAATTGATGATTATATAATACTAGGAATCCTGCAGCAAGTAACTCGCCTCCTGACTCCCCAAAACCTGTCCACCATCTAAAAGGCACAAGCCAGGAGTGTAATGGAATACTCTCCACTTGCCTGGGAGAATGCAGCTCCAACAACCCTCCATAGGCTTGACACCATCCAGGACAAAGCAGCCCACTTGATTGGCACCCCTTTCACAAACATTTACTCCCTCCACCACTGACGCACAGTAGCAACTGCGTGTACCATCTACAAGGTGCACTACAGGAACTCACCAAGGCTCTTTTGGCAGCACTTTCCAAACCCACGACCACTACTGGAAGGACAAAGGCAGCAGATACATGGGAACACCACCACATGGAAGTTCCCTCCAAGGCACTTGCCATCCTGACTTGGGACTATATCACCGTTTCTGACTTGGGAATATATCACCGTTACTTCACTATTGCTGGGTCTGGAATTCTGGAATCCCACTCCAACAGCATTGTGTGTGTATCTACACCGACTGCAGTGGTTCAAGAAGGCAGCTCACCACCACCTTCTTAAGGGCAATTAGGGATGGGCAAGAAATGTTGGCCGTGTGAAAATGTTGGCCTCAGCGAAACCCTCATCCCGTAAAAATAAACTTACAAAATATATAAACATAGGTGATTTCCTATTGCACTTCCTTATCGCACGTTTTGTGTCAAACCATTAAGCTTCGATGCACCAGGCAAATCGATGGCAGATTTGCTCTTGGAGTTATGAAAACTGTGCAGCTCGTCTGGTTATTTTCCACACATTGTTTAATGCAATCTCTGTCACTCTTAGAAATTTGTCCCACCTCACATCAAATTACTTCCACTTGATTATCTGATTTGTGAAACTGTGGAATTCGCTACACAAGACTGCGGTGGATGCTGGGACAGTGAGTAAATTTAAGGATGAGTTAGACAGATTTTTAATTGGTAATGGGCTGAAGGGTTAGAGTTAAGGCCAGGATGAGATCAACCATGATAGAATGGCGGAGCAGACTCAATGGGCCAAATGGCTAATTCTGCTCTTCTATCTTATGAACATATGACACTGGAAATCCTGATTCCAGCTGAGATGGTCGTACTGGAGATAACTGTATTTCATTATTCTGTGTTCTACTTCAGTGTCTTCTGCTGCAATTCAACCTTACCACCTATTACTTATTTGAGGCCTATGTATTCTAAAAATGATTTTGAGCTTTGTTTCAAATCTACATTCAGCACAAATTTAACAAAAAGACTTTGTCTATTTTTCTTAAAGATAGCTTATTTTATATTGTCTCCAGATCAGCTTTCTGCAAACAAGACTAAATGAGTTACAGCCTCAGATACTCGAGATGTTAGAAGCCCTGGTGAACCCCAAACAGTTGTCAATTGATCGAAGCAAGCTACATGTCTTACTTCAAGCCAGTAAAAAGTAAGATTAAACCAATATCAAACTAAACACTTAACTGATGCATTACAATTTGGAATTTCTCCGAGTACTTTCTTTAGTTTCACAATTACAGGGCCATTTCCATTGGTGTACCTGTATTTCCTATGGCCAAAAGCTTATAAATGTAATCAGCATTTTAAAGGATTAATAATTTATTCTCTACTAATTATTCTGCACTGAAAGGTATACTGGGCACCAGCCATATTCTTCATATCATCTGAAAAACAAAACCCTCGTTACACTGGTGACTTCCAGCTCCAACTCACTGGCCCCGTCTCTCTCAACACCCCGATTGCCTTTGAGTTGTTGCACTGCTCATTCAACATCTAGGATTGAATGAACAGAAAGTCCCAAACTATTGTCTTCGGTCCCTCCCACAAACTCCAGACCCGAGCTATCTACTCCATCCCTCTCCCTGGCAACTCTCTGAGGGTGAACCAGGCCATTTGCAGCCTTCATGTAGTAGTAGACCCTGAGATCAGCTTCCACCCTGTCACCAAGATTGGCAATTTCTATCTCTTTGATTTTGCCCATCTCTAACCTGCCTCACCTCATCGCTTGCTAAAGCCCTCATCTGTCCCTTTGTTGACACTTCCAATGCTTCCCTGCCTTGCCTCCCATCTTCCACTCTATAACTCTGGTACCATGTCCGAGCTTGCATCAGGTCTCGTTTATACATCACTGCTGTGCTTGTTCACCCACCTCCCAGTCTGGTAAATTTGATTTTTAAATTCTCATCATTGTTTTCAAACTCTTGCTTTGCCTCACCTCACCTCTCCCTGTACAACACTTGAAGACCTTTTGAGGTTCTCCAATTCTGGTCTCTTGCACATTCACGATATTAATCCACTATTTGTGATCATGCCTTCAACTGCCTGGGCCCTCTCTACCTCTCACTTTTCCACCAAGACACTCCTCAAAACCTACCTCTTTGACCATGCTTTTGGCCATCTGTTCTAATACTTCCATATTTGATTCAGTGATAAAGTTTGTTTGAAACCACTCCTGTGAGGAACCACCTTGGTTCCTCACTACATAAATGTTTCAAAGCATTTTCTGAGTCCAAGAAATCGTGGTTTAAACGTTGGAGACTTTTTACATTCATCCGAGATTCAGTCACATGGCAATTTACGATGCCTGCGATGGAGAAATACAGTTGACCAAATGAATGAATAGTTGGCTACATATAATTATCTCGAATTGAAAGGCCCTTCAATCAAACAAGATTAGAGACACAATCTCACACCTTAAGCATGGTATCATTGGATTACCAAGAGCACCTTGTACAAGCCTAGCAAACCCAATTAATCATAGTGAGGCATAATGCAAGCAGTCTTACAAACCGCTCTCTGAGTGGCATGCAGATCTGTGGTCTGTCAAACCAGGTGAACGTGTCGAAACATCAACTCTGGTCTCTCTCTCTCTCTTAGACAAA